>NC_058373.1:117080000-117382500 GCF_018350175.1 Felis catus
TAGAACAATGCTCACTAGAACATCGCAAAATGGGGACCTAAGCTTGGAGAAAACATTAACCTGTGTGAGTCCACAAAACTGATCAGTGGCATCACGAGAAATCAGATCCAGGCCTGCCTGACAGGAAAGGGTGTTCTTTACCACATTCCTCTATGGACACGGAGTGAATCCATTTGATGGCCGGGAGATTGCAGGTAGCTGAAATACCCCAGTCACAACTTTTGGTCATCCTGGTGTGGCTACTTCGTGACT
This sequence comes from Felis catus, assembly GCF_018350175.1. Taxonomy (NCBI): domain Eukaryota; kingdom Metazoa; phylum Chordata; class Mammalia; order Carnivora; family Felidae; genus Felis; species Felis catus. The sequence continues at coordinate 117,080,253 of NC_058373.1, forward strand.
AGAGAATTAATCCTTCTACTTAGGCGTTAGAAACATAGGGTGCAGAAAACCTCCATTTTTATGGATGGGAACTTAAAATGTAACTATTTGAATCTGGACAAAGTAGATGTTCACAAATGCGTTGTGGTGGAGACCCACTTTCTTGGCTTTTCTAAGTACTTAGGTAAAACCTTTAAAGGAAAAAGCCAACCTGTAAGTTTTTGCAGGGTAGAATTCTCTTAGCCTAGTGCCTGCCCCACCCAAGAAGCTATTTTCATGCCTGGGGTGATGCACACCTCTAGCAAAGCCCGTGGAGTTGAGCTATGCCTGAACCGGCTTGAGCAGGAACTAGCAGAGGCAGCCCTCACTCTGAAGTGCCTCAGGCACCTGTACTGAGACCTGGCCAGCCCTGAGCCCTGACAGAGACCTTAAAGTAGGACAACAGGCAATTTAAAACCTCGTTGATTGTGTTTCTGAACCTCAATGTCCCCATCTGTAAAATAGGAATAACAGAATGCCCCTTGAAGGATCAGTAGCTGGGAGAAAATGACAACTTGCCTAGCGTGCTGCACGGAGGAGGCACAGTGACCCAAGAAGGCGGACCCTGTCACACCAATTGTCTATTTTCTAATAATTTTGATTACGAGTTGTTGGTTTGCAGCCCTGGAAGTTTCCCAGTAGTCTGAAACCCACCTGGGTGCAGGAGGGCAAAGAGACCCAGGGAAGCATTCACTCCAGGTTGGTAGGTGGCAGCGTTAATTAGCAAGGAAACTTACATAGCAGCTTTGTCCGGAGCAGCTGCAAGATAAATAGCCCTCTCCATGTGGCACCTGGGTGGCTCAGTCGGTTAAGTGGTGAAGCGTCCACTCTTGATTTCGGCTCAGGTCGTGATCTCACAGCGGAGCCTGCTTGGGATTCTCGCTCTCCCTCCTTCTCTGCCCCTCCCCCACCCGCACTCTGTCTTTCGCTCAAAATAAAAATCTCCGCATTGAATTGCCTGCCGGAATCGTAGGGGTTTTGTAGGAGCCTTAATGGCATTCAGGTATGTGTTTAGTCCGGATGGAGCTCAGCAGCGCCTGATTCTCTCAGGGTTATGCCCTTGGAGGTGGCTCCCACTTTGGGAACCATGGGCAGAGCAGACATGCCAAGGACTGGAGAGGGGATGAGGAGCCTCTGAGTGCCCACGTCCCCCTCTCAGGTCACCCGGTGGTCCTGTCCTCTCGATGACCTCCTCCAAAGTGAGTCTGTGAGGACTTGCCTATATCAGCCTAGCATTTGAGGGACTCCCAAGTCCCTTGGAGAATCCTGCTCCAGAGTGCTAAAAGTGGATTTGAGAAGGTTCGTAGAAAATAGGTGGCCCAGACACTAGGTGGAGAGGGTGGGGTGGGAAGGATCTTCCTCTGCAGTAGCCAAAGATGGGTCTGTTTCCTTGGGCCTAAAGGCCATTAATCATTAGCAGGAAGAGAGGTGAAAAGTAGGGGCTGCTGCTACATGGCTGTTTCTTAGGGTGGCTTGTGACCCATACTCGAAGCAAGGCTGTGCAGTGTTTTTCCTCTGTACCTTCGGGATCTCTTACCGTGTTTGGCAGGCTAGGAGTTGGGTGAACGTTTGCTGCGTTACTGGCTTGTAGAGTGGCAGCTCCGGTGGGTGAAAATGGGAGGGAGGATGAACTAGTATTGACAGAGAGAGATGGACTGGTCTGGGTGCAGGTACATGGGCTGGGGCACGTGTGGATGCAGGGTACCCCATTCTTAATGTTTACTTGATTTTGCCTGCCTGGGTCACCTTGGATTTATGATATACTGAGGCCCTCTTCCTGGTTTGTAATTATGCACTAGTATTTGTCTCTCCCTCTGCCTGTGGGCTTCTTAAAATATTATTTATTTTGAGAGAGAGAAAGAGAGAGAGAACGAATGGGGGAGTGGCAGAGAGAGAGGGAGAGAGGGAATCCCAAGCAGGCTCTGTGCCGTCAGTGTAGAGCCCAATGCGGGGCTCGATCTCACAAACTGTGAGATCATGCTCTGAGCTGAGATCAAGAGCCAAACGCTTAACCACGTAACCGACTGAGCCACCCAGGTGCCCCTGTTTGTTTGTTTTTTCTAACCATGATTTTATCCTGTACCCAGCACCAGACCACACACATAGTCAGTGCTTGAGAAAGCACTTGTTTGTTTCCTTAATAAAAAGTTGCCAAGCCTACAAAGCTATGGATCTGTCATGAAAGAGTGAAGTGATATTGTTCAGCACTTGTAAAGCTTTTTTGTAGATCACAGCCTTTTAAAAAGAATTAGGTGTAATTACTCCCATTTTATAGATGAGAAGACTGTGGCTGAAGCAGAGGTTTAGCCGCAAGCCGTACGTCAGGTAGTTATTGAGTAGAGAGAAACTGAGGGATTTAGATTTAAATGTTGCCTGAACACAGAGTCTTGAGTCTGATGTATCACAAAATGGGGGATAGACAGAGACCCTACCCTCGAGATCACTTCAGTTGTCATGGAGAGATATTAGCAATAAATAGAAAATTAACAATGAAGGATGTTAAGTGACAGTTTAGGGAAAAAATGCATGGAATTTTGTAAGTCAGATTAGGTAGCAAATAGATGACAAAGACAGTAAGTGCAGTTCAGTGTGGAGAGAGAGCATTGTAACATCAGACCTGGTAGAGACAGGCTTTGAGAAATCGGTAGAAATTTCATAGGTGAAGAAAAAAGACAACAGTGAGCTTTGCAGGTGGAGGTATTGATAATGGCTTAGTAAAGCAATTATTGTTCTTCAGAGTAAGAACCCATTTTTTTCCTTGAAACGTGGGGCCCTCTGACCCATTTTTGATAGAAACATGGGTACCAAATTCATGGGTACCAGGGGTTTTTGCTAAAAGCAGGATAAGCCACCCATGTATGATGATGAATGAATGACCCTGAACCCCAGGGTTGGGAAGCCATCAGGGACAGGTGAGGACTGTGTTAAAGCAAAGTCTATGTTCTTCTCAGAAAGCCCTGTTGTCGCCATCCATTTTTAATCATTAGCAACCGATTTTAATTAGAAAAATATCGTGTAGATGTACATTGCTCAACCCAAGCAAGACACTTGTTTGAGCTGGCTTTGTTTTTTATATGTGTGACCTCTCTAGAAGAAAGACAACAGCTTAAAAAAAATGTCCAATGTCTTTTTCCCTCAAGCTGCTACGTAAGTGCTACTGTGTTCAGATTCCAAACCAAGCAGGAAGATGCCATTATATTATTTTGCTGACCGTACATCCTAAAACAAAGACTGATTCAGCAGCTGGTCAAAATAGAAAGGATGCATTCACAAGGAATAAATTTATTGATTATATTTTAGATTTTTTTTTTTTTTTTTTTTTTTTTTTTTTTTTTAGAGGAAGGCACTTTAACTTTTAGAATGGCACAGAGTTTAGGAGCTTGGCTGCTGACTTCTGCTGGGACCCCGGGGTCTGTGACATCGGGCAAAGTAGCTTAACACCATTGATCTGCATTCTCCCCAAGTGCAGAATAAGGCTGAGAAACTGTGATTGCTGAGGGCATTACCGATGGAGAGATTGTTCCTGGATGTCTCTGGTTTAGTCAGTGGTTAGTTGGGCAGGGAGGGGGGTTCCTTCCCCAGGTCACGGTTTGTCTAAGATCCTTGCCGTTTTTCCCTGCTTTTCGCCTGGCTTGTCCTCATCGGCAATACGTCCCACTAATGAACACCTTTTTCTAGATGATAATTAATCAGGTATGGCTCTTGTTACCAAGAAGTTTAAAATTCTGTGGGGAGGGGGAGGAGAAACAGGATGTGTTAAGATAAGCACACATAAATGGGGTAGGGGAGAGACTATGGAGCGATTTCATTGAAGATGTTGAGTGGACAAATTGGACATTTGACAACCAATGGCTTTGGGACCTGCAGAGATGGGAGCAGGGGCCAGAGGTGGCCAGGGTGTGCTTGAGGCATTTCAGTTAAGTGAAAGCACAGGGGTGACAAAGTGTGCAAAGAATGTCCCCCTATTGAGAATCAGATCCTTAAAAACCTTTCAGGCAGGAAGTCGATGTTGGTGAACTTAACACTTGAGGGGCAGCAGAGACAGGGGACATCTAGGTAGTAAGTGAAACTGTTTAAAATAAATATTTACATGTACCAAAAGTACAAAGAGAAAACAAAGTAGATTGTGAGTGACGTTTTCCTCACCTTATGTTGGTAACAGAGGTTGTGCCACAGCGAGTTTCTAGTTGCCATTTTTCCAGGAGATCACTCCTCGGCAGTGAAATGCTTGTAAGAGGGTTTGCTTTATTAGAGCCGTGCACGGTTCCCATGCAAATGGGCCTCTTCCTGTACTGTGTCAGGCTCTCTGTCTAGACATTCAGTGCCTTTTAGACTTTCTGACTGCCAGCTTGACCGCGGACTCCAGTAGCTTCCTGTGGCTCAAGGGTAAAGTGGATGAATCTTGGGGTAAACCTTATTTAACTTGCTCGGCATAACTGATTAGGAAGCTCTCAGATGTCTCACCCCTATGCGTAGGGTATCAAGCTTCATGCCAAAGCATATGCTGTCAATTCCAGGTTTTCATTTCTTTGGCTTCCTGTAGCTTTCAAAAGCTTCTCTGCAAAAACCACTTCCCCTGCCTGCCATCTGCCTTACAACCTCCCTCCCTCACTTAAAAAAATCTGTGTCTAAGCCCCAGTTTCTTGTCTTTTTAATTATCCTTAACGGGGAATGACCTGTTGGCTATGAACGACATATTTGGAAGTAGATTGGCTTAAGTTGAATTTTGCTTATTGGGAATCCTTGGTTGGGATAAGTTACTTGGGGTTGCGATTGGACATGTTGTTGGCCATGGAAGATGGGCAGTGATTGACAAGACTAGAAATTCAAATTGGGGCCAGTCTATTAGGGACTCGAATGCCACACGCATATAGCGGTGGTGATGATAATGGAGATTCAGGGCTTTCTGGCATATAGAAGAAGAAAAAAACCCAAAGAACTGAATTAAAGCAAATTTAAGCCAACTCAAGAAGAGGAACCTATGTGACTTCTACATCTGGGAATTCAGGCCTGGCTGGATCCAGAGACTTAAATAATGCCGTCAGCATTCTTGACTTGATAACTTCATTGTCTTGACTTCCTCCTTTGGTGACACTAGAGAAAAAGAAGATGGTCACGAATATCCCTCCCCTCACATCCTTTTCACACTGGCCCTCACAGGGAACAGGGTCTTCGTTCTTCCAATGTCCTTCTCTCAGCCTCAGGGAAAGCCCCAGATCAGTCCCAGTGGTGCAGCTTGATCTAATCAGCATGTCCCATCATACAGCATCCTCTGGCCAGAGTAGTCCACGGGCCCACCCTTCCCTATCAGAAGAAGGAAATTGGATAGCAAAAAATATACGGGGCAACCAGAAGTAGCGGCCTCAGTCTTCTGACCTGGCTGAAGAACTTTGGGTTTCATTTGTTGGGCAGTAGAATAAATGCAGAGTGTTTCGGCCACTGTTTGAGAGCTCTGAGATACTTTATAAGAGTTGGAAATTTCTCGTTATCCAAAATAAAGGTTTTTTTGGATAACGCGAAAGATTTCCTCAATCGTCTGTTTCTTTCTTTTTTTTTTTTTAATGTTTGCTTATTTTTGAGAGAGAGGGATAGAGACAGAGTGTGAAGAGGGGAGGGGTAGAGAGAGAAAAACACCGAATCTGAAGCAGGCTCTAGGTTGTGAGCTGTCAGCAGAGAACCCGATGCAGGGCTCAAACCCAGGAACCCCGAGATCGTGACCTGAGCTGAAGTCAGACACTTAACCTACTGAGCCACCCAGGAGCCCCTCAACTGTTTGTTTCTAATCTCGTTTCCTTTCTATACCAGCTTCCTCATTCAAGGATTACCGCTTCTGTTCTGTAGCTGCCGCACAAAGGCCAGAGTGAATGTATACAGTGGTGACATGACGTCACCTACAGCCCTGCAGTTATATGTGCATGGCTGTACCTGAGACGGGTCAGTGCCACCTTGAGAACAGATGCTGTATCCTTCCCCCAGAATATTTGCGCTGTCCTTTTTTTAAACATACAATTTTAGACGATAAGATACTCACAGAAGAGTATGCAAATCATTGCTCGATAAATTTTCGAGCAGTAAATACTTCCGCATTATCACTCCCAGATCAAGAGATAGAATGTTACCAGCCCCCCCAGAAACGACCCCATGCACCTCCCAGTAACTGCACCCCCACATTCCCTAGGGGTAACTGCTAACCTGATTCCTAATACCATGGTGTTCCACATCTTGAAACGTATGAAATATATACGGAATTATACACAGGTATACATACCGCCTTTTTTGTGGCTTCTTACGCACAGCATGGTTTGAGCCATCTGTGTTGTGGTATGGAGCAGTCTACTTTTTATTGCTGGGTAGCCAACCACTTTGTAATATCTTACAAATTGTCTATTCATCTGCTGTTTGTTGACAGGCATTTGGGACGGTTCCAGTTTAGGGCTGTGAGGAATAATGCTGCTGTAAACGGTTTTGTGCAGGTGTGTGTTGGTGCACATATGAATGCATTTCTGTTGGATGTACATGGAAGGCTGGTTTGCTGGGGCACGGGATACATATGTCCAACTTTAGTAGATTCTTACAGAGTTTTCCTAAGTGGTTGTAACACTTTCTATTCCTCCTGTCACTTGATGAGTGTTTAAGTTTCTCTACATACGTGTCAGCAATTGTCGGACTTTTTAATTTTAGCTTTTATGGTGGGTGTGCAGTGGTGTCTCATTGTGGTTTTGATTTGCTCTCGTTGTGCCTTTATAATTTTTTTTTTGTCACTTTCACTTAATGTCTTGTAGTCGCTGTTCAAGTTGATTGTCTATTTTAAGATTGGATTGTCTTTTTCTTATTGATTCGTAGGAGGTTTTTAAAACATTTTTTTATTTATTAAAAATTTTTTAAAAATATTTTTATTTATTTTGACAGAGAGAGAGAGAGAGAGAGAGAGAGAGAGAGAGAGAGAGAGAGAGCATGAGCAGGGGAGGGGCAGAGAGAGAGGGAGACATAGAATATGAAGCAGGTTCCAGGCTCCAAGCTGCCAGCACAGAGCCTGACGTGGGGCTCGAACTCACAGACCGTGAGATCATGACCTGAGCTGAAGTCGGAGGCTCAGCCGACTGAGCCACCCAGGCACCCCTGTTTGTTTTTTTTTTTTAAACAAATTTGAATGCAAGTGTTTTTCCCAGTCATAGGTATTTAAAATATTTTTTCCCATTCTGTGGCTTGCTATTTAACTCTCTTTTGATGAATAGGAGATCTTGCTTTATTTATTTAAAAAAATTTTTTTTTAATGTTTATTTTTTGAGAGAGAGAGACAGAGCATGAGCGGGGCAGGGGCAGAGAGAGAGGGAGACACAGAATCAGAAGCAGGCTCCAGGCTCCGAGCTGTCAGCACAGAGCCCGACGCGGCGGTCAAGCCCACAAACCGCGAGATCATGACCTGAGCCAAAGTGTGACCCGACTGAGCCACCCAGGCGCCCCTGGAGATCTTGCTTTAAATGTAATCCAATCTGTTAACCTCTTCCTTTATGGTTATTGTTTTCTGTGGCTGCTGAAGAAATTTTTGCTCACCCTAAGGTTGTGAAGTTATTTTTCCACTTTGCAGAAGCCCTGTTGTTATGCCTTTATATGTAGGTTGAAGATCCAGCCGAGGTTGATTTTTTTATCTATGGCATAAAAAAGAGATCCATATTTATTTTGTTTTCCATATGTATATCCGATTAACCCCTGCCCTGCCTATTGCCCTGTCTGCTTTCTAGTCCCTTCTCTTGTTCTTTTTGGCCCTTATACTGATCCCACCCTGTCTTAATATAGCTTAATAATAAGTCCATATCTGATGGTGTATGTCCAGTTCTTATTTAAGAGTAGCTTGGTTGGGGCGCCTGGGTGGCGCAGTCGGTTAACGTCCGACTTCAGCCAGGTCACGATCTCGCAGTCCGTGAGTTCGAGCCCCGCGTCGGGCTCTGGGCTGATGGCTCAGAGCCTGGAGCCTGTTTCCAATTCTGTGTCTCCCTCTCTCTCTGCCCCTCCCCCGTTCATGCTCTGTCTCTCTCTGTGCCAAAAATAAATAAAACGTTGAAAAAAAAAAGAAAAAAAAAAAAAAAAAAAGAGTAGCTTGGTTATTCTTAGACATTTGCATTACTGTATAAATTTTAAAATCCTCTTTTGATGGGATTTTGAATTGGGACTGCATTAAATCTCTAGCCCAATTTAGGGAGTAAACTAATGTCTTTAAAATGTTGACTCTTTCTATTCATTAATATGGTATATCCCTTGGGGTGCCTGGGTGACAGTCTGTTAAGCGTCTGACTTCGGCTCAGTTCTTGATCTCTGGGTCTGTGAGTTTGAGCCCCACGTCGGGCTTTGTGCTGACAGCTCAGAGCCTGGAGCCTGTTTCAGATTCTGTGTCTCCCTCTGTCTCTCTGCCCCTCCCCCACTCGTACTCTGTCTCTCAAAAATGAATAAATGTTAAAAAAATTTTTTTTGAAATACGGTATATCCCCTTTATTTATTTAGGGTTTTATCTCTGTCAGTGTTTTGTATCTTTCCATGTGGTAAAGGTATTGCACCTCTTTCTTCTATATACTATATGCTGTTGCTAGTATTTGAAGTCAGCTGATGCTATTATAAGTGATATCATTTTAAACATGTTTTCTGGTTGTTGGTCTGTGGATATACAGAAATATAGTTGATTTTTATTTGTTGACATTGAGTCCAGTGACTTTCCTAGGTTCATTTATTAATTCTAATAGTTCCGTGTAGATTATTATAGCTTTTCCATGTACACAATCAAATTACCTGAGAAACAGTTTTACTTCTTCCTTTGCAGTCTCCCTTTGCTTCCTTTCTTTTTATTTCTTTTTCTTGCCTGTTGCGTTGGCTTAGACCTCTACTGTAACAAAGAATAGAAGTGGTCATGGCAGGCAACCTTGTCTCATTTCTAATCTCAGTGGGAAAGTTTTCAAAGTGTGACTATTAAATATTATGGTTGCTATGTTTTGTAAATATCCTTTATCAGATTAAGCATGTTCCTTTACATTCAGAATTGGCTGAGAGTAGTTTTGCGAGTAGATGTTGAATTTGACTAGATGCTTACAGAATAGTTGAATGGAATGTCTGGCTCAGCTCTGCACTTCCCTTTTCTTTTGGATCTTGGTCTCCTATGTCCTCATTGGACACCCTAAGGTCATCCTGTGTCCTTAGGAGCACTCCTTTTTCCAATTGTATCTGGCTTTTCTAGTTCTTGAGGGTTGTTCTGTTACAAGGCAGACCCTCTTTGTAGGAAGTGGTACATGCTAATTGTACTATTTTTGTCGCCCATCAAATATGAGTGAAAGTGTAACGAACCCTCAGAATCCTATTCAACTGTTATTTCTTTGACCTATATTGCTCCTGCCTGATGAACTTCATGAATAGATATTTTTGTTTGTTAAGTCTTGCGGTCTCTAGCACTGTATGCATTATGGAGTATGCATAATGTATATATTATGGAGTCCTAGAAGAGATGCACTTGATATTTAAATGCCTGGTTTTAGGGTAAAAAGACTCTGGTTTTACCTGTTCTTAAAAAAAGAAGAAGAAGAAGAAAGAAAACAACAAAATCTCAAGGAATATAACTGACATTCTTTAAAAAAAAAAAAGCCAATAGGAGTGCCTTTCTTTTTGGGTCCCCAGGGAACACGCCCTCCTCTGTATCTCTTAGTCATTCCCTTCTGTGTATAACAATTGGCAAAGCTTCTCTGTCACTCCTACCTCTTCCCCAGCGGTGATACAGTCTTTATCATGTGAAATCAGAGAATAACAAGAGTTGCTTCTGCAGTCCCTATAGTCAGGAGTATTAGACCCTGTATGATCTTAGGACTCATACTGATAAAATGTGAGTCCTCTCACGTGGGAGGAAAGACATTTGGAACCCGAAGACCTAAATTTTAATGCTGGCTCTGTTACTAACCGACAAGATGACGTGAGAATATAATTTGATCTCTCAGACTTTGGGTTCATCCTCTGAAAAATTAAGTGGTTGGGATTGCTCAGGGAACAGGAAATTTTTTTTTATGAAAAGGATCAAATAGTAAATACTTTGAGCTTTGTGGGCCATATGGTCTCTCTTGCAGCTACTGGGTCTCTGCTGTTGTAGTGCAAAAGCAGCACAGACAGTAAGTAAACAAAGGTGCTTATTTATAAAACTTTATTTCTGGGCACAGAGATTTGATTTTATACAGTTTTCGTGTGTCATAAAATATCATTCTTCTTTTAACTTTTTCCCCCACCGTCTAAAAGTGTAAAAACAAACAAAAAGAACAAAACAGACACATAAGAAGTAAAACCATTTTTAGTCCGCAGACCATACAAAAATAGGCAGCAGGCTAGATTTGTCCCCTGGACCCCAGCTTGCCGATCTTGGAACTTGTTGGTTGGTAAAGGCTATTCCGGAGCTCTGTGTTAGGCCTTGATCTTCCTAATCTTTGAAAAAAAAAATTTTTTTTTTTCCTGTCCCATGCACATTGTTCAAGAGAGCCTTATTCCCTTCTCTTAAATCAATTCAGAATAAGAAAATAAAATATTTTATTTTCCTTTTATTTCTTCTCTGAGGCTTGCTCTTCATTTTGTAGATCCGAGTTTCTGACCACTAGTAATTTCCTCTGTCTGAAGAACTTCTAGCATTTCCTGAAGGGCAAATCTACTAGCGATAAACTGACTTATTATTTATTTGTCTAAGCAAGTTTATTTGCCCTTCGTTTTGAAGAAGAATCTCACTAGACGTAGAATTCTAGTTTGATGTTTTTTCTGTCAATATTTTAAATATTTCACTTCACTCTCTTGTTTTTGCATGGTTTCTGTTCAGAAGATGTCTATAATTCTTATTCTTGTTTTTTTGTAGGTAAGATTTTTTTTTTCCCTGCGATGTCTTTTGAGATCTTTTCTCTGTCTTTGATTTTTTGCAGTTTAAATATGATGTGCCTTGGTGTTATATATATATTTTTAATTTACAGTGATTGGAGTTATCTGATCTTTCTAGATTTGTGGTTTGGTGTGTATCTGACCTTGGAATGTTCTCAGTTATTCCTCCAAATATTTCTTCTCCTTTCTCTTTCTTCTCCTGGTATTCTAATTACACTTATATTATACCTTTTGATATCGTATCATAGTTCCTGGACGTTTTGTCTCGGTTTGTAAAGATTTATTCTTCTCTCTCTGTTTTTTCAGTTTGGGGTTTCTATTTTTTTAATTTAAATTTTAAATAGCTAATATGCAGTAGTTTCAGAAGGAGAATTCAGTGATTCATCACTTACATACAACACCCAATGCTCATCCCAACAAGTGCCCTCCTTAATACCCATCACCCATCTAGCCCATCTCCTACCCACCTCCCTCCGTCAACTCTCAGTTTGTTCTCTTGTGGTTTGTTTCTGTCTCTTCACTCCCCCCCCTCCTTCCCGTATGTTCATCTGTTTTGTTTCTTAAATTCCACCTGTAAGTGAAATCATATATTTGTCTTTCTCTGATTGATTTATTTCGCTTAGCATAATACACTCTGCTGAACTCTATCTACATCATTGCAAATGGCAAGATTGCATTGTTTTTGATGGCTGAGTAATATTCCATTGTATATATGTTACCTCTTCTTCATCTGTTCATCAGTCAATGGACATTTGGCCTCTTTCCATAGTTTGGCTATTGTTAATAATGTTGCTACAAACATTGGGGTGCAGGTACCCTTTCAAATCTGTATTTAAAAAAAAATTTTTTTAACATTTATTTATTTTTGAGACAGAGAGAGACAGAGCATGAACAGGGGAGGGGCAGAGAGGGAGGGAGACACAGAATCTGAAACAGGCTCCAGGCTCTGAGCTGTCAGCACAGAGCCCGACGCGGGGCTCGAACTCACGGACCGTGAGATCATGACCTGAGCCGAAGTCGGACGCTTAACCGACCAAGCCACCCAGGCGCCCCTCAAATCTGTATTTTTGCATCCTTTGGGTGAATACCTGATACTACAGTTGCCGGATTGTAGGGCAGTTCTATTTTTAGTTGTTTGAGGAATCTCCGTACCGTTCTCCAGAGTGGCTGTACCAGTTTGCATTCCCACCAACGGTGCAAGAGGGTTCTCCTTTCTTTGCATCCTTGTCAACACCTGTCGTTTCTTGTGTTGTTAATTTTAGTCATTCTGACACGTGTGAGGTGGTATCTCCTCGTGGTTTTGATTTGTATTTCCGTTTGGGGTCTCTATTGACCTTCAGGCTCACTGATTCTTTCCTTGTCCATTTTGAGTTGACCCAACGAGCCCTTAAAAGGCATTTTTCATTTGTTACAGTGTTTTTGACTTCCGACATTTACCTTTTTTTTTTCTAAAGAGTTTCCATCTCTCTGCTTTCATTACTACCTACATTGTCTATTAGAACCCGCAACATACTTAATCACAGTTTTAAAAAATTTCTTGTCTGATAACTTCAACATCTGTGTCCTGAATCTGGTTCTGATGATTGGTTGTCCTTTCAGACTGTGTCTTTTCTTGCCTTTTGTGTGCCTTGTAATTGTTTTGCCAAAAGCCAAACATGGTCTATCTGGTAATGGGAATTAAGGTGACTGGGCCTTGAGTGTGAGATTTTATTTAAATTGGCCAAGAGTTGAGCTGTGTTTAATGTTTGCTACAGCTGTAGCTGCTAGAAACTTCAGATTCCCCTCGTGTTCTGGTTTTTGTCTCCTCTCTTGACTTCAAATGAGTCTTCAGAGAGTTTGTGTCTTGGAGGTGTTTGAGCTGTAATCTGTTGTTATACTGGAGCCCCATTCACCCGTGTGGTGGCAGGGGATGAGTAAGGAGGTATGTGCTGTCATCTTCCAATCAAAAGCAAGAGTGGAGTGACTTCGTTCTAGTAAATACAGCAACACGTCCTCTATTGCAGCAGGAGGGAAGGCAAAGAACATGGTGGGTTAGGTGAGGGTGCCCGAAGTTGAGAGATTTGCCTTCTGCTGGCTTCCACTTCTTCAAAGAATTTTGAAGTGAGCCCATCAACAGCGTGTGCAGCTTGAACAAAGATAAGGTATGGGATGGCCACTTGAGACAAACAGAGAGCAAACTTGGTAGGAAAACATCTAGATTTGATGGGCAGTGTTGATGAAATTTGAAGCTTGTGCTCATGCATTTAAAATGCAGCCAGTCGGTCTGGTTGTGTGATTTCTTTCTCATTCCCGCCACAAAGAGCATACCTGCTTGGGTGTGAGCTTGGGTCTTCAGATATTATATGGATATTGTGTGGTGGATATTCTGGTTCCATCAATGTTGGAGTTTTGCCTGGAAATCTGTCACAGAAAGAGCATAGTGAGGCAGTTAAGGGTATTTGCAAGGGTGTGACTGTGAGTGGCTGAAATGAAAGGACCAGTGAGAGAAAAAACGTGAAGGCAGAGCGAGGAGGAGGAGTAAAAGGCTTGTGAGTCCCATGGACTGAATGTCTAAATAAGCTTGAAAAATGTGTGCAGTGAATGTAGAGTAAGTGAGCTGGGGTGTGAGGTGGTCCAGTCACACTGATGATGGGGTTCAGCACGTGGCCGTGGGAGACGGTGGCCGAGGAAGAGGGTTGTAGGAAGAGGGTTCAGGTGGGGAAATAGAAGGATGGAGGAACCGGCTTTCCAGATAGGTCTTTGATTCTGATGTTCACGTCACTGAGATTGATGAAGGAGTGAGGGATGGAGAAGAAAACCTCTGAGAACTAGAAGCAGGAGTCCTCGGGAAATGGGAAGGCTTAACAGGAGGGAGGCAGGATACAGTAGTGAGATTGGGTAGAAAGTGGCGCAGCTAGATGGTCTGAGTGTCACGAGAGCAGGGATTTGTGTAGGAAGACAGGAGGGAAATCACTTGAAGCAGCAGTGTGGAGCCGGGACGATGCCTACCTTACTTCCTGGTTCGAGATACGTGGGGTGAGAACAACTGGGCTCCAGGGGAGGGGACGTCCTTGGGGGAAGCCAGGTTTCCATGAAGGTCACTGAAGGTCAAAGTTCAAAGACAAGGTAGAAGGACATAGTGGGCATACTGTTTATGCCCAAAAAGAGTTAGAAAGGCAGGGAGGGTGGGTGGGGAGTTGGCAGGGTCTGGGGGTGTCCAGAGCAGTGTGGGGGCCAGAGCCCTGGTGAGAGAGGATGCCTGGGTGGACCTGAACTTTGAGCAGTGATTGCAGCAATAGGACCGTGAGCCACATCACAAGGCCAAGCACATCCTGTTATATGAAAAACTTTCTGCTTCTCCCTCCCAGCTTAATTTTTTGGGACTTCTGCTTAATATAAGGAATGCGAAAATATTTATCTTTATAAGCAGCTTGAACAAAAATTTGTTTAGGCTGTAAGGCAGCTGTGGCAACTTAAAGAGGATTATATTTATTTTGTATGTCTTAAGGTTGGGTTGGTAGGGGGAAGTCAGCTTCACTGATGCACTAGGAAGTAGAAGGTAGGAACCACAAATCAGTTGAGGACCTACTAAGTACCAGTTGAACTATGTACCAGAAGTACCTACTACTAGGTGCTTCCTATGCGATATATAGGTGCTAACTACTTTATATTTAAATATATACTTAAATTTCATATATTCACAAAATTGTGTCTTAAATTCTTTCTATAGGTGATGTCACTGGAGACCACGTCGGAAAGTGTGGCCACTGGAATCGGTCCTGGGTTTGGATTTTAGTTTCTTGGTTGACAAGCTATTTTACTTTTGGCAACTTTGGGTCTCAGTTTTCTCATCTGTAGAATGGGGATAATAACAGCCACCTGTTAAGAGTTGCTGTGGCGCATTGCTCGGGTGATTCTAAGGAGCAGGCAAGGCTGAGAACCCCTGATACCGGTGATCAGCATTTACTCCGTTTTATAGATGAGGAGACCAAGGCTCAGAGAGGCTAAGTAAGCATAGCACTAAGTTGTTTGTGGCCACACAGCACTAAGTGGCATGGCCAGGATTGGGAGCCTGTTCTTTGACTCCAGGACCCTTGCTCTTTTCAGTGCAGTCTCTTCCTAAATACAAGGGAGTCGAGCCCCACCTCCACATGGCTGCCCAGACAGTAGGCAGCATGGGATGGGGTGAAGGGGTTAGGTGAAGAGAAGGCAGGCTCCATGGAATCTAGGGCAGTGGTTTCCAGACCTGACTGGGCTTTCACATCACCTGGGGACTGTTTAAATGATAAATCTCCAGGGGCCACCGTAGGCCCACCAGATCAGAATTTCTGACACCTGGGACCCAGGAACATGGATCTTTAGAGTCAAGCCCAGGTGCTTCTGAGGCTGCTGGTCTGGTTCAATTCCTTGGACCAGCTTTCGGGAACCGCCAAATGCTAACCAAAGTCCTGAGATGATCAAGCGATTATATCCTGGGTGCCCAGCATTGCCACCAAAATTGGCCCCTAAGGATTGAGCTCTCGCATCTTGCTTTAAGATCTTTGGCGTCTCTCGCTCTGTCACTGAGCAGCTAGACTTTGAGTTCGTCTGTATAGGAAGTGTCACGTTGGCAGACCACTATAACAGAAAGAAGTATTTGTTCTTCAGAACCGTTGTTCTTTCTTCTCCCCCCTGGAGGTTCCTGCCCTCTCAGTCAGATTAGAGCTATATAAACAAGCTTGTACTACTGAGCTAGCACACTTCTTGTAAAGTTTTTTTCTCCCCAAAGTGCTTAACATTGCTGATGTCAGAAAAAAAAAATCCATTGGGTTTTAATGGGCCGAAGCAAACAGTGTGAGGTTGATACAATAGGAGGAGAGGAAATAACATCAACAGAAATTCTTATTTGGTAGCACAGATATTCAGACTGTTACAGTCAGGCTTTGATTACCTCTCTTGCAAGATATTTCCCTGAATAGGGTTTTGAGGGCTAGACACAAAGAAGGGCAGGCAGGATGTTTAAGGATTTTAGCTTCATGTGACAGTGATCTCGGTGGCATTGGAGTGTCACTGCAGTGGTCTGCCTCTTAGGTGTACGTCAGGATCACCCGAGAAGCTTGTTAAATAGCTGATGGCTCCATCTCAGAATCCCTGAGGTGGGGGAAGCATTTCTCCAATGATTCTGATGCTGATGGCCTGGGAATTTCACTTGGCCAAATAGTGGCTGGAAACCAGACTGCTGGTCAGTTGCTGCGTTCATTCCGCGCTAGGGAATTTGCATGCCCTATTTGATTTCCTCTTCAAAAGCAACTCTGCAAAGTAGAGGACTCTCACCTTCCAGGTGAAGAGCTGGAAGGTGGGGGAAGGTGGGGGGAGGTACTCAATTGCCAAGGCAGTCTTGGTGTGGCCAGAGCTGAGATGCTATTTCCTGTCTGACTTCAAAGCCACTTCCTTTTCCACATCATGGAGGTCTTTCTACCTGCTGGGCTCAGCATTGTTATCTGCTGGACCCTAGTCTTGGCTGCTCCAGAGAGGCTGGCATTACAAAGGAAAACAGCTGGCATTTGTTGTAACTGCAAGCTACAACTGAAATAGAAGTTTGGAGTAAATTGCAGTCCCGACTTGCAGAAGATTTACTAATCAGTTTGAGTCATAGATACTCAATTGTTCTGTTATTGACAAGGTGTCTCCTCACTATACTTTCCATCCTCCCACATGTTCCTTCTTATCTAAATTGCTCATGGATTCCAAAAGTGGATTCCTGAGTTCAGGGCTGGCCCATATCAATAAATTCTGGGGAAAAGTGTGATTCTGTCCATAGGTCTTTGCAAGAAAGAGCCTTCTTTGTGGGGCAGTTTCAGTGGCTTGTTATCTGGATGGGTATTCCAGAAGGAGTGTGCTGCATCTTGGTCGAATCTTATCAATTCCATCATTCATTCAAAAATATCTGAGTACCTACGAGGTGTGCCACACCTTGTGCTAGGTGCAGGATGAACCCCACCAACAAAGACTCTGCCCAAGCAGAACTGGCTTTAGTAGAGGAGATTCCTGATAAACAAGTAAACAAAGAAAGGTGCAAAGCCCTGTTATTTCTCATCCACGTTTGTCCCATTTAATCTCCTTGAGATCAGATCAGTCCTCGTGGTTTTTTTTTTTTTTTTCTTTTGGGTGCCTACAGCTTCTGGGGCTTCACGTGGCCATGCTTGATGCCTGTGTTGTCCCCTAGGCTGGAATGGCCTCTTCTGCTTCCCCCAGACTCCTCTTCATCCTTCGCTGTCATATCAGTTGCCAGCTTCTGCCCTGCGCCGGCATAACCAAATACCCACACATTACGACGTCCTGTTTCTGTGGACATGTCTGTCACTCTTCCTGGACTCTCAACACTTTAATGAGATCATCTGTGTCTGATTTATCTTTGTATCTCCAGGGCCTACCATATCTTCATATCTCCAGCCCACCTTGCGAGTGGATGCTCAGGGCGGTTGCTCCAAGAAGAAATGTTGAGTCCCACTGCCCCTGGTGGTGGGCGGTGGTATTACAGAAATCGCTTCAAGGTTGGGGATGCTGAGTCTGGGAGAGGATGCTTCACTCCAGCAGTTTGGTGATTCCTTGACAAGCTCAGCATGAGTGATGCCATAAATGGAGGACATGGGCTAGGATAAAGAGAGGTGGTACAGAACATTCTGATGAGCATTTGAAGGAAAGTTTTGAGGTTCCAGGGCAGAGCTGGAAGGAACACTGGAGATGTGGCGTTTTACAGCTATTGTCCACTTGGGGTCCGGGGAAGTTGTGACTTGACCTGGTTCTGACAGCTAGTCAATTGCACACAAGGTAGGAGACCCAGGCCACCCAGTTCAGAAGGCTTTCCGCTATGCTGGGACTATAGTGACAGATAAGGAAACATAGGCACAGAGAGGTGAAGTAACTTGTTCCAGATCACGCTGCTTGGAAGTGATGCAAACTGATTTTGGATGTGGATCTGTCTGATAACAGACTCCAGCTTGTAACCACTGTGCTACCTGTCTGTCTCTTCTTGGAGTTTTCAAAAATCAAGCCCTGAACACGTTTTTAGCTTCTCCCTTGGTTAGCTGTAAGCCATTTTAGGAAAAGAGTATCATTAATGTGTTTCCTTTCTACTGAAATGTAGTTTTGTGTTTCTTTCTACTGAAATGTAGTTTTGTGTAGTTTTGTAGTTTTGTGAAATGTAGTTTTGTACTGAAAAACATTCATATTCTTTAAATATTAAAAAGGCCCTGAATTGTTTACTGTGTGCATATATACATGTAGCATAAATAAGATGAAGTTTTTGGTTTTCACTACCATGAAATTTAAACTATTCCTATTTCATTTCTATCATATTTCATTTAAAAATAAATATTTTAGGGGTGCTTAGGTGGCTCAGTTGGTTAAGTGTCTGCTTGATTTCAGCTCAGGTGATGATCTCATGTTTTGTGGGTTCTAGCCCCATGTCGGGCTCTGTGCCGACAGTGCGGAGCCTGCTTGGGATTCTCTCCCTTCCTCTTCTCTCTGCCCCTCCCCTGCTCATGCTGTCTCATTCTCTCTCTCAAAAAATAAATAAGTAAACTTAAAAAACTAATAAATATTTCATATATTGTAATGAATGAGAATCTAGCCCTTTAATGTCACGAGCCCTAGCTTCCTAGTCAATGAATGTAATTAGAACATCCTTACCTGTGTAGGTTTTGCATCCCATTTGTCTAACATCTGTTGACGCATGGGCTTGAAAGTGGTTATATCATTATTTTAGCAATGATTCTTTCTGGACACAGAAAAGTTGAATGACATTGAGCTGCCAGAGGAACCAAAAATAGAAGTTTTTCTACTATATACTAGATTCACTGAAATTCCTAATAGGGAGACTTGTCTGCCTGCACTTGGTAGTCTAAAGTCCTAGTCCTGGACCATCAGCCTATTATAACACTAGAAATGTTTCTGTGCGTGCGTGTGTGTGTGTGTGTGTGTGTGTGTGTGTATGTGTGTGTGTGTTGGGGGAATTGGCCAGGAAGAGGCGAAGGCAGGGCTAACAGGATTGTTTTTAGGTCATTCCCAACCTTGTTGTTATAACAACAAGGGAGATAATATGGTCATTATTATGGTGGGAGATAATATGGTCATTAAAGTCAAGTGTTCATTTAAAAATAAAGCCAGAGACCCAAAATGCCTCTGTTGCATAGATAAATGAGCATACATAAATGGACTCAGTTTTTGTTTTTCATGCTCTGTCGTATTCTGTATTGAGGCAAAGGACTAGGCAAATAAGTAGCTGTTCATTAAAAATAAAACAGCGTGTTATTCATTTAACTTTAAAAGCCACTGATTGGAATTAATAATTAGCTTTTCCATGTAACACTATATTCACAGAAACCCTGATATTACAGTACATAGAGGTAAGAGCACGTTCTTTATCTCTTCATGTAATCTAACTTTTAAAATGCATCTTAATTCACAAATGACAAAGAAAGCACGCAACTTTCAAACGGTATACTTTGGGCATTTAAATTCTTAGCACAAATGACAAATTCCTATCTCTTCCCCATCTTCTGCCCAAATTTGTTTTTATGGAATGACCTTTGGTACCAACTTATTTTATAATAAAATATTTCCTGAGCTTTTATTTTAAATTGAAATGGCCTTTTCTGTCAAGTGTGGTATTTGTAAAAGTTTCTTTGATGAAAAGCCTATGGATTTTGTGCAAATAACCCAGGCAGGCTCTTAGCTTAGAGATAACATTTGTATAGGACTTTTATGGCTTTATATGATACCTTTACGCTCAGTTTATTAGACCCTTACCTGTGAATACTCAGTAGAATTCACATTTTACTGATGAGAGCAGTGTAGAGAGAAGTGCCTTGGTGTGGTTCTGGGTACACAGCAGGCATTCAACATTTTGTTTTGAAAGGAAGTTAACAAAGAGAACCCAATAGGTTATTTAACTTGTGCGAAGTCACACAGCAAATATAGTGTGATACCAAGAACTGAACTTCTTTACCCAAAAATTCCATATGTTGTCACTGTTATCTTTTGAGGCTTTTTAAAAAGGTCAAATTAAAAAATATTCATTCTACTCAATTGAGGTAAAATTCACACAACCTAAAATTAACGACTTCGAAGCATACATTTCAGTAGCATTTAATACATTCACAATGGTCTGCATCCATTGCCTTTATCTAGTTCCAAAATGTTTCGTTATCTCAGAGGGGATCCCAAGTCCATTAAGCAGTGGCCCCATTCCATCCTCTGCCCAGCTGTTGGAAACTACCTGTCTGCTTCCTGTCTCGATAGATTTACCTATTCTCGATATTTAACGTAAATGGAATCCTACAATGTGTGACTGCCTTCGTCTGTTCAGGCTGCTATGACAGAATATCCTAGATTGGCTGGCTTATAAACAACAGAAATTTATTTCTCACAGTTCTGGAGATCAAGGCTTCAAAAGATTTGGTGTGTGGTGAGAGTCTGTTTCCTGGTTCATGGATGACTTTATTCTTGCCGTGTCCTTATATGGTGGGAGGGAGCTCTCTGGGCGTCTTTTTTATAAGGGCACTAATCAGCTCCCAAAGGCCCTACCTCCTAATACCATCAAGCCAGGGGTTTGGATTTCAACATATGGATTTTGTTGGAACATAAACGTCCAGTCCATTGCAATGACCTTTGTGTTTGGCTTCTTTCACTAAGCATAATGTTTTCAAGACCAATCTGTGTTGTAGCATGTATCAGCACTTTATTACTTTTTATGGGTGAACTTTATTCCATCGTAGGGAGAGACGATATTTGGTTTATCCATCGATGGATGGACACTGAGCTGTCTCCATTTTTTGGCTATTGTGAATAGAGCTACTGGGAACATCTGTGTTCAAATATTTGTTGGAATACTTGTTTTCAGTTCTTTGGGGGTATAGTTGAATTTTCAGGTTACATGGTAATTCTATGTTTAACTTTTGAGGAACCACCAAACTGTTTTTTCATAGCAACTGAACCATTTTACATTCCTATCAACAAGGTACAAGTGTTCAGATTTCCCCACATCCTTTGCCACACTTGTTATTTGAGGTTTTTCTCTTTTAGTATGACCGTCCTAGTGGGTATGAAGTGGTCTTTCCTTGTGGTTTTGATCTGCATTTCCCTAGTAAAATATTCAGATTTGAGTGCATAGAATTAATCAAGAAGTGAGCTTTGGTAAGACAAAATCAACATCACAATGATTGGCTTCATCTGTCCTCAGGAGATTATTTAAGACGGCATAAGCTCACCTCTAGGGTACATGATTCTGGGCTGAAAATAAAGAACATGTTGCTTTGGGATTAGGAGAATGTATGTGGATCCAGACCCCAGTTATCCCCTAGATGTTTTTTTAAGATACTGCTTAAATTAATGTGGAAAAATGAGAAATTTATCGTGTTTTATTTTCATATCACCTGCCAAAAGATGCTTCTTTGCGTGGCAGGACTTTCTTTGTATAATTTTTTCATGTCTTAACGGTCTATTCATTTATTTTTGCAGTGTGAGTGAAGACATCCGGGATGGCTCAGGGATCTGGGGATCAAAGAGCAGTGGGGATTGCTGACCCAGAGGACAGTTCTCCAAACATGATAGTCTACCGCAAAGTAAGGCCTCTTATTGAATGCTGGGGGTGCTGCTTGTGTATGTGTTTGTGTTCCGTGCAGGGTTGACTGATGGTTGACAGCTTGACAAATGTTTTCTGCTTAAACTGATAAATGAATGTCATTTTCTTCTCATGTCCTCTGATTTTCCAATTCTAAAATTCAAAGAAGTTAGGTTTTGTCATACTTGATATTGAACACTTGAAAAATACGATTTGATTTTCTTTAAAGATTTTGTTTTTAAGTAATCTCTCCACCCAACGTGGGGCTTGCACGTACAACCCTGAGATAAAGGGTCGCATGCTCTACAGACTGAGCCAGCCAGGCTCCCCCGCTTTGGTTTTCTTTAAACGCAGAGATTGCCTAAGCAGTGCAGATGGAGACGTATTCTCCTTCAGTGTCAAGGCCTTTGTGTAACATTTATCAACTGATTGTTTTTGAACCCATCGTATGTGTAAGATCTGGCCTAGATGCCGTGGGAGATACAGAGGTATGCACGAATTAGATGTCTGTGGTTGGTGAAGACAAGAGATGTACACAAATGCAGAGTCTGTAATAGTCTAAGTGTTCATTTCCAAAAGAGAAGTGCAAATACGGTATTATATGAAATCAGAGGAGGGAGTGATTACTTCCAGGCTCAGAGGCCAGGTGTGGACTGGTGGAGTGGTCTTTGAATTCACATTTTAAAGGATGGGTAGGACTGCTTTATGTGGAAAGTGGAAAGAACGACATTCCAGTGGCGAGATGCATTGAGCAAAGGCAAAGGGCTGGAGCAAGTGAACAGCAACCGGAACTAGTGAGCTTGGGCATAGGTGAGTTACATGGAGTAATGGAGGTAAGATTTCGGGAAGACAGTTTGGATGGAGCCAGATTTTGGAATGTTGAATCACAGACAATTTAATCATGAAAAACTTTTGTGCCGGGAGTTGCAAAATCAACATTTCCCTTTGGGATTATGAGTCTTGCCCCACTGGGCCAGATACATTGTAGTGAAGGTAGACCGGAGGCTTAATGGGGGAGGGGGTGGTGGTGGTGTTTCTGTATCTGTGAGAAAGAAGGAGGATACTAATCTAGCAGGGGAAATGCCCCTCAGAATTGAGTGGGACTGAGCAAAGGAATTAAAGAGTCTAAATTAAAAATGTCTTGGAAACTGAATGGATATAGAATTAGGAGGGAATAGAGAATCAAAGGTGGCTGTTACATAGCCGCTTTGGGTTACACTGGCAAGACACTGATGCTATTGATTCAAATAGGGACATTTGGAAGGATGTTTTCAAGGAAGGAGATATGGCACATAAGTTTTATTTGTGCACATGTTGAATTTGAGGGAATAACTGCTTATTAATACACGTTTAATGCTTGCATGTGTGGGAAAATTTGATCTAGCTAGATTACGTTATTAATAAGGAAAATTGGTTAATGTTCATTCACTTCACTAAATATTTGAGTTGTCTGCTGGGTTCTGTGTATTCTGCAAGACTGTGTGTTTGATCTCTGCTAATCATATGGGCAAGGTTGAACTAGATATTCCTGGATGATCAATGTGGTGAATTTTTCTCTTTCCTTATAAAAATAGAACTCAAAACTAATTTCGCTATGAGTATCAAATTCCTTCATCCTTTGCTTTGTAAGAGAATGCTTAGATAACCCATCTCTAACAGAGAAGCCTATTAAAGTGTAATAAAGAAAAAAGAGATTCACACGGCTAACAAATTGGTGAGGCATACAGAATAATACAAAGATGTGTATTCCTCGTTACCGTCTTAACCCACCCCACGCCAGGGAAACCCTAAGCCAAGATCATAGGAACATGAGGTTTGGAATCAGACCTAGGTTAAAATTATTGCGATGCTACCACTTCCTAGTGATGTGACCTTGAGTTAGTTATTAATTCTGTGAGCCTCAGTTTCTTCATTTTTAAAAAGAAAAATAAAAGTTGGGGGTGGGGGAGGAAGGACAGTACCTCATGGGGTTATTGTGAAGATTCATTTAGATAAAGTAAATGAGGAACTTAATGAAATCTTTTTTTTTTTCTTTAGGGTCTTATAAAAACAGTGTCATTTGGAGAAAGGAGATAAAGTATAAGATGTTTAAATATTGGTACTATTAATACGTTGACTTAAGTATGCTCATACAGTGAGTTGCCTTTTTAAGACAGGAAAACAATACAGATATTTTTGTATTATTCAGGAGATTGTAAACTAATGGGTTATTAAAGGTTGGTAAGAAATGTAAAGGTCATGCAATGCAAACACCTTTCTACTAGAATATTTGGGATTATGTTGAAAGGAAAACTTCCTACAGGTTTGTGCAAACTTGATTTTTACTTTTTAGGTGGTAGCAGGGGACTCTTGGTTTAATTTAGATACAAAGCTGTCAATTACCATAGTTCTTCAAAGATATGACGACTAGCCTCTTGGTTTCTATACTGGAAACATATCTTGCTTCCTTTTGACAAATTTGCATGTGGGATATTTATGTGTTCATGTTATTTGTCATAACAGTTAATTGCTATAAAAGGGATATTACGTCTGTTCAATCTATTAGGAAGAAAGAAGGCATTGCTTAGTATGGGTCTAGGACCTGGAATCATTTAAACCTAGTTAATTTGACTAATTTAAGCCACGATTACGTTTCAGTCATGGGATATTTACCTAGTTCTCTACTCGCAATGTTGTAGACCAGCCGTTGGCTACAACCAATACAACCAATATTGTAGGACACTATCCTCAAGGTGTCAGTAAAGATTAAACCTTGAAACCAAGGTCAATTTAAGACATGTACGTACTATGGAAGTCCTCTTTTATAGTGTTTTTTTTCAAGTTGTAAGCTCTAAAACCAAGCCTTTTCTTAGAGGTCCACAACAAAAATTTACATTAAAAATTATGCAAATAGTACTTTCCTTTTTGTTGTCTTTGTCTGGTTGTTTCTTACTCATGTCAGATGTTTTTAGTGTGACGTTTTTGCTTGCATTGTGTTGTGTTGATTCACATGCTGACATTTAAAAAGCCAGATCTAGAGAAATGGAGCTTTTGGGTGAACTTCCGAGTCATAAGTGGGATGATTATGTCCACAACGTTGTTGTGACTTTTAAATGCCATTTAGGGTGGTAACCTTCTGACATATGAGTAATGATGGGTGGGTTTCTCAGGCCTACACCTTCAGAATACTCTTCATTTTCTTTTCATGTTTTCTGTGTCATTAACTCTGAGAAGCTGTACTTTCCCAAGGCATGATTTATTTATTGAGTTGAACAGACTTTCTCATTTAGTTTTTCCATCCTTCACATTCACATTTTGGATTGGAGGTGTATATGAAAAATGTATTGGTCACATTAAAAATCTATTTAAAAGAAAACCTTAATTATTCATTAAGGCACCCAAACCCTGTTAACCTTTTTTAAATATTCTTGGATCCAGAAGATCCTGGGTCATTGAATTGCCCAACGTAGGGATGATATTTGAACCTGGCTGGATGTCAGATCATTTAGGTGTGTTTTATAACAATATTGATCCTCAAGAGATCCTCCATCCCTCCCTCCCCAAGGCATTTTTGTTTCATATGTCTGAGCTGGGTCTTGGGAACCTGAGTTTTAAACTCTTTCTCAGGAGAATCTGGGCTTGAAGCACTTATTCAGTATGTTTTACAATGTCCAGGTAGAGTACACGTAGCACCATAATGGGAAAGTTAATGTTTTGAAGTGGGTTTTTGATTTTATAATTATTTATAGATCTCTCAGACGTAGAAGAACCAGGCTTCTGTCATGGAGTTACATGTAAGGGATTTTAATAACCCCTTCAGAGGAGCAAAGTAAAGTATGGAGAAGGTGCGTAACTTGCATGAAGTTACTCAGCAGTTTCCCAGTGAAGCCATGATTGGGTCCAGGTGGCCTGACTGCCCCCCTCGGCGTCCCTTCCACCACCATGTTATCAACCGCAAACTACCATTGCCACATTGTTGGGGTTCAGCAGACACTGGATAAGTTAAATAAGTGAAAGTACCGTGCGGCGGATCTTTGCTTTTCATGCTTAGTCTCAGAGATTTGGCTTGGGTTGACTTTGAACATTTGTAATGCGAAAGCTTCATTCTACTTGCTGGTGCTCTTGTTTCTTGGTTAAAGATTTTCGAGAATGTTTACTTTCTTTTTTAAACCCAGAATTCTTTTGAGTACAAGTAGGTTGCTTTCTGATTTTGTTTAGTTCTCTGAGTGGTGTTAATAATGTCTCTTGAGAAATTTCCAACTGGACTGGTGATTTGATTTGGTAGAACTCTGAGCAATTAGATTGTAGTTGGACGGAGAAAATTGTAGCTTAACTTGACCCAGACTTGGGTCAGGAGATGGGATAGTGTGATGGAAGATGCCAAACAGGGAGCAGAGAGCTCTGGGTATCTGGCCCTAGCTCCGACACGTACTGCTTTGGTTCTCTGGATGGGCAACTTCATTTTCCCAGCTCTGTTTCTCATTTTGACTTCCTCTTCTCTACTGTTTTTCCTCCTTCCTTCCCAACCACAAAATACTCCTTACACAAAAAGAATACGTTCAGTGTCCACATAAAGTAGAAAGAAGCATGATAAAATGAACCCCGTGTGCCTACCAACCCACCAACATGATAAATAAAATATTACTTTGGCTTCGTTTCCTCTTCTGTAAAGTGAGGGGATTGGACTAAATATCGTAAACACACTTTTCTGCAATGATTTAAAAGGTTCATTCTGTAAGTTTTTAACCATAGATTAATTCACTTCTCTGATGTCAAAACAATGTTGTGAGACTGTAGACACGTGTAAGGGTCTTTAGAACTTTTCTAGAAGTATTTCAAACAGTCCTATGTAACTGAAATTGGACTGAGATAAAACCTGATGTCATTAGGCATCAGAAGAAAAATTCTAGTTGCAATGATTTAACGTTCAACAGTTAAAGTATCTTCTTGGTGGTGACCTGTTTCTTTGGCTTGCTAGTAACATTTAAGACGTTTGTATAATTATCATTTGGCGGTACTGATTGTATGTTAGACAGACAGCAGGAACAGTGTCAGCAGCACTGGATATGGTCAGTAATATATAGCGTTAGGGATGAATTAGAAGTTTTAGAGAAAGAAGAAAACGCCAGTGTGCTTGTCTGTCATTGCTGGCTTCCTTCACTTGTTAGTTTCTACTGATTTACTCCTTTTCTGCTGGAATTTGGGTCTTGCCTTTGTGTTGACCTGATACTCCAAGGTCACTTCCCCTAATGTTCTAGGACCCTGGAAGCCCTGGGCAGAAGCTGCTTTAGGCACATTTCCAAAAAGTAAATGTGGTCCTATTTTAGTTACACAGGCAGTGGGATGCAGCAAGAAGGGGAAAACATTTAGCTTGGAAGAGGCAAGCCTGATGAGCACGCTGGGAATAGGACACTGTTTTGGAATTCACGGAAGGCAGTTGTGGTGGCCAGCGCAGCCGAGAGTCAGGGAACCTACAGATTCTGGTGACCAAGGCACAGTAAGGACTAGAAACCATCTAATCGGCAAATATGTATCGAGTATCATTTGTGTGCCAGACACCATTAGGTGTTAGGAATGCAAGATAAGGTCTGTGCCCTGAAAAAAACCCGTGGGCTAATGGAGCAGAGATGGGTAACTAGACAATCACAAGAGGCCCATCGGTAGAGGTGAGCCGAGGAATGATGAAGGAGGTCGAAGGGTCATGAAATCCATATCAAGAGAGAGGATGGGGGCGCCTGGGTGGCTCAGTTGGTCAAGCATCTGACTTTGACTCAGGTCATGATCTCAAGGTTCGTGAGTTTGAGCCCTGCCTTAGGCTCTGTGCTGACTGCTCAGAGCCTGGAGCCTGCTTCAGGTTCTGTCTCCCTCTCTCTGCCCCTCCCCTGCTCACGCTCTGTCTCTCTCTTTCAAAAATAAACAGTAAAACAAAGAAGAGAGAGAGAGGATGATGATGTCATAGAAGACAGCCCAGGGGATTTGGCACCTGCCTTAATTCATGAAAGATGAATAGGAGTTAACCTGGCAGAGAAGGGGAGAAAAAGCGTAGGAGGCATAAGGACTACCACATGGAAAGGGACAGAGTTGTGATGTTATAAACTGAGTTCTGGGAACTTCAAGTGGCTGTTCTCTTGGAGCTAGGTTTATGTGATGGGGGCTGAGAAATAAAGCTAGCTGGGGAGATTAGGACTGGATCACAAAGGACCTTATACATCATGCCGAAGATTTAGGACATCATGCGGGAATCTTCCTTTTGTGCCTGCATGCCCATGTTCTACCCCCTCCATACTGCTCTCTGCCCCAGGAGGTAGACTACATCTGCAGGGATCCTGGAATCTCTGGCTTTGAATCAGATTGGCTCAGCAGAAGCCTGGGGAGAGACGAAAGGAAGGAAGAAGAGCAAAGCCAGATATTTCTTCCCCTGGCTCCCTCTAGAGTTTTGCACTACCTGTGTCGCTTTACTGAAGGTCGTTGTTCCTCCCAGGGCAGGCTGTTCTCCTCTGGGTCCTGATACCCTTTTCCTCTCCTCAACTTTTTGGGCATCTGGGTAGCTCCAGTTTGTATAGTCTTCCATTGCTGTACAATCAATTACCCCAAAATGTAATGGGGTTAATTGGCTTTACCATGATGTTTATTATATCACAGTTTCCATGGGTCATTAATCTAAGGTGGGTCCTCTGGGTCAGTGTCTCTCAAAAGACGACAGTCAAGACATTGGCTGGGATTGCAGTTTCATCTGAAGGCTCACCTGGGGCGAGGCCCACTTCAAGCTCACTCCTGTGGTTGCTGGGTGGGTTCAGTTCCTTGAGTGCTGTGGGGCGATGGCCTCCATTCCTCCGTTCCTCCACTGTCAGTTTCTTGCTGCATGTGTTTCTCCACGGGACAGCTCACAACATGGCAGCTCGTTTTGACAGAGTGAGCAAGGAAGAAGAGTAAGAAAGGGGGTTGGTAGTGGGAGTCTCACTCTTTTATAACCCAGCCTTGGACATGACTTCCTATATCCCTTCTGTTAGGAAGGAGCAGGTCAGTGGGTCCACTGCTAGGTGAGGGGTTTTGCACAACTCAGAGGTTCCGAGTGTTTCCTTATGGTTCTCCTGTACTCTGCCACTTCTTGATACTTGGTCCTTTTTGAAATAAACCTTTCTTGAATTGTCCTATGTGTGCCATCTGTTTCCTGATAAAGCTCTGACTCACGCAGGTATTAACCCCAAAGCAGAGGAAAACCACTGAGACCTTGTTTTTCTTCATAAGGAAATTCACCGCAAAAAAGTTTGAAGCGGGGAAGTCATATGGCCAATGTGGAGAATGCACTTACGCAGAGAGGGTGTAAGAGAAATGGTAAAATTAGTAGGTCGAATGGTTTGGTGAGTTTACAGGAATCCAGGTGAGGGAAAACTGGTGGCCATATCATGGCAGTGGTGATGTAGATGAGTGGTATGTTTGAGAGATGTTTAGGAGGTAGAATCAACAGGATTTGGTGACTGCTAAGATGTAGGGTGGATTTGAGGGGAATAAGGAGGTATCTTTTCACCAGGTTGTACCTGGGAAATGGCGGAAGGTCTCTTGGAACCAACAAAATTTTGAACCAAGTAACTGTAGAGCTGGATTGCCTGCCCTTCTTCTCCTTGTGTGTAGAGAAGTCAAGTGTCACACAAAGAGTATGTAACTAGACCAGGGTGTCTGGGTATTGATTGTGGCCACACCACTAGCTCATTTTGGCCACGCATGAGTTGCTTCTGTTTTAAGTCGAGCTCTGCCATTTGAAGTGAGGGGTTAGCTAGGCTGGGTGATCTCAAAAGTACTTTCAGTTCTCACATGCCAGGGCTTTCATAATCTAAAATAAAGACATCCACGTTTCCTTACCTGTTTATTGTTTCATAGCCCTCTTTGTTTTCTTTCACATTTTCCTTAAAAAGTTAACCCAAGCAAGATTTTAAAAAGTCAGGTAAATCAGGATGTTTCAAACAAATGCTTTTTGCTCTTGGACATTTAGGGCTTCTTTTCTTTTTTTCTTTTAACATTAAATAAATTACCCAAGGACTAACTTCAGAGAGTATTCTGGGTAGCTAATTTAATTGTTCAATCTGCATTTTAAGATCCCTTTCGTTAAATAGCTCGAAGGTTTTTTATTGCCTTAGGAAACAACTGTTCTGTTTTCCTTTTTCCCTAGGATTGGACTTGCCAGAGGAAAAGCACCCCATCACATTCTCTTGGTTGGCAGGAGACAGGAGTGTGGGCAAGTCCCGGACTAGTGGTATCAGTGTCCGCAGATGAAAGGGCTGGTATTTTTAGTGTCGAGAATAGCTCGTGTGGTTTAACATGATGTGTTTCCACGAGTATAACTTTCTAATTTGGAAAGCCTTTGGTGTGTTCAAGGCTTCATTTCATTTTTCCAGTTTTTCCCCCGCATTTCATTTCAAGGAGTCTAAGATTTTACATTTTGGCAGTTTATTACCTTCACTATCGACACGTCTTTGTAGTATCCCTTACAGTACAGCGAGCACGCACGGCCATAGGGTTCAGTCCCCGTTCTCAGGATTTTGAACAAGAAATACTAGAATCTAACAGATATCCATGAAGGGAAAATAACGAAGTGTTTCACTCATTGTGGGATAGGTGGATTGTTTTTTAAAAAATCTGTTTGCCAGTATAAATCAAAACTGAAATTGGAAAAGTCTTTTGATTCACATCCTCACTTCTAAAAATGTATTACAATAAGGGAATGGAAAAAATATACAAAGATATAAGTATAGACTTAGACATACACTCACTCCAAGAGAATATTCACACCTCTGTGGTGAATAACATCAAAAGATACAAATCAATCAAATATCTGTTGAAAATGAATTAAAGGGGCGCCTGGGTGGCTCAGTCGGTTAAGCGTCCGACTTCGGCTCAGGTCATGATCTCACGGTCTGTGAGTTTGAGCCCCGCGTCGGGCTCTGTGCTGATGGCTCGGAGCCTGTGGCCTGCTTTGGATTCTGCTCTCTCTCTGACCCTCCCCTTTCATGCTCTGTCTCTCTCTGTCTCAAAAATAAATTGGGGCGCCTGGGTGGCGCAGTCGGTTAAGCGTCCGACTTCAGCCAGGTCACGATCTCGCGGTCCGTGAGGTCCGTGAGTTCGAGCCCCGCGTCGGGCTCTGGGCTGATGGCTCAGAGCCTGGAGCCTGTTTCCGATTCTGTGTCTCCCTCTCTCTCTGCCCCTCCCCCGTTCATGCTCTGTCTTTCTCTGTCCCAAAAATAAATAAATGTTGAAAAAAAACTATTTAAAAATAAATAAACATTAAAAAAAATAAATAAAAGAAAATGAATTAAATACTCATGGGGGGTATAGGATTTATATTTGGGGTAACCCACCAGTCAGGTTACTGGGTCCCTGTTCTGGTATATCTACTAATTTTCTTGAAAGGAAGATGGTTACTGACACCCGGGGATATGGTATGATTGAATAGTCTATAGTTTTAAAACCCTACAAGACTTTGCCATTTTTGTTTTATAACATTTTTGTTTTATTTGCTAAACATAATGGTTATGTAGATTTACTAAAAAATTATTGTTGGGGCACCTAGGTGGCTCAGTTGGTTAAGCATCCAACTTTTGATTTCGTCTCAGGTCATGACCTCACAGTTCGTGGGATCAAGCCCCACATCTAGCTCTGCACTGATAGAGCACAGCCTGCTTGAGATTCTCTTTCCCTCTCTCTCTGCCCCCCACTGCCCCCCATGCTCTCTGTCTTCCTCAAAATAAATAAATAAACATTAAAAAAATAAATATTGTTTTCATTTTTTTATTTTCTACATCTCTGTGCTTACCTCTGGGACCTTTTTTCT
This sequence comes from Felis catus, assembly GCF_018350175.1. NCBI lineage: Eukaryota > Metazoa > Chordata > Mammalia > Carnivora > Felidae > Felis > Felis catus. The sequence continues at coordinate 117,111,542 of NC_058373.1, forward strand.
TTGGTCTGGAGAACTACCTTTAGTATTTTCTTGAGCACAAGTCTGCTGGTGCAAGATTAAGGAAGATAATAAGGATTTATTGGCTCCCCACTCGATACCAAATACAGTGCTGGGTGCTGTGCATACATTGAATCATGCGATCAGCAGATTAGCTTGTTAGGCAAACGGCGGTCAGCCTGTATGACATACAAGGGAACAGGATCAGAAGGAGTAAATGACTGGTATTGAGTTTTGAGTCTGGGTTTGCTTTATTCTAAAGTCTGTAATTTTTTTTCAAATAAATTGAATTATGTTTAAAAAAAAAAACAAAGGAAATCTCAAAGTTGTTTGTAGTTAATTATAGGAAGGTTGGTATTGACAGGGTAGGCTTACAGAGGAGGAAGGAATTTCAGGAGAAATGGTTTGAATTGCATCTTTAAGAAAGGGGAGAATTTAATTCTGTAGGAAAAGCCAAGAAATGATTCTAGGTGATGGGGTTGCGTAAGCGAGGTTTGGTGATAAGAAAACCTAGATGTATTTAGGAGGCAGTGTATTTTATAGCACTAAATCTAGGAGGTATGCCTCATGTAATAACAGCCTTATTCTTCATATGGAGAACCTGAGGCAAGAAATCACTAAACATTTCTAGTTCTGAAACTCACATGGTAAAATATTGGTACAGCTGAGCTTTCTGCCAACTTTCTTTCTTTCCTTTTAAAAATTCCTTGTTTTCCATTTTAAGAGTAATAATTCATTTTCAAAAGAATATATGAACTAGGGGCACCGGGGTGGCTCGGTCGGTTGAGCATCCGACTTTGGCTCAGGTCATGATTTCACGGTCCATGAGTTCGAGCCCCGGGTCAGGCTCTGTGCTGACCGCTCAGAGCCTGGAGCCTGTTTCAGATTCTGTGTCTCCCTCTCTCTCTGCCCCTCCCCCGTTCATGCTCTGTCTCTCTCTGTCTCAAAAATAAATAAACGTTAAAAAAAAATTAAAAAAAAAAAGAATATATGAACTAAAAAAAGATCTCATTTATTCCTACCATGCAAATATGACCACAGTTAACATTTTGGTCTATTTCCTTCCAGTCTTTATATATATATGGGCTATATATGTATATATATATACATATATGTATATATATATATATATGTATATATGTGTGTGTGTGTGTGTGTGTGTGTATATATATATATATACACACACATATAAAGCCCTGATATATATATAAATAATCAGGCTATATATATCAGGGCTTTATATGTATATATATATATTTATCAGGGCTAGAAAGAAGAACAAAGCTGGAGGTATCACAATCCCAGATTTTGAAATACACTATAAAGCTGTAGTAATCAAAAGTGTATGGTACTGGCACAAAATAGACACAGAGATCACTAGAGCAGGATGGAAAACCCAGAAATAAACCCACAATTATATGGTCAATTAACATAACAAAGGTCTATAACAAAGGGAGCAAGAATATACAACAGGGAAGACAGTCTCTTCAGTAAATGGTGCTGGGAGAACTGGACAGCTACATGCAGAAGAATGAAACTGGACCACTTTCTCACACCACACACAAAAATAAACTCAAAATGGATTAAAGACTACATGTGATACCTGAAACCATGGGAATCCTAGGAGAAAACATAGATAGTAACTTCCTTGACAGCAGTTGTAGAAACATTTTTCTAGAAATGTTTCCTCAGGCAAGGGAAAAAAAAGCAAAATTAAACTATTGGGACTATACCCAAATAAAAGGCTTTTGCACAATGAAGGAAACCACCAACAAAACAAAAAGGCAACCTACTGAATGGGAGAAGATATTTGCAAATGATACATTCTATACGGGGTTGTTATCCAAAATATATGTAGAAGTCATACAGCACAACAAAAAAACCTCCAAATAATCCAATCAAAAGATGGGCAGAGGGCCTGAATAGACATTTTCCAAAGACATACAGATGGCCAACGGAAACATAAAAAGGTGATTAACATCACTAATCATCAGGGAAATGCAAATTAAAACCACAATGAGGTATCACTTTACATCCGACAGAATGGCTAGACTCAAAAAATACAAGAAACAACAAACATTGGCGAGGATGTGGAGAAAAATGGTGGGAATGTAAATTGGTGCAGGCGCTGTGGAAAACAGTATGGAAGTTCCTCAGATAATTAAAAATTGAGTTACCATACAATCTAGTAATTCCTCTGCTGGGTATTTACCCAAAGAAAATTAACACTAGTTTGAAACAATATATGCACTCCTGTGTTTATTGTAGCATTGTTTATAACCAAGATATGGAAGCAACCCAAGTGTCCATCCATTGATGAATGGATAAAGAAAGATATCACCAGCCATGAAAAAGAATAAAATCTTACTATTTGCAACAACGTGGATGGACCTAGATGGTATAACGCTAAGGAAATAACACAGATACCATGTGATTGCACTCATATGTGGAATTTAAGAAACAAATAAACAAAGAGCCAGACAAAAAACCCCACTCTTTAAAAAAAATTTTTAATATATATTTATTTTTGAGAGACACAGAGCATGAGTGGGGGAGGGGCAGAGAGAGAGGGAGACATAGAATCTGAAGCAGGCTCCAGGCTCCGAGCTGTCAGCACAGAGACTGACGCGGGGCTCCAACTCCCAAACTGCGATACCATGATCTGAGCCAAAGTCAGATGCTTAACCAACTGAGCCACCCAGGTGCCCCAAAAACCCAGTCTTAAAAAAAAATTATTTATTTATTTATTTAGTTTGAGAGAGAGAGATGACACGAGAGGGGGAGGGGGAGAGAGAATCCCAAGTAGGCTCTGCATTGCCAGCGCAGAACCCAACGTGGGGCTCGAACGCATGAACCATGAGATCGTGACCTGAGCTGAAACCAAGAGTCAGATGCTTAACTGACTGAGCCACCCAGGTGCCCCTAAACACCCCCCCCCCACCCCCCACCTCGTAAATACGGTGAACAAACTGGTGGTTGACAGGGGAGGTGGGTGGGGGATGGGTGAAACAGATAAAGGGGATTAAGAGTACACTTATTGAGCCCTGAGAAATGTATAGAATTGTTGAATAACTCTATTGTATGCCTGAAACTAATATAATCCATGTTAATTATAAAAATAAAATAAATAATTAAAAAAATAAAAGAAATATATATTAGCCTAGTGGGTAATCGTAATGTATACATTATTTTATGTTTTCCTACCATTGCCTAAGCATTAATCCGTGCCACAGTATGTCATCATAATCATAGTTTTGAAGATTGTATTATATTCCGAGTAGATAATGTACCATAATTTACTTATTCAGTTCCTTATTGTAAACAGCAAAATTTAGAATTTCTAAGTCAGAGGGTATGACCTGTGTCGCGTCTCCTGACGCATATTGTTTACCAGAAGGTCAGTATTAGTTTCTGCATCTATAGGATGGCCTTCTCTGGGTTGTTGTCAGCTTTCACTGAGCTTAAGAAAGAGGGCGAGGGCATCTCCAGTAATTAGGGCTGGAGTATTATTCCCTCTCTACCTCGAGACCAGATGCCCATCCTAATGTCTAACTAGCTTTGCAGCATTCCCCTTATCTTGAGAGCCTCAACGCCTGGGTATTAGAAAATTTCAACTTGGAACCTTTCCAAGCCTTTTGCTATTTTATTCTCTATTTGTTTTTCTTAAGCAACTAACTAAATAAGAATAACATTTCAACCTCTTTCCATTCCCCCCTCCCCCAGCATTTTTCCTGCCTGCACCACCTCTGCCTCCAGTTTAACCATGGGGTTGGTTCTTACATTTTAAAGCTAAATACAAAAGCACAGTTCTGAGATGCAGCCAAGTTCTGCAGCCAAGTTTGAAGAATAAAACTTTTAAAACAGCTCTTCTGTCACACACTTGCGAGGGGAGGCAGGCTTTGCTATAAATAAGGCACATTCCATTTCTATCTCATCCTTTGCAGCCCTCTTGGATAATGCTGTTTGTATATGACTGCAGTGTTCTCTCGCTGCCCACTCACCCTTTCAACCTTCCCTTTTAGATCACATTTTATTTAAGTGCTCGGTAGTTCTGGAGTTTAGGGACCCTGCTTGAGAGAGGAGTACAAGTTTCCTTTCATTCTTTGGGGTTAAGTGTACTAAGATAAAGTGACTGACTTGTAAGAAACTACATTTTATCTGAGACATTTTTAGCAGCTGCCGTATTAGTTTCCTATGGCTGCTGTAACAAATTACCATGAAATTAGGGCTTAAAACAAAACAAATTTGTCCTCTCATGGTTCTGGAGGTCAGAAGTCTAGAATGATTAGGCAGGACTGTATTGCATCCAGAAGCTCTAGGGGAGAACGCATTTCCTTCCTTTTCCAAGAGGCTGGCCCCATTCCTCAACTCATGACCTTGCCTCGCTCTGACCTCCTTTGGCCATCGCGCCTCCTTCTCTGACTCTGCCCCTCTTGCATCCTTCTTATAGGAACCCGTGGTTCCATGGATTCCCCCCACCCCTCCATGTAATCCAGGGTAACCTCCCCATCTTGAAATCCTTAACTTAATCATGCTTGCAAAGTCCCTTTTGCTGTGTAAGGCAGCATATTCACAGGTTTTGGGAGTTAGGATGTGGACATCTTGGTGGGGGGAGGTATTCTGCCTACTACTTAGAAAAGGGAAGGAAAAATAATTTTGGAATTTTATCTGTTTTTCATAGCTACAGAGAGGATGTGCTGAAGGATTGGTTTTCCTTCTAGTGTTTGGGATGGTAGATATGTACCTAAATTAAATCTAAGATGTCCGTTTGTATTTGCTAATGTCCCTTTGAAGACAGGAAAGAGGAACCTTTCAGTGGCTGGCAGTGAGGATGGGGGGAGGAGGTGTCTTAGTTAAAGACCTTCCTTCCTTCCTTACTGGGTACTTATATTAGGCTCTTCTTAGGGTATTGAGGAGAAATGACCAAACAGATGCATTCTAAATAAATGAAGGAAAACCTCCTTTACTAGAGCCTCCTACGGAGTGGCTTTCTTTCTTAGGGGACTGTTCATCTCCAGTTATTTTAGATTTTAGAATATATAAAAATTGTACTGAGCAGTGCAGTTAATCAACACTGTCTTCATGGCTGGCTGGAGAGTACAGTAGGAGACCATGACCTTGCATTCTTTTTTTTCAAGCAGTAGGAGAGCACTGGCAAAATGCACTCTTCTTAGCCTGAAGGCTAAAGGAATGTGCCAGTCTGCTTGTTGACTCTCCCGAGGCCTCTCTTTTCACCATTTTTCATGTTCTGGTGAGGAGTCATGACACATAATGGCAGACAAAAGGTGCACAGGTGATAATGTTGCCTGTAAAACCACCAAGCCAACAGCACGACCCTGGACGTTAAAATGATTCAAGGCAGATGAGCCCCTCCAAGGAGCTAGTCAAGAGAACAGATGATAAAGCCCAACCGTTAGCAAGGGATTGGAGTGAGCTTTTCTTCCTAAAAGGAATGATTACTATCACTAACTTCACTGCCTTCTGGGGAAGGAGAGGTCGGCAGTTGAAAGCAAGATCTGCTGTGGCCAGTGACATGCTACAATTTTAGGACAGGGGATAGCGCACTACTTGCCCTTGGACCTAACCCATCCTCATGTCAGTTCTTGCAGAGCCCTTGGTCTAAGGGTAGTTTTTACGTTTTAAAATGGTTGGGAAAAAATTTAAAAAGAAGCAATATTCCATGATGTGTGAAAATCACGTAAAATTCAGATTTCAGGGTTTGTACCACAAGACTTATGGAAACACATCCGTGCTATTCATTTATCAGGTATCTGTGGCTACCACAGAGGAGTTGAGCGGTTGTGGCTAGAGATTGACCATATGCCTGACAAAGCCTAAAATATTTACTAACTGGCCTTTTATAGAGAAGTTTGCAGCCTCTGCTTTTGGGGATTTGGAAGAGACTGAAAAAGCCTCTGCAAATGTCCTTGTTGGGACAATATTTCCATAGGAACCAAGACCCGGTGATTCCACCCAGTGGAAACTCATTTCTAGGAACCCGTGGGGAGTCTGGCTGGAGAACGGGTATACACGATAACCCGGAAACCAGGTACATTCGTATGCTCTAAATAAGACACAAATCCTCCCGTTCACTCCTGGAATAGTATCTCTCCTTTGCTGAGGGGGTCACAGAGTTTATTCCAGTACTTTATTGAAGAGATTCTGTTTGGTTGTTTGTTTTTTTTTTTTTTTTTTTAATGAAGAATGGCATATTGGGCTGCTGGAAGTGTTGGGCTGTGTGTTCTGAAATATCCCAGTAGGACAAGTGCCAGCTACCTACGTTTCAGATGCAATGTCCAAATGGCTCTCATTTTTCCAAGACCCACTTTGTCCAGGCATCGGGCCAGTGCCTTGGCACATGATGGCTCACACCGACAACACCTCTGCAGGATCACTGGGTGCCATTCCCCTATGAAGAAGGGGGCTCGTAGTGGGTATGCCTGTGCCTGAAGGCTGCTGTGAGCACGAGGCCACTTTTTCGTAGGCCAGGCTCTTTTCACAAGACCCAGAAGGAGCAGGCCAGCCACCAGGGGAGCTGCTTAGTTCTGGTCTTTTCTCTCTGATAGCAGGGCTAGCGCAACCTCATAAGCAAACTGCTCTAATCACTGAGTTATAGTACTCAGTGATGGCGTTAACTTCCATCACTTAGGTTGTGTCGACGTCTTGACTGTTGCGAATATGCTGCACCAGGCAGGGCGCAGACATCGTTTTGAGATACTGATTTCGTTTCCTTTGGCGGTATACCCAGATGTGGGATTGCTGGATCGTGCGGTAGTTCTGGTGTTTTCTGAACCTCCATACCGTTTTCCTCAGTGGCTGTACTAACGTACATTCTGACCAAGAGTGCATAAGGATTCCCTTTTCTTCTCATCCTCACCAACGCTTGTTATTTCTTGTCTTTTTCATGATGGCCATTCTAACAGCGTGAGGTGACCTATCATGGTGGCCTTGATTTGCATTCCCAAAAGCCAAGCTATGGACACAACCTAAATGTTTGTCAGTGGATGAATGGAGAAAGAAAATTTGGTGTGTAGATACAATGGAATAGGATTCAGGCATAAAAAAAAAGAAGAAAACCCCGTCATTTGTGATCACACGGCGGAACCTGCAGGACGTTGCACTGAGTGAAATAAGCCTGATGGAGAAAGACGAATACTGTATGGCTTCATTTATATATGGAATTTAAACAAAATAAAAATGAACGCATAGAACCAGAGAGTAGATGGTGGTGGGGGCTGGGGGTGGAGGAAACGGGGAGATGTTGGTCAAAGGGTACAAACCTTCTGTTATAAGATGAATGAGTCCTGGGGCGCCTGGGTGGTGCAGTCGGTTAAGCGTCCGACTTCAGCCAGGTCACGATCTCGCGGCCCGTGAGTTCGAGCCCCGCGTCGGGCTCTGTGCTGACCGCTCAGAGCCTGGAGCCTGCTTCCGATTCTGTGTCTCCCTCTCTCTCTGCCCCTCCCCCATTCATGCTCTGTCTCTCTCTGTCCCAAAAATAAATAAACGTTGAAAAAAAAAATTAAAAAAAAAAAAAAGATGAATGAGTCCTGAAGGAGCTAGTGCACAGCATGGTGACTATAGTTAATAACACTATATTTTACTTGAAATTTGCTAAAAAAGTACTTCTTAAGTGTTTTCACCACACACACACACACACACACACACACACACACACACACACAGGTAACTGTGAGGTGATGGGTGTGTTAATTAACTTTGTTGTGACAAGTATTTCATAACATACATGTATATCAAATCACGTGCGCTTTATATAGGTACAATTTTATGTGCCACTTATACCTCAATAAATTTGGGGAAAAATCTTAATTTCCATTCTATAGTTGCTCGCCGCAGTCCATATCCCTCGTGTCATGTGTGCGGAAGTCCTGAGATACTATTCATCTAAACTTTATAAGATGAGGAAACTGAGGCTGGCGTAGGGTCAACTAGCCTCTGGTGGCTGAGCCAGACCTTCTGACCTCAGGGTCTGGCGTCCTACACACTACTTCCCACAGCTTCTCCGTGAGGCCAGGCCTCCAGCCACCGAGCCATGGCATCTAAACCAGTCGTGGCAGAGGACTGTGCTACATACAGTTTAGGCATATGGAGCTTGGGTTCATCCTAATGGTGGTCACCGGCCGACCTCCAAAGACCAGTTTTGCATCCCGGGTATTTTTTGGCTTTACTCTCAAACTGTTGCTGTGTCGAGTACAGTCTCTTTCTCTTCCTCATTAACGCATCCGTGGCTTGTGTTTCAGCCCCGAGCCAAACCAGACCAAACCCAAACTGGATTTCCATTCGTGTTCCTTTTGCCACGTGGCTCCAAATCAGGAAAGGTATAAGGCATGCATTCTGCTCACAAGAAGACTTAAAAATTGTGGGAAAACGCACTGTCAAGGAAGGTTTGTGTCCTTTGGGACGTAGGAATATACCATTAATCACAACTGTGCCTCACAGCTGCACAAGTTATTAAAAGAGCTCATTTTAAGCCAATTTTAAATAGCAGAGATCGTTGTTCAGCACATTGAACAAGCACTCTGTCCTGGTTTTGCCCCGATCCCCGCACACTCCTTCTCAGTCTTCAGCCCTGGAGTCGCCTCCTCTGCCCACCCTGTGACTCCTTGGCCCCCTTCTCTTCTCCACGCCATCTGGGAGCAACCTCGCGCTCTGTGTATGCTGACTTGGGGATTCCGCAAAAGCTCTCCCCTCTCCAACCTCCACATGCCTATATCCAGCTGCTAAAGGATGTCTCTGTTTGAGTCCTCCTCACTGCAGACTCAACAGGTAGACTGTAACTCCTGTTGGCCTGCCTGAGACCGTGCTCCCGCTAGAATTCAGTGGCTGGTGTCACATCATTCATCCAGCGAGCGTCTGAGTACAAACCGAACATGATTCTCTTTGACAAAACTCTAGGCCTCTATGCCACGTAAATATTTTTATTTTTGCATGTGTTACCTTTTGTGTTTGCCTCCCTACAATACTGTAAATGCGTGGCACCCGGTAGGCAATAAATACATGTTTGGTGGGCAGACCTCTTGATACGCATTCCTGAAACATATCCCATTACCTTTCCCGGATGAGATTTGCTACCACACGACTTCTCTTTGCACTGGGTAGACCGTGCAACTCCATTTTTGGTGCAAAGATTGGTAGCGTCTCTCCGAGCTTTGCAAACTTATTTATCTTAGGAATTATTGAGCTTGGCTGCTGTCCACATCATGTAACAATTCTGCTGTCACATTTTCCTCCTTGCTTTCTTTCTTCCCTCACCCCCAACTTCTCATATTCCTATCTGTGAACAAGAACGCGAAGAAATGAAGACAAGAATACAAACCCATATTTCTCTCACCAATTAAAAATATCTTTCCATCTTGTTTTACTATTCAATGAGATCCTTGTCCTCTTTCTATGTCAAAATTAAAACAGCTTCTTTCCTTCCTAGTGTCTTTAAATTTTTTTTCTTATTGCAGAAATGATTCATGTTTACTATAGACAAAGTTAGAAATTATAGACAAACACAAAGAAGGAAATAAAATGTATAACCTACCTTGCTCACAGAGCTATAGTTAACTTTTCAAATTACCTAGTTCCAGAGACACCTGGGTGGCTTAGTTGGCTGGGTGTCCGACTTTGGCTCACGTCATGATCTCGCAGTTTGTAGGTTCGAGCTCCACATTGGGCTCTGTGCTGACACCTCAGAGCCTGGGGCCTGTGTCTCCCTCTCTCTGCCCCTCCCCCGCTCTCCCTCTCCCTCTCACTCACTCTCTCTCAAAATTAAATAAACGTTAAAAAATGTTTTTAAATACCTTGTTCCATCCTTTTTTATTTTCCTATGTACATATTTCAACAAAAATGTAGACTTGTACTTGCTGTTGGAAAACTTCTTTTTACTGACTAGGTTGAGAACGTGTTCCCATGATGGCAGACATTTCTCTAGATCGGGTGTCAACAAACTTTCTTTGTAAAGGGCCAGATAGTAAAATTTGAGGCCTTGTGGGATGTACTGTTTCTTTTTAAACTACTTAACTTGGGGCTCCTGGGTGGCTCAGTCGGTTAAGCGTCCGACTTCGGCTCAGGTCACGATCTCGCAGTTTGTGAGTTCGAGCCCTGCGTCGGGCTCTGTGCTGACAGCTCAGAGCCTGGAGCCTGTTTTTCTGATTCTGTGCCTCCCTCTCTCTGACCCTCCCCTGTTCATGCTCTGTCTCTCTCTGTCTCAAAAATAAATAAACGTTAAAAAAAAAATTAAACTACTTAACTCTGCTGTTGTATTGTGATATGTAAATGAATGAGTGTTGCTTTGTTCCAATAAAACTTTATTTTCAAATCAGTCGGTTGGCCAGGTTTGACTCATGGCTGGGCCATGGTTTGCTTATGCTTGCTCTAGAATACCATTTTTAGTGGCTCAACAGTATTCTACTTTATCAGTGTATCATGATTTACTTAACCAATCAGAATAATAGCTAATATTGCTGGAGGCTTTATACCGTGTTTCACATATTGAAAGGCTTGTTCTATTTCCTTTCTCACTTTTCCTGCCCATAGCTCTGTGAAATGTAGGTATTATTCTTTCTATTTAACAGATGAGGAAACTCAGATAAAAAACAGGTAGGTAATTTGCCTAAGGTTAGATGGCTGTTAAGTAGAAAAGGCAAAACTTAATTTGTTTTGAGATTTAGAAGCCATGCTTTTAAGTACTGCTTATATTTTTATACACATTGGTGATTATTTCCTTGGGATAAATCCCTAGAATTAGAATAACAAGTGCATCTTAAGGCTTTTGATCTATGTTTCCAGGTTGATATGTGTGGCCAGATCCTATTTCTTGGGGGTATATAACAGCACTGTGTGCCTAACACGCCTACCTGTATCAGGGACTTTTTAAAACCTTAGCAAGAATACTTCATTGTTTTATATCATATTAAAAATTATAAATACGGATGAACATTTCCCTTATGCATATTTCTCATTTATGTTTCTTATTAGGTGAATTTCTCATTCATGTCCTTTCCTCATTATTCTATTAGAGCAGTTGTCTTTTTCTATTGATTTATTGGAGCCTTTCATGTAGGGAATTCCTCTGGTGTTTTAGTTGATGTTACATGGCTTGTTATGAAAATGGTCCATTTACTTGAAAAAGCTATTGTCTTTACAATGAAAGAGAGTTAAGCAGAAAAAGTATTTGGCTTTAACATAAAGCACTAGACTTCTGAAATTAAACAAACAAACAAAAACAACAAAAAACCCTGTAAGGTAAGACAGAACTTATTCCTGCTGAGGAACTTGTCCCTTTAGTTCACATCTTCTTAAGTCACTAGGATTTGAGTTCTTTAATTGGAACTACTGCTTTGCCGTGGTCATGGCAACACATCTTAGCTGCCATGGACAGCATATACCTTTACAAAATATTTTTTAGGGAGTGGTTTTTGGATGGAATTTGTTATCCAGTGTATTCATGGAGAGTCTAGATGAATTAATGGGTGGTAGAACAATAATTATATAATAATAATAGTAATAAAAATAGTGAAATTAACTATAGGTACTTAATATCATAGTAGTAGTTAATAGTAGATAGTTACTATCTCCTGATCACTTACTATATTCCAGCCACAACGCTAAATGCTTTCTATTATTTAATTTGATCTTCACTATAATGCTAAGTCATAGATATTGTTATTATCCCTGTTTTATACATGAAGAAACAGACCAAAAACCTAGGTGGCTTACCCCGGACTTTAGAGCTGCTAAGTAGGAGTGAGCTTGACTTTGACCCTGATGCTCTACCGTCAGAGACTTACAGGCTTATTACAGAAAGATGTTGGGGTATGTGCTTACTTGTGTGCACATGTGTGGCAGATAGTCTTGATTGTCAAAGGTGGAGACAGCACTGCTAGACTCTAATAACCCTAGGATCAATGGGCCATGAATCTGACCCAGGATTCAGAACCCATGCTCTTGTAAAGATCAGAGTTAGGATGCTTAATTAGATTCAAAGAGCCCAAAGGGTAGCTGCTCCAATACAGTCTATCTCAGGTTTCTCTTGAGGACCGTCGAATTGGAAGAGGACATCTGATGGGGAAAGGCAGAGTTGTAAGACTCCCTAGGCACTAGAAAAGAAGAACCATTTTTTTCCTTCCAATTTTATTGAAGTATAATTGACAAAATTGTGTGTGTGTGTGTGTGTGTGTGTGTGTGTGTGTGTGTGTGTGACTTTTTCTTTATTCCTCCATCAATTGACACTTAGATTGCTTTTGTGTCTTGGATATTGTAAATAGTGTTTCAGTGAACAAGGAAGTGCAGAGATACTGATGTATCTCTGGAAGTGAAAGGAAGTCTTTGAGATACTGATTTCATTTCCTTCAGAAATGAAAGGGTTCTCTTTTTCCCACATCCTCACTAACTCTTGCTATTTCTTTTGTTAATAGCCATTCTAACAGGTGTGAGGTGACATCTTATTCTGGTTTTGATTTGCATGATTAGTGATGTTGAGAATCTTTTCATGTACCTTTTGGCCATGTGAATGTCTTCTTTGGAAAAATGTTTATTTAGGTCCTTTGCCTATTTTTAGGTTGGATTGTCATTATTTTTGCTACTGAGTTGTATGAGTCCCTTATAAATTTTAGATATAACCCCTTATGAGATCTAGTTTATGAATGAGTCCTCCTATTCTGTAGGTTGCCTTTTCATTTTGTTGAGTGTTTCCGTTGCTGTGCAGAAGGTTTTTGGCTTGTTGTAGTCCCACTTGTTAATTTTTTATTTTGTTGATTGTGCTTTTGGTGTCACGTCAAAAAATCATTGTCCAGACCAACCTTAAAGAGCTTTTAGCCCATGTTTTCTTTTAGGAGTTTTACAGTTTCACGTTTTACATTTAAGTATTTATTTATTTAATTTTAATTTACATTCAAGTTAGTTAGTGTATAGTGTAATAATGATTTCAGGAGTAGAATCCAGTGATTCATCCCCTACCTATAACACCCAGTACTCATCCCAACAAGTGCCCTCCTCAATGCTCATAGCCCATTTAGCCCATCCCTCCATCCTAAACCCCTCAGTTTCTTCTCTGTATTTGAGTCTCTTATGTTTTGTCCTCCCTCCCTGTTTTTATCTTAGTTTTGCTTCCCTTTCCTAATGTTCACCTGTTTTGTATCTTAAATTCCACATATGAGTGAAGACATATTTGTCTTTCTCTGACTGACTAACTTCACTTAGCATAATACACTCTAGTTCCATCCACATTGTTGCAAATGGCAAGATTTCATTCTTTTAAAAATTTTTTTTAATGTTTATTTTTGAGAGAGTGAGAGAGTGCGAGCAGGGGAGGGGCAGAGAGAGGGAGACACAGAATCTGAAGTAGGCTCCAGGCTCCAAGATGTCAGCTCAGAGCCTGACGTGGGGCTCGAACCCACAAACTGCGAGATCATGACCTGAGCTGAAGTCGGACGCTTAACCGACTGAGCCATCCAGGTGCTCCAAGATTTAAATCTTTTTGATTGCCAAGTAATATTCCATTGTATATACATACCATGTCTTCTTTTTTTTAATGTTTATTTATTTTTGAAAGAGACAGAGACAGAATGCAAGTGGGTTGGGGCAGAGAGAGAGGGAGACACAGAATCTGAAGCAGGCTCCAGGCTCCAAGCCATCAGCACAGAGCCCGTCACGGGGCTCTCACGAGCTGCGAGATCGTGACCTGAGCCAAAGTCGGACGCTCAACTGACTGAGCCACCTAGGCGCCCCTATACCACATCTTTATCCATTCATCAGTTGATGGACATTTGGGCTCTTTGTATACTTTGGCTGCTGTACATAGTGCTGCTATAAACATTGGGGTGCATGTGCCCCTTTGAAACAGCACACCTGTATTCTTTGGATAAATACCTAGTAGTGCAATTGCTGGATTGTAAGGTGGTTCTATTTTTAATTTTTTGAGCAACCTCCGTACTGTTTTCCAGAGTGGCTGCACCAGCTTGCATTGCCACCAGCAATGCAAAAGAGATCCTCTTTCTCCTCATCCTCGCCAACATCTGTTGTTTCCTGAGTTGTTAATTTAGCCATTCTGACAGGTGTGAAGTAGTATCTCATTATGGTTTTGATTTGTATTTCCCTGATGATGAGTGATGTTGAGCATTTTTTCATGTTAGCCATCTGGATGTCTTTTTTGGAAAAGTGTCTATTCCCATCTTTTGTCCATTTCTTCACTGGATTATTTGGGTGTTGAGTTTTGTTTTTTGGATGTTGAGTTTGATAAGTTCTTTATAGACTTTGGATACTAACCCTTTGTCTGATATGTCATTTGCAAATATCTTCTCCCATTCTATTGCCTTTTAGTTTTGCTAATTGTTTCCTTTACTGTGCAGAAACTTTTTGTCTTGATGAGGTCCCAACAGTTCATTTTTGCTTTCGTTTCCCTTGCCTCCAGAGACGTGTTGAGTAAGAAGTTGCTGCGGCTGAGGTCAAAGAGGTTTTTGCCTGCTTCCTCCTCTAGGATTTTGATGGTTTCCTGTGTTACATTTAGGTCTGTCATCCATTTTGAGTTTATTTTTGTGTCTGGTGTCAGAAAGTGGTCCAGGTTCATTCTCCTGCATGTCACTGTCCAGTTTTCCCAGCACCACTTGCTGAAGAGACTGTCTTTATTCCATTGGATATTCTTTCCTGCTTTGTCAAAGATTAGTTGGCCATACATTTGTGGGTCCATTTCTGGGTTCTCTATTCTGTTTCATTGATCTAAGTGTCTGTTTTTGTGCCAGTACCTTATTGTCTTGATGATTACAGCTTTGTAATATATCTTGAAGTCTGGAATTGTGATGCCTCCAGCCTTGGTTTTCTTTTTCAAGATTGCTTAGGCTATTTGTGGTCTTTTCTGGTTCCATACACATTTTAGGATTGTTCGTTCTAGCTCTTTGAAGAATGCTGGTGCTATTTTTGATAGGGATTGCTACATTTAGGTCTTTAATCCATTTCCAGTTAATTTCTGTGAGAGGTGTAAGATAGGGCTCCCATCTCATTCTTTGGATGTGGATTACAGTGTTTCTAACACTGTTTATTGAAGAAATTATGCTTTCTCCATTGTGTGTTCTTGTGTTTCTTATCAAAGATTACTTGACCATATATCTGTGGATTTATTTCTGGGTTCTCTATTCTGTTCTATTGGTCTCTGTGTCTGTTTTTAGCCCAGTATCATACTGTTTTGATTACTATAGATCTGTGATTTAGTTTGAAATCAGGAGTTGTGCTGCCGCCAGCTTTATTCTTTTTTCTTAAAATTACTTTGAATATTCTGAATCTTTTGTGATTCCATATGAATTTTGAGATTTTTTTCTATCTCTATGAAAAATGCCATTGGACTTTTGATAGGGATTGTGTTGACTTTGTACATTGCTTTGGGTAGTATGGATATTTTAATAATATTAATTCTTTCAATCCATAAACATGTGATATCTTTCCATTTATTTGTGTCTTTTTCAGTTTCTTTCATCAGTGTCTTATAGTATTCAGTGTATAGGTCTTTCACGTTCTTGGTTAAATGTATTCCTTCCTTCCTTCATTCTATTGTAAATGGAAGTTTTTTCTTTATCTCTCTTTCAAAAAGTTCATTTTTAGTGTATAGAAATGCAACTGATTTTTGTATGTTGATTTTGTATTCTGCAGCTTTACCGAATTCATTTATGCTAAGTTTTTTTTGGTTGAGTCTAGAGGTTTGTTTGTTTTATACACACACACACACACACACACACACACACACACACACATTAGGATTATGTCATTTGCAAACAGAGGCAATTTTACTTCTATCTTTAAAAAAATTTTTTTTAATGTTTTATTATCCATATTTGAGAGAGAGGAAGACAGAGCGTGAGCAGGGGAGGGGCAGAGAAAGCAAGAGAGAGAGAGAGAGAGAGAGAGAGAGAGACAGAATTCGAAGCAGGCTCCAAGCTGTCAGCACAGAATCTGACATGGGGCTTGAACCCACGAACCATGAGGTCATGACCTGAGCCAAAGTCAGACACTTGACTGATTGAGCCACCCAGATGCCCCTTACTTCCACCTTTCTAATATGTCTGTCTTTCTCCTTTCCTTTTCTTTCTTTCTTTCTTTCTTTCTTTCTTTCTTTCTTTCTTTCTTTCTTTCTTTCTTTCTTCTTTCTTTCTTCCTTCCTTCCTTCCTTCCTTCCTTCCTTCCTTCCTTCCTTCCTTTCTTTCTTTCTTTCTTTCTTTCTTTCTTTCTTTCTTTCTTTCTTTCTTTCTCTTTTTTCCTTTGCCTAATTATTTAGGCTAGTGCCACCAGTATTATGTTGAATAGAAGTGGTGGAGAGTGGGCATTGTCTTGTTTCTGATTCTAGAAGGAACGCTTTCAGCTTTTCACTGTTGAATATGTCAGCTGTGGTCTTGTTATATATGACTTTTCTTAGGTTGAGGTACATTCCTTTGATACCTAATTTGTTGTGAGTTTTTATAATGAATGGATGTTGAATTTTGTCAAGTGTTTTATTCTGCAGCTATAGAAATGATCATATGATTTTGTCCTTCATTTCATTAGTGTGTTGTATCATATGTATTGATTTGCATACACTGAACTTCCTTGCATCCCAGGGATAAGTCGCACTTTATCATGGTATGTGATACTTTTAACGTGCTGTTGGATTTGGTTTGCTAGTGTTTTGTTAAGGATTTTTGCATCTATATTCAAAAGGGTTATTGGCTTGCAGTTTTTCTTTTCTTGCAGTAGCTTTGTGTACCTTTGATATCAGGGTAATTCTGGCCTCTGAAATGAGTTTGGGAGTGTCCCTTCTTCCTCGATTTTTTGAAAGAGTTTGAGAAGGATTGGTGTTAATTCTTTAAATGTTTGTTTGAATCCACCAGTGAAACCGTGGTCCTGTGATTTTCTTTGTCGTGAGCTTAAAAAAAAAAAGTTTATTTATTTATTTTGAGGTAGGGAGGGGCAGAGAGAGAGGGAGAGAGAGAATCCCAAGCAGCTCCATGCTCATCATGGAGCCCAACATGGGGCTCAAACCCATGACCATGAGACCAGGACTTGAGCCAAAATCAGGAGTTGGACACCAAACTGACTGAGCTACCCAGGCACTCCTGTTGTGAGATTTTTGATTAATGATTTAATCTCATGACTCACTTTTTGGTCTCTTCAGATTTTCTATTTCCTTATGATTCAGTCTTGGTATGTTGTGCGTGTATGTGAATTTATCCATTACTTCTAGGTTATCCAACTTGTTGGTGTATAATTATTCATAGTAGTCTTTTATGATCTTTTTATTTCTGTGGTATCAGTTATTATTTCCCTTCTTTCATTTCTGATATTATTTGCTTGAGTTCTTTTTTCTTAGTCTTGCTAAAGCTTTGTCAATTTTATTTTTCCAACAAATCAGCTTCTAATTTGGTTTACCTTTTCTATTATTTTTCTAATCTCTGTTTCATTTACCTCCACTCTAATCTTTATTCCTTCCTTGTGCTCATTTTGGGATTAGTTCTTCTTTTTTTTTATTTCCTTGAGGTGTAAAATTAGATTGTTTAAAATCTTTCTTGTTTCTTTTAATGTAGGTTTATTGCTATAAACTTTCCTCTTAAAACTGCTTTTGCTGCAAGCTATAGGTTTTGATATGTTGTTTCCATTTTTGGGTGCTTCAAGATATTTTTGGATTTCCTTTTATTTCCTTCATGATCCATTGGCCATTCAGAAGTGCGTTGTTTAATTTTTACATTTATGAATTTTCCAGCTTTCCTCCTGTTATTGATTTCTAGTTTCATACCATTGTGGTTGGACTAGATAATTGATTTCATTTTAATCTTACTAAATTTTTTAAAGCCTTGGTTGTATACTAGTATATGATCTGTCCTAGAGAAAGTTCTGTGTGCAGTTGAGAAGAATGCGTATTCTGCTGCTCTTGGATGGAATGTTCTTTATATCTATTAGGTCTGTTTTGTCTAACGTGAACTTTAAGTTCAATGTTTCCTTATTGAGTTCTGTCTGGGTGGTCTATTTATTGTTGAAAGTGGAATATGAAGTCCTTTTCCATTTTCATATTGTTGTCTATTACTTCTTTCAGATCTGTTAGTATTTGCTTAATATATTCATGTGTTCATTGTTGGGTGCATATATATTACAACTGTTATATCTTCTTGATGAATTAACCCCTTTATCATTATATAATAACTTTCTTTTGTTATGGTTTTTGACTTGAAGTCTATTTGGTCTGGTGTAAGTACAGTTACCCCTGCTCCCTTTTGTTTTCCATTTGCATGGAATATTTGTTCCCATCCCTTCACTTTCAACAATATATGTTCTTAAAGTTGAAGTGAGTCTCTGGTAGGCAGGATATAATTGGGCTTTTGTTGTTGTTGTTGTTGTTGTTGTTAATCCATTCAGCTACTCTATGACTTTTGATTAGAGAATTTAATTCATTTACACTCAATGTAACTATTGATAGATAAGGACTTACTGTTACCATCTTGTAATCGTGTTTTGGCTATTTTGTAGTTCCTTTGTTTCATTCTTCCTCTCTTGCTATCTTCTTTTGTGATTTGATTTTCTATAGTGTATGCTTAAGTTTATTTCTCTTTCTTTTTTGTATATGTAGTATAGTTTTTTGACTTGAGGTTATTATGAGACTTATGTAAAATATAACAGTCTATTTGAGGATGATAACTTTGCATACAAGAACCTTACCTTTTAATTCCCCCTTTTATGTTTTTTTTTTTAATTTTAATTTTTTTTTTTTTTTTTGAGAGAGAGAGAAAGAGAGAGAGCGAGAGCATGAGCAGGAGAGGAACAGAGAGAGAGGGAGACACAGAATCTGGAGCAGACTCCAGGCTCTGAACTGTCAGCACAGAGCCTGATGTGGGGCTCAAACTCATGAATGATGAGATCATGACCTGAGCTGAAGTCAGACTCTTAACTGACTGAGCCACCCAGGTGCCCCTCCCCCTTTTATGTTTTTGATAGCACAACTTACATCTTTTTATATCATGTATCCATTAAAAAATTATTGTACCTATAGTTGTTTTTTTTTTTAAGATTTTTTATTTTCTTAAGTAATCTCTATGCCCAACGTGGGGCTCGAACTTACCACCCTGAGATCAAGAGTTGTGTGCTCTACTGACTGAGCCAGCCAGGTACCCTGTACCTATAGTTATTTTAAGTCATTTTTTCTTAAAAGTTTTTTTTCCTTTATACCAGAGTTAAGTGATTTAAACACTACCTTTACAGTATTAGGGTTTTCTGAATTTGATTATATACCTACTTTTACCAGTGAATTATATACTTTCAGATTTTTTATGCTATTAATATCCTTTCATTTCTACTTGAGGACTCTCTTTAGTGTTTCTTGTAAGGTATGTTTAGTGGTGATAAACTCCCTCAGCTTTTGTTTGTCTGGGAAGTTCTCTATTAACCTTCATTTTCAAAGAGCATCTTTGATGGGTAAAGTATTCTGGGTTGGCAGTTTTTTCTTCTAGCACTTTGAATATATTATCCTGTTCTTTCTGAGCCTGCAAGATTTCTGCCAAGAAATCAGCTGATAGCTTTATAAGCATTCTCTTGTATATGACACATTTCTTTCTCTTGCTGCTTTCAAAATTGTTTCTTTGTCTATGATTTTTGATAGTTTTATTATAACTTGTTTTAGTGAAGTCATCGTTGGGTCAAGTCTTATTGAGGACCCATGAGATGAGCTTCATGTACCTGGATGTCTTGATCTCTCCCAAGATTTGGGAAGTGTTCAGCTATTAGCAGAGAAACTACTTCTTTTGGCTACCCAAATTACTCCCAAGTGCCTACCAATTTACATGTAAAACTCCCTTTTCTGTCATTTAAGCATTCAACCAACTGATGCCAAACTGTAATTTTAGTCTTGTATCACATGATTCCATAATACATACCCAGTTCTCTGGGCAAACAGACCCAATCCAAACACAGCTTGAGCTTTCTCTCTCCTTTGTTTAACCTGTTTTACGTTCTTGAAATGTCTTCAGTTTCTCGGCCTCAACCCTAAGTCTTCATCTGTCAGAATTCTGGACCGTTCTCAATACTGAGATAAAAATTCTACCTAAAGATCAGTTCCTAATTTATAAGGACAGAAGTGACTCCCTCCACCGCCATTTGCTTCTGATGATATTTCTATTACTTTCTTTAAAAACACATTTTTTTAACATTTATTCATTTATTGAGAGATGGAGAGAAACAGAGCATGAGTGGGGGAGGGGCAGAGAGAGAGGGAGACACAGAGTCAGAAACAGGCTCCAGGCTCTGAGCTGTCAGCACAGAGCCCAATGCAGGGTTCAAACCCCCCCACTGCGAGATCATGACCTGCGCTGAAGTCAGACGCCCAACTGACTGAGCCACCTAGGCACCCCTATATTGCTTTCTTTTAAAACAATTTTTTTGTGTTTGTTTGTTTGTTTGTTTATTTATTTATTTACAGTCTTGACGTCTTTTATTTTTTTTACATTTATCACGCCATGAATTCATAGGGAATGGGTTCCAACAGCACAGGCTCCTTTCCATTGGTTCTCACAAAGTGTGCTTCTCTGGGTGGGGCAGGCTGGCGCTTCAGTTGAACCCAAGTACCTTTCTCCTTGGCTTCCTTCTTTTTCTGATCATTTTCCTTCACACGCTTCAGGAAGCTGTCTCGGCTCTTTGAGTGCTTAATGTGTTCGATACATACATTAATTCTCTTAGCAAGAATCTTGCCCTTAACTTGTTTGTTTACAACAATGCCAATAGCATGCTGGGTAACATTGTAGACTCTTCCAGTTTTGCCGTGGTAACATTTGTGGGGCATTCCTTTTTGAACAGTGCCCATTCCCTTGATGTCCACAATATCACCTTTCTTGTAGATTCGCATGTACGTTGCCAAAGGAACAACTCCATGTTTTCTAAAAGGCCTAGAGAACATATAGCGAGTATCTCTCTTCTTTCCCTTTGTGTTGGTCATTTTGGCGAATTACTGGAAGATGGTGGTTCCGGCTGAAAGGAAGCTGTGTTTATTTATTTTTAAGAGAGAGAAAGAGAGACAGAGCGTGAATGGAGAAGGAGCAGAGAGAGAGGGAGACACAGAATCTGAAGCAGGCTCCAGGCTCTGAGCTGTCAACACAGTCCTGATGTGGGGCTCGAACTCACGAGCTATGGGATCATGACCTAAGCTGAAGTTGGATGCTTAACCAACTGAGCCACCCACGGGCCCTGATAATTATATTACTTTCAAGTCAACTATAACCTACTTATTTGTTGGACAGCTTTTGTGTGTGTGTTCTCCATCTAGCTTCATTGGAAGACCCTTGAGAATTGGATCTAATTCATTTTTGTATTCCCTGTAGGACTTGCATGGTTCCTTGAATATAGTGATTTTCCATAGATGAAAATGACACGCTGGGACACCTGGGTGGCTCAGTTGGTTGAGCATCTGACTCTTGGTTTCAACTCAGGTCATGATCTCATAGTTGTGAGATTGAGTCCCACATCGGGCTCTGCACTGAGCGTGGAGCCTGCTTTGGATTCTTTCTCTCCCTCTCTTTCTGCCTCTGCCTCTCTCTCTCTCTCTCTCTCTCTCTCTCTCTCTCCCTCAAAATAAATAAATAAACATTAAAAAGTGGCATGCCTTAATCCTGTTCTTTTTTTGTTTTTAATGTATCCCATTCTTTTATTGAGGTAGAGGTAGACATAAAGTCTCTTAGATGCCTTAATCCTGTTCCTGTGGATCCTGACTCTAGAAGAAAGGAAACCTCCATTTAGAGCTTTGATATAGATTGAATTTTGGCCCCCCCACCCCCAACTGTATTGAAGCCCTTACCACCTTTACCTCAAATGGTGATCTTATTTGGAAGTAGAGTCATTGCAGGTATAATTAGTTAAGATTAGGTCATACTAGAGTAAGGTGGCCCTTATTTCAATATGACTGATGTCCTTACAAAAAGAGAGATTTGGACACAGACACACACAAAGAGAACACCATGTAAAGATTGGAGTTCTGCCATAGCTAAGGATCTGTCAGACTGGAGGGGAGACTGAAACACATTTCTTTCTGGAGCGTTAAGAGAGAGCAATACCCTGATGGCACCTTCATCTCAGACTTGAGGCCTCCAGAACTGTGAGACAGTCCATTTGTGTTGTTCAAACCTGTCAGTTGTAGTACTTTGTTGTGGCAGCACCAAGAAACTCCTACCAGCCTGCATTTTCACCATCCTCAGAACAAACAAGAATGGAGTATTTTAAATAATCGTTTTCTTGGTAGAGCTGAGGGCTGAGGTAGGGTAGCCTGATAACAAAGTAACCAGAACCTTCTCTATTATTTGCACCCCTGGTCCTTGGCTCTAGACTGAGTTCTTATGTCCCTCAGAGCATCTTTAGCACTGGAAACTCAGCATGTCAGAACTGGACAGTCTTTCATCTTTTGTTTTGTTGTGTTTTTAATGTTTATTTCTGAGAGAGAGAGAGAGAGAGAGAGAGAGAGAGAGAGAGAGAGGTGGGGGAGGGCAGAGAGAGAGAGGGAGACACAGAATCCAAAGCAGGCTCCAGGTTCTGAGCTGTCAGCACAGAACCCGATGTGGGGCTCTAACCCATGAACCGTGAGATCATTACTTGAACTGAAGTCAGGCGTTTAACCGACTGAGCCACCCAGGTGCCCTTGGACAGTCTTTTATCTTTAACCCTCTTCCTCCCTCCTAAGCCTCTCTCAGTTATTATTACCATGTTCCTGTCAGTCCCTCTGGCTAAAGCCTCTGTGAGCCCTCCCTTTTCTTATCCCCAATTTAAAAAGTCTAGATTTCTTCCATTTTTTGAAAAATAGGAAGATCTGGCAACGTCAGATCCTCATACTGATGGCAATAATTGGACAGACGGAGGGGCAGACCCTTAACGCAGAGAATGTGTTCTCAGTCCTGCCTGATAGCACCATGCCTGAGCCTTGTCTGCGTTGGGGACTGGGACTCTGGCGGGATGAAGTGAGAACACTGCCTCTTTTCTCACAGGGCTCTAAGCGTAGACTTTCTGATCCTGGACTGAGTCAGACTGACGGTTTGTATCCTGCTCTGTCACTGGCTGGGAGGCAGCCACGGAGAGGCTCCTTAAACAGGGCCTCTGTTTACTAATCTGTAAATGAGATGGTAATAGAGGTCACTTCATGGGGGTGTTGAGAGAATTAGATGACTTCATGCACATCAGGAGGTTAGAACCTGGCACATAGCAGGTGCTTCATAAATGATCATTTAATTGTATTGTTATATCTGCAAGAAACTCTTATTGGCATTTATCCAAACAGCCTTATTATTTTTCATAAAGGAGAGCATAGTCACTCTTCGGTTTTTCTTTGCTTTCCCCCTGTTCCTCACCAGTTTCACACACATTAAGAAATGTGGTAATTTATACACACAGACTCAGGGCTGGCCTAGCAGGGCATTTGGAGCACAGCTTCTGGGATCTAAAGTGGCTGAGCTCCTGGGCCTCTCCTGGCTGCTGAGTCCCCTGTGCTTATCTGCCTTCGATGTTGCTTAGGTTCTAGTGACCAAGGGCACAGCTTGGTGACTGGCCTCCCGAGGCCTCCGGAGTCGCCGGGGGGGTGCCTCTAATTAGGTACACTGTTGAGCACACAGGTATTTATCCTGGAGGCAAGAAAGGCTGCTGGGAATAGCTGCTTAACATGAAATGCAGACAGCAAGTCCAGTGTTGGTTAGAAGCAAGTTAACTATGATTTGAGGCATTGGCAAAGCCCAGGTAAGCCAACAGCGAGAACCCCAAACCCAATCGTTTGCAACATATCCCCTTATTGGGCCACTCCTAAGCTGAGCAGATTCATTCAGCTGATATTTACTGATTGAATTCCCATAAACTGTAGGGATTTATTAAGCAATTCCTGAGTGTCAGATACATATAGTACAAGGTGTTAACGATAAATGAAATGATGAGTGAGCCACAGTCCTGCCTGTAAGGAGTTTATAATGTGGTCATTGGGATTGACGGATGAGCGAATAGTGGTGTTGGGGTTGGGGGGTAGTCACAGATGTGGGTTACAGTATCCCAGAGTGGAGGAATCCTGACTCAGCAGGGGGCCAACGAGGGGACCATCATCCTTGTCATTTTTTATCTAATGCCCTAGAAGATTGACTTTTGTGAAGATAGGGATTGTGACTGTCTTTTTATTGCTGTATCTCCAGGGCTAGCCCAGTGGTTGGCGTATGGTAGAGGCTCAATTAACATTTGGTAAATAAGGCAATTAAATAGTGTCTAAGCTGAGAACTGAAGGATGAGGTGTTAGCCAGGAGGAAAGCGTGTGTGTGTGTGTGTGTGTGTGTGTGTGTGTGTGTAGGTGGGATAGAAGAGTGGCAGTAGGAAATAAAATGGTGAGAAAGGACATCATGGGGAGGGGGTGGCATGTACTCCTTGGGAAGGACAAAGACTGGTTCTGGAAACGTTTGCTCCTACAGTAGGGTGGTATAGAGGCAATTCAAGAGGAATGGGAAAGGCTGATGGTGAAAACAACACAGAATTATTAAATATTTAAACAAGAAAGACTGGTTGGATTTGACATGTATGTTTAAGGTGCAGGAAAGGGATTGGATTGGAGAGGACAGAGTAGAAGCAGAGAGGCCGATTCGAGGGCTTCTGTAGCAATCTTGATTGGAGATGGAGGCGGCTGGACAAATTACTGACAATGGAGATGGGGATGTGGATAGATTCCAAAGCAACTAGGGATGTAGAATTGTCAAGTCCTGGCAACTGTGTCTAGAGCAGGAAGGAAGGGATAGCACTGCACCTTTAAAGAATTTTTTTTAATGTTTATTTATTTTTGAGAGAGAGAGAGAGAGAGAGAGAGAGAGAGAGAGAGAGAGAGACAGAGTGTGAGCAGGGGAGAGGCAAAGAGAGAGGGAGACACAGAATCCGAAGCAGGCTCCAGGCCCTGAGCTCTCAGCACAGAGCCCGATGCAGGGCTCGAACCCACAAACCACGAGATCATGACCCGAGCCGAAGTTGGACGCCCAACCAACCGAGCCACCCAGGTGCCCGGCACTGCATCTTTAAAGGATGCTAGCATCATTCACTTACTTGATAAACAACAGAGGAAGAGTAGAAGTGGGGGAGATAAAACCACATGTGGACACACCGAGCTTCAGTTGCCTACAGGAGGTTCAGTGGGCAGGTGCATACGTCAGGCTTAACCTCAGGAGATGGATCTGGCTTGATATACAGGTTTAGATGCTCATTAGCATAGAAGATCAGGGCTTCATAACCTAGCAGGTCCATTGGTAACATTCAGAAGGCCCATGAACCTTAGAAATTACATTGGAGTGTTAATGCATGGGCATTGTTCTGGAGAGTTAGCTTTGTATTAACCTTTCCGAATAAGTTAACTCTTGATCCTTAGGGCCACTGGAACTAGAAGAGAGGTGGGATTGCCCAAGCAGAAGTAGGAGGAAGAGAGCTGTGGAGCGTTTGGGGGATGGGGGCCCTGTGCTGAATCCGCGGTGGGGGGTGGTGTGTGGGGAATGAGATGAAGGTTTACAGAAAACATTAGCTTGACTGTTTATAAAGTGCTTTTACAGACACTGTCATCTCATGTCTCAGTAACTCAACTAGATATTTATCATTTGGCTCTGTGTCAGAGTTCAGTACAAGACACAGAAACTTGGCGATACATTTTCAAACAAGAAGGGATTTAATACAGAGAATTGGGTGCTTACAAAATCACTGGAAGGGTGAGCCTCAGGGGAAACATTTCCAGAACAATATGGGACCGAGGTCAGAAGGCCCCCTTGCAGCTGCCATCCTGGTATTGGCAAGCTGGGATCAGAAAGTCCCTGTGGCTGCTGCCATTGCTGCAGCTGCTTTTTGACCCTCAGAAAGCTGGAGAAGGGCACTGGGACACTGCTGGGGTTCAAAAGTCTTATGTTTCCATGACTTTCCTCTATGGCAGTGAGCAGTCAAGGAGCCAGAAGATCACCCCCATCTTGCCTACCTACACCTCCTTGCATGAATGCATATAATTAATGGAACCCAGTTAACCCCTGCACCCCTAGATTCAGGGAGGTCTGGAAAATATCTTTATTCTACCTCTCCACCTAAAAAAGAGAGTGAAATGGAGGTAGAGAAGAGCTTCCCCATCCCCACCCCCAAGGTACAGATTGCAAATATTTTAGTCTTAAAATACGTGGTCTGTATTGTAGCTACCCAGCTTTACTATTGCAGTGCAAAAGCAGCCATAGTAAGCATATGTAAGAATGAGCATGGTTGTGTTCTAATAAAACTTTATTTATAAAAATAGGTAGTGGGCTGGATTTGGCCTATGGGCCATAGTTTGCCCACCCCTGAGGTAAGCAAATCAATTCACCGTAATTATAATGGGTTCATTTTACAGATGAGGGAACTAAACCATTTAGCCAGTGTAAGCGATTTAGAGCCATTTAGCCAGTATAAGTGAAAACATACCCTCATTATTTTGGTTTCAAAGTTCATGCTATTTTCAGCAAACCTTGATGCTGAGCCCATCTCTTTGAGAGACTTGTGATCTAAAGAGGAGATAAAGTGTCCAATTCACAGACCATGGTAAAGGCCCCAAGAATTGCAATGCCTTGTAGGCATGTCAAACGCTCTTCTCTTTGACAGAAGAAATAAAAAAAAAAAGTTATTTGAGCTAGGTGTTGAAGAAAGGTATAACTTTAATAGGTAGAGATAGTAAGGGGCAGGTGGGGCACAAAAAAGCATTTAAAGTGGCGTGGGAAACTTCAAGGCAAGTTTACGAAAACAGCTGGAATCCAAACTCATCTGAACACTGCATCCTTCTGGGTTTTGAGAGAGAAAGGCTGGATTATGGAAAACCTTGGATGATAGGATTAAAAATCTGGATTTAAAAAGCAGAAACCCTGGCAATTTTTGAACAGGGCTGTGATACACACACATTACTACAGGAAGAATGATCTGGTGGTATTGTGGTACAGAAGTCTTTGACTCAAAAGCTACGGCCAACAAGAATTCACATAGGAAGTGACTGCAGTATCTTTTCATGCAAAGGAAGCAGTGGATATGAGGGGCTTCTTGAGCCATTCACGGCACTTGGAAATTTATAAATGTAGGTGGGTTGGAAGGATGGCTTTGATATTGAAAAGTGAGAATAACAAAAGTTAGTCAGGAATAGGATGTTGTTTGTGTAGGAAACATGGTGGGTTCCATCTTGGATATGAGGTAATGAGTGGGAGAAATGGAAATATGGGGCAGGCAATTAGAGATATGGGCTTCATTTTCAAGAGAGAGGTGGTTGGGTGTTGTCACATACAGCTGGACAGAGAGCCACAGAAAAGCTCATGTCTCTGATGGTTGTGGGTGGTAGGGAATACCCAAGGCAGAAACCAGGGGTCTTAGGTCATCAAGAGCCAGGAGAGGCAATGGAGTAGGGAAAATAGGTGGAGTGCCAGGGTGAGTATTATCAGAGGAGTCAGGGGAGGAGCTATTTCCAGAAAAGGGAATGGCCAGTAGTGTTGCATGCCACAAGGAGGACAAGAAATGTTTATGAAAGGCCACTTGACTTGGTGATGACACAGTTGTGGTGGGTGAACTCTGAGAGAGCTGTTTAGTGTATGGTAAGTAAACGGAGGAAGAAGTTGTGGACTGTTCCCTCGAGGAATTCGATATTGGAAGGAAAGAGCAGAGAAGATGGGAGACTAAAATTTATTTGTGTTAAAGTTGGTTAATTCTTCAGTGCCTAAATATCATAAATGACTTCCCTCATCCGACCGTATCCTGATTTCTCCCCCCTTCCCGACCAGGAGTTCCTAAAGGAAAGGGGGTCAAGGGAAGAACACCATCTATTCTCTCTTGATTCCAGGATCTGTTTTTTGGCCAGCTGTTCGTGTCTGACTTGACTTTGCTGTTTGGTTCCGCCGATGGCCTCTCCTGGCAACCTGTGAGGTAATACACAAATGTGTGCGGTGGTTAAGCAACCGCTTCCAGCCGTGGAGGCTCAGCTAAATTTGGAACACGCATGAGTCCCAATCTAAGTCTTCGTTCAGTGGGGAAAAAATAAGTCCCTGACTCTGAAATTTCAGAGGTTATACATTTACGGAATATGAAATCAGTGTGCTGATGATTTTTGCCTTACCTCACTGGATTCCTTTAAAATCTACTAGAGAATTGCTGTGCAGTGAAAATGTCGTTCTCTTCAGGATCTTTTCTAGAAAAGAAAGTAGGTATGGCCAAGCTCCAGAAGGAATGGAGTATCTTACACCAGTGCTTTTTATGACAATAAGCAAAAGCAACATATACTGCAATGACAACAAAGCAAACAAACTCTAGGGTCAGATGGAAATGATTTTATCTCTCTAAATTAAGATTCTTTCTTTTATATTTTTCTTTTTTCTTTTTTTGAAAAATTGGGCGTGGAGCCCAACGTGGGGCTTGAACTCACAGCTGTGAGGTGAGATGAAGGGTTGGCTGCTTAACTGACTGAGCCACCCAGGCACCCCGAGGCTCTTTTTTTATTCTAACTTTTATTTCCTTTCACACCTTGGTTAGTGGCTTCCACAACATAATCAGCTTGGTCTCAAGTCGGTTATGAAATGGATGCATCGAGATGTAACTTGGATTAATATTCTTCTCTCAGTCAAATTCTCTTCCTTACTCTTATATTTAAACCACTATGTTATCCTCAAAGGCCCTAAGCTGGGTTTCTCTGGAGCTGTTTAGTGACCGGAAGTGGTCTAGTCCTCCTTCCCATTGTGTAGAACTTCAGTTTTTGAAGTGTTTAGATATCCAGTCATTTCATTCGACCCCACAACAATCTGTGAGATAGGCAGGATTATCATTAAGCCCATCTTACAGATAAAGGAACTGAGATTCAGAGTGGTTAGTTAATTGGATCAGAGTCACATAGGATGCCAGCAGCAGATTCAAGGCTAAAGCTCAAGTTCCTCTAGCTCTAAATTTATCCCGTTTTATTCCCATGGTGCTTTGGGTGTCATTTTTGACAGGAGTGTTTTCTTTCATTCTTAAGCACTTCAGTGAATAAGCTTTGTACACCATCAGGTTGGTTTCTGGTAGTACGTTGATTGTGGAGGGCTAGGGGCCGAAACCACAGCCTTGAAGTGACAGCTTCCCTTCTCGGAGGTTTGGCCTTTATTGAATGGAGGGCTCTTGTTAAGGAAAGGTATGCATTGAGATAAGAGGCTTGCCAATCTTTCAAAAAGTGGAAGTTTCTGGGCTCCTTGGGGATGGCTAATGATAGTGATTATGGAGGAGTTTGCAGATGTGAAGTACGTTATAAATGCTGGAGGAGCGGCTGGCGGTAGAGTGTGTTTCTGGGGAGATGGGTATTTGCATTTTTTATCTTCTGGACACTGCTGCCTTTGGCACTCTCGTGTTTTCCATAAACAAGCCTGTTTTGCTTCTCTTTAGAAACAGGTCCGTTATCCAGCTTCGTGGTGGTTTTCTGTACGTGTGAGCTTGTGCTCCAGTTAAATTGAACGCTTGTACTGCTGCAAGACTGAATTTAGTGACGTTGCCAATATCTTAGCCCTCGAGTAGTCTTTAAATATCCTTAGCCTTGGGAGCTGGCCCAAGAAACTGCTTATTCTTTTCCCCATACCACTCAGCGTATAAATCCCGAATTACTGCTGACCAAAGATAGGTAAAGTACAAATCAATAAGCATTTTGTTCCTATATTTTAGGGAATGAGACAACGAGTGAGAGAAAACCCTTTGATGAGGGCTTCAAATTATTGTCATTGTTCTACAGATTAACAGGGCTGAGGCTATTATTATTCTCATTCGTTGACTACCATGTCCTTACATTGCACCAAAAGGGTTTTTTAGTAGCTTTTTGAAATATAACTCATATACCAACAATTCACACATTCAAGGTATACCGTTCAATGGTGTGTGGCGCGCTCCATTATCAATTTTTTCTAAGTTTATTTGTCTATTTCGAAAGAGAGAGAGTGAGCAGTAGGGAAGGGGCAGAGGGAGAGAGAGAGGGAGAGAGAGAGGGAGAGAGAATCCCAAGCTGTACATTCTTAATTTTTTAAAGTTATGGCCAAAGACATAAAACATAAAATGCCACAGTTTTGTGCAACTGTCACCACTATTTCCAAAGTCTTTTTTATCGCCTCAAACAGAAACACCGTACTCACTTAACAATAACTCCACCTGAAAGGATTTTTGAATGTGCTCTGATTGCTACCTTCATATGTGGGCAAAGCCTTTGAGGAAGATTCTGTTTATTCTTTGCGGGAAGTTCCATATGGTACATGACACAGGTTGGGTGCCCTCGGGAAGCAGCCTCTGGGATGAGTAGGCAGGACGTCATGGGAGCATCTCTCAGGGTCCACACTTGGGGGGAAGTGAGGGGGTGGGACTGGGCAGCAGGAGAACCCGGGCTCCACTGCAGCCAGAAGGCCTATCCCAACCCCCCGGGGCTCTGGAACTGGGGACTCTGGAGCTGGGCATCAAGGATGCGTCTCTATACCTTTTTTCCTCTAGTCATCAGATGCCACAGGCCCCGGGGGATACCTGAGCCGGGGCTAAGTAAGTTACTCCTTCAACCAGGGGACCTGGGGAGAGAGCTGACAGCGGAGAGCTGTGAGCCAGCGGTGTTCTTGGCAGCTGGGGGACGAAATCTTCAGCCGACGCATCCGGATGTGGCTGTCCTTTGGAGTCATGTGGGCATCCTCAGTAAATGCCATGCCTGGTTTAATTGACATGGGGGGACCAGAGGGCAGCAGGAGTTCTAAGAGCTGCCAGGTGACTGTAGTGAGCAAGTCTGGGACTGCCCGCTTTCAGTCCTGAGGAGGTGGCCGGTCGGCGCGGTGCCACCACTGTGGGAAGAACCTACATTTTGGAGTCAGGAAGATTCGCATGTGGCTCAACCACTTGCTAGCTCAGTGAGTTCTCATTTAGGTTCTGCTGGTAAGACTTTGCTGCTGGGCTTTAAAAAAATGTATATAAGCATAAATATAAATATAAATATAAATATAAATATAAATATAAATAAATATAATATAAATATAAATGGAGGTGCATTTGAGTGGTTGGGAGGGGACTTACAAATCAATACAAACCCAGTGAACACTGACAAGAAAATTTGGCATAAGACAAGAATGCATAATTTACGAAGAAGTTCAGATAACTTAAACATTTGAGGATGTAGTGTCTTAACGCATCGATTGCCTTTCGCGTCTGAAGACATGAAAATTACAACTGTGTTTGCTTATAGCACTCGGTAATGGTGAAGGTGGTGGCTGGAGACAGTTTTACACTCTTGGTGTGTGTGCACTGGTGCAGCATTTATGGTGGAATATGTGATTCTTAAGGTGAATCAACTCTAATTCCCAGAGGTTTCTCCTGAGGAGACTGGTGTGTAAAGATGTGTGCGTAAAGGTGTGATTGGCCACGGCGGGAGATCGGGAGCAGAACAGCGTCTCGCGAGTAGGGTGTTGGTTAGATAGCTCATGGTACATACGTATTGGGGAATTATGTAGTCGTTAAAAAAATGATGTAGTGTGCACGTATTAACAGAGGAAGATAGCCATCGCGTATTTTTAAACGAGAGAAGCGGTAAGGAAAACAGCATGAGCCGATTTCTGCATTAAAATCATATTTGCGTTGAAAATGCCTGTAAGAAAAATGCCCGACGTTAAGAGTAAACAGTGTTTCTTCACCTGAGAAGAATTATAGGTGAATTTTACTTTCTAGCCCGTAACTCTCTATAATGCTCTGACTTAGAAAAAAAAGAACAACATTATGCATATATTAATTTTTGTGCTAATTTTATATTCAGGAAAAACAGCCATTTCCAAAAGTGACGTGGTTCCAAAATTAACACACGCACACCTCCATCCATACGTGCTTGTGTGTGTCTGTGTGTGTGTTCATCTCCATGTGTCCCCAGCTGTCTGAGAGGGAACGGTCTATAATCTAATTAGTGGTTCTTCCTAGGATTGGGGGTCATCGGTGATTTTCCTTTCTTATGCTTACTTATCCTTCACAAATTCTCATTTTCTTCTTTTTGAAGTTTACGTATTTATTTTGAGAGAGACAGAGATAATGAGAGTGGAGGAGGGGCAGAAAGAGAGGGAGAGAGAAAATCCCAAGCAGGCTCTGTGCTGTCAGAGTAGAGCCTGCTGTGGGGCTGGAACTCAGGAAGCAGTGAGATCAGTGACCCGAGCTGAAACCAAGAGTCAGACGCTTAACTGACCGCGCCACCCAGGTGCCTCTATACTTCACAAAATTTTAAATGATTGTATCACTCTTTCAACGGTAAATAAAAAAAGGGGAGCTTTTAGTATTTCAGCATACTTGCTTGGCCTGGTTTTCTATCCACCCTTTAAATAGCGCCTACATCTGTTTCTTTGGAAAGGGTCCTTGGGTTAGGGTTTCTTTCTGCCAATAATCACTATTACATGTGGCATGGTTGTGTGCGTTACAAGATTAAGGGCATCTATTATGACTTGCACGTTTGTTATCAAACTGTGTGTTTTTACTTTATTCATCTTCTTTTCCCCCTTAAGTAAATTCAACCTTTAGATGAGCCATTTGCAAGCCTAGCATCCATCATCTACCATTATACCTTCTGCTTCATCTGTTAAATGGTGATGTGTCCCCTAAAAATATTGATATTAAATTAAGTCATTCTATATTTGCTCTTAGGGAGAGCTTTGAGGTTATCAAATTTACCAGGCAGGTAGGATATGCAGGAAGAGAAATGCTTGGAAAGTTTCCATGCATCTGACAAATCTCATTCATTCCTCTAGGCCCTGAATGAAACATCACCTCCCCCTGTCCTGTCTTCTTGGATCCCTCAGGGCAAACTGGTGCTGACTTTTCCATGTGTTTATTATGGCCCTCATTAAATTTTGTTGTAAGTAGTTGATGGCTGTCATCCCATGAAGACCTCCAGATAGGAAATGGGTGGGTAGCCGCCCGCCAAGATGGGTCCTCAGTGATCCTTACCTCTTGGTATTCATGCCCTTGACAAAGAAATTATAACAGAAGTGATGACATGTCATTTCCCAGATTAAGTTATAAAAGACTGGGGTTTCTATCTTGGGTTCTTTCTCTTAAATCACTCGCTCTATGGAAAACCAGCTGCCATGTTGTGAAGACTAGCAATTTGTGGAGAGAGGTGCATGTGGCGACAGCTAGTTGGAAACGGAGGCTGGTCCGCAAACATGCGAATGAGCTTAGAAGCACGTCTTCCCCTTCCTTGTTGAGCCTTCAGATGTTACGGGCCCTGCTGTCAGCTTGGTTTCAACCTCACGGGAGACCCTGAGCCAAAACCACCCTTCTAAACGCCTCCCAATCTCTAATGCTTGGAAACTACGTGAGACAATACATACTAGTTGTTTTAAGTGCTTTGAAGTAACTTATTACGGATCAATCGATAACTAGTAAGAATTTGGTCCCAGAAGGGGCGGGGGAGGGTACTGATATAACAAAAAAACGAAAATATGGTGGTGGCTTTGGAACTAGGCAGTGCACGGTGGGAAAGCTGTAAGGATTTTGAGGGACGTGTTGGCGAACGCTTCAAGTGCCTCGAGTACACTGTTCACAGAAGTTTGGACTTTGAGGAGACCACCGACGAAGGCTTAAAGGAAAATGAGCAGAATCAGATTGGAAACTGGAAAAGGCAGAGTCCTTATCATGCAGTGGCAAAAAAATGAGCAATACTGTCATCTGCAGGAATACGGGAAGTAGAAAATGTACCTAACGAACTGGAGATTTCTAAACAGCATTGTTTCTTCCATTTCTTCCCCCTTGTTGCTTATAGGAAAATTGTAAGACAAACTGAAGGCAGAACTAGTGAACAAAAAGAGCCAGGACTTGCTGTTTTTGAAGATTCCCAGCCTCTTCAGATGCCACGTGATATTAAATGAAGAAATGGCTTCTGAGCAAAGATCAAATTAGGGGGCACTTTTAGGAAAACAAGTTCCAAACATGAAGCCAGGGGTGTGACTGTAAAATCTTTTCAAGATCTCAAAAATCAGGGTGCCTGGGTGGCTTAGTTGGTTAAGCGTTGAACTTTGGCTTGGCTAATGATCTCATAATTTGTGAGATCGAGCCCCACATTGGGCTCTGTGCCGACAGCTCAGAGTCTGGAGTCTGCTTCGGATTCTGTGCCTCCCTTTCTCTCTGCCCCTTCCCTGTTTGTGCGCTCTCTCGCTCTCTCTCTCTCTCTCTCTCAAAAATAAAAAACATTAAAAAAAATTTAAAAAAGATCTCAAAAATCAAAGATGGTGCCTCAGAGAACTGTGCAGTCAGCCAAAAGACCCTCTAAAGGGATACAGGTTTCCTTTCTAGACCCTCTTGGTCAATGGTAGGGCTTCTTGGAAGCTCAAGGACATTGTACCTCAGCAAAAGCCCAAGGTGAGGAAGGACCCACTGCAAAGAGATTTGTGGGTGTGGCTTTTGTCTAATGGAATGAAGCCTAAAAGGATTCACAGAAGACCTTCAAAGTTTTTAAGAGCATTACACTTGAAGAGGCACCCTCAGCTTGAAATGAAAGTCACATAGTACAAAACGAAAAGAGGACTTTGACCCCCGAGTATCAAGAAGGAGGAAGCAGGCAGAGAAAAATACTCAGCTGCAAATACTTGTTGCCTTTCATGAAAATGGAAGGACTGCAGGGAAGCCCAAACCAAGTGTCCAGAGGGTGGAGTTAAGAGTGGAGAATTATTCCCAGACCTCAGCAAAGAACTCACAACATGTACTTGCCAGGATTTCAGAATTGCTAGCCCTACATGCTTCCCATTTCCTCCTTTGTGGGCAAGGGTTTATAGTGGTTATCCTCTGTTTGCCCCGCCTTTGTATGCTGAATGTGTGGGGACAGATAACTGGTTGCTTTGGTTGCACACATCTTAGACATTGAGAGGAACTGTACTCAGTGGGCCGAATGAGTACTCAAGGATCTACACTCAAGGATCCTCACCCATGACTAGACTTTATTTAGAGGGTGAGAGTCTGGACTGGGAGCTGACGCCAGTATTCGGTGGGACTTTTAGCGACTGTTGGAGGGGTTAGCGTATACTACAGGTAGGACCGATGGGAATCATGGGGAGCCTGAGGGTGACTGTGGTAGCCAGCCTCTAAGATAGCCCCTATTAATCTCTGACTCCTGGCATTCAGAGTTGTTAATTCCTTCCCCTTCCCATTTTGTAGTAGGGTTGGTCTTTGTGCCCAATAGCAGAAGGGATGGTATGTCACTTTGAGATAAGTTTATTAAAGATGGTATCTTCCGTTTTGGGGATGCTGTCATTCTCTTGTTGTCTTGGATCCCTCACTCTGGGGCACATCATGTTGAGGATATTCAGGCAGCCTTGTGGAGACATCCACTGGTGAAGAGCTTCCGGCCTATTGCCATGTGAGTGAATTTTGTTATAAGTGTACCCTCCAGCCCCAACAAGGCTTCAGATTGTGGAGCTCCAGTAGATAGCTTGACTGCAACTTCACGAGACACAGTGTAGAAAGGAATTAACACAGCAGACCCTAGACTGCTATCCTTAGAAAGGTCTGCTTCTAAGATTGGCTCTTGGCTGCCATCTAGGAACTTGGATTTAGGGGAGGTTCCCACCATTCTCTAATGATGAATGGTTGACATTGGCTAAACTGTGCAAACAATAGCATTTATGGGGAACACCTGCTTTTATCTGGAAGGCTGGAATTTGGTATGTGCTAGGCAGAGGGTCCCTATAAGAGCAGCCACCAGTAAAAACGTTGGACATTGAGTCTCTGATGAGCTTCCTTGGTAGACTGGTAGACGACATTTCACAAATTGTTGTCACAATGTGATGCTAGAGGAATTAAGCTTGTCCTGTGTGATTCCATGGGGAGAGGACTCTTGGAAGCTTGTGCCTAGTTTCCTATGGACTTCATTCTATGCACATTTTCCCTGTACTGAATTTTGCTTTATATCCTTTTGCTGTAATCAAAGCCATGAGTATTACTATACGTATGTGAATCCTCCTGGTGATCACTGGATCTGGAGGTGTTCTTGGAGATGCCCAACACAAAGACCCAGAGCAAGAACCACCTACTCAGAACCTGAGATAACAATTGTTTATTATCTTAAGGCACTGAGCTTTGGAGCAACAGATAACTATACAGAAAGCCAGTTGTTTCTCTCTCCTCAACATTTAGCTTAGTGTCTAGAACATAGGTGTTAAATATTTGTCGAGTGAATTGATATTTCTGCCTTTGAAGAATTTTATGGTCCATCTGGTGCCTTTGCAGTAGAAATCTAAATCCTCACTTGATATTATGAAGCTGGCTTACCTTCCCTTTCTTTTGTCTGGAAGAACCAGTTCCAGTGGCAGCAGCCTGCCTTACAGTTGTCAGATCCTGCCATCTTCCTTTTTGGATGAGGTTCATGTGTACAGGAATTAGTGTATGACCATGCTTCTCTGTTACTCACATCCGAGTTTCCTTGATTTCTTTTTTTTCTTTCTCTCCTATGCCTTGGCAATGACAACTGTTCTTACCATTGGAATAAAACTGTCTTCCTGCTGAAAAATTAATTACTGAGTGTTTCAGGGCCTTATAATATATTAATATTTCTCTCTTGAGTCCTGCCTCTTACTCTGTCATATGATTGCTTTGACAAATGAATGTTTTTGTTTTACATTGTCTCCTTCTCTGTACACTATCTTGAAATAGGCTTATATACAAAGATAGCGACCGTTTGAATAACTTTTTTTTAGTGTTTATTTATGTAGACAGAAAGAGAGTGTGGGCGAGGGAGGGTCAGAGAAAGAGAGAGAGGGAGAGAGAGAACCCCAAGCAGGCTCCGCACTGTCAGCACAGAGTCTGACGTGGGGCTTGATCTCATGACCACGGGATCATGACCTGAGACAAAATCAAGAGTTGGAGGCTTAACCCACTGGGCCACTCAGGTGCCCCCAGGCTAAGATAACTTTAATGCAGAAGAAAAACCAAGATATATACTAGAAATAGACTTCCTGGGGTTATTCACAGTTTCTGAAAGAGATTTGTCATATTTTAATCAAAGGGTAGGTGTCTATGCACACACACACACACACACACACAGACACACACTCATCCCATGTTGACTTCTGTGACATACCTGTTAGTACTTAACAAAATATTTTCCCTCCCTTCAAGTCTATTCAAGTCTTAGCAGATGACCTTGATTCTTATTTCCCTGACAATCTCAAGGTGATCTAATAGATCTCTGATTTGATCTCTTTTTTCTTAATTAAAAAATTACTTTCCATTTTTTTAAGTGCATTTATTTATTCTGAGAGAGAGAGTATAAGCTGGGGAGGGGCAGAGAGAGAGGGAGAGAGAGAGAGAATCTCAGTCAGGCTCTGCACTATCAGCACGGAGCCCAGTGTGGGACTCAATTTCACGGAACCATGAGATCATGACCTGAGCTGAAATCAAGAGTCAAATGCTTAATCAACTGAGCCACCCAGGCACCCCAGTACTTTCCCTCTTATCAAAAAGTGATCTATCCTTCTTTCTAAAGGGTCCTCTCTATAATCTTTCCTCCTTCTTCTTGAACATTATTTTTTATCTACTATTCTGCTTTTTATTCTTGCATTTTCTTTCTTCCTCTTCTTACCAGTTTCAATAAGGATGCTCAGGTTTCTCTAACTCCAAATAGAACAACCACCCTTTTCTTTGCCTGCTTTCTCTCGGAGTTATAATTCTATGTACTTCCTTTATTTTGTTGCCAAGCTTCTCAAGATTAGTCATTTTTGCTGGCTGCCTCACTTCCTCATCATTCACTTACTGCTTAACACTTAAAACCTACTGGTACCCTTTCCATCCGAAATTCCCCTCCAAGGTATTTTAATGACCATGTCTATTAGCCCTCTACCCCTTCTACCCCCAAAACAGATTGTTTACCTTATTGAAGCACTTATTACTGTCGTTGTTACTTTCTTAACAACTGCCTTTTCTTTTTTATTTGATATATGACATTTTTTTTTTGCCTTCATACCCCTTCTATCTTTTATAGCTAGATTTCTGATTATTGACTAACGGAACAATTAATTAAGACTTATCCAAGCTGAAAGAAATTGGTTTCTGAAACAAATGGTCCACTTACAAAAGGTCTGTTCCCTTCCCAGGATTTTTAACTCTCAGGGGTTCAGTTATTTACATAGAGTATGAGGCCATTACATCTGAATGTGCCATCTAGGCACTGTTGACTGACGGTCTTGTTTATTTCATTTGGATATGACTGCAAAACTCTACATTTCAAGCCTCATATTTCCACCAGAAGGTGAACATATCAACCTACCTGTATCTTGATACCATCAAATTCTAACTGAAACCAGAATTTTCATTTTCCTTCCCCCCAAATAGCTCTGTATGACCTGTCTGTTTTTCATCTGATTCTAGGATAGGGATCAACTTTTGTCCTTCTCTTCGACCCTTGTGTCCAAACAATCCTCAAGTCTTATCTGAACTACTTATATATCATTTCCTCCATTTGATATCTATTTCCAGTTCCACCTTTACTGTCTCCTAGCTCCTGCCTTTGTCCTATGTTCAGTCCCATACACTTGGGCCCAACGGTTTCTTCAAAAGTGAATATTCAGCCCATCATGGCACCATCCGGAAATCGTCTGGTTCTGACAAATAAAGGGTAAATGTCTCTCTCCTCCTCCTCCTCTATGCACACTGTACCCTCATAGCTGCCCTGGCTTTCCTACCTCTGTTTTGCTCATTGTGCTCCCATGAAGTAGGTTATGTGAGTAGAAATCAGCTTCGTAGGCAATTCTGGAGATCAAACAAAAAACCAGGAATTTGGAGGAAATTACTATTGTTAAGAAACGCGTACATGCACATCATTTTTGCCGGTTGAAGTCTTCCTCATCTTTAAGCTTCATCTCAAGTTTGTGGTGTTTTCCCTGAAGGCTTTCATGCTTTCCCAGTGAGGGCACCCACTTTCTTCCACGTTACATTGCGCTTTGTTTCCAGTCTTCTGAGGACACACGGGGTTTATGCTCTGTGAGTTTACAGAATGATAATCTCTTAGGATATGAAACTAAGATACTAGAATTGGAATTACTATTTACTTTAGTTTTAACTTTTTTCCTACTGATTTTTTTATGGTGGTAACATAGACGTAACATAAAATTGACCATTGTAACCATTTCGAGTGTTCAGTTCTGTGGCGTTATTCACGTTGCTGCGCACCCATCACCACCCTCCATCTCTGGAGCTTTTTCATCTTCCCTGACTGAAACTCTTACCCACTAAACACTGTCTTTTAAGATTACAATTTTCATGGAAATTTTAAATGTTCATAAAGTTAGAGAGTGTATGTATTTTCAAAACAACAACAAAAAATTATAAACATTTTATTTATTTTTGAGAGAGAGCACGAGCAGGGGAGAGACAGAGAAAGAGGGAAACAGAGGATCCACACCAGTAGGAGAGAGCCCGACATGGGGCTCAAACTCATGAACCACAAGATCATGACCTGAGCTGAAATCGGGCACTCAACTGACTGAGCCACCTAGGCACCTCCAAAATAATGAGATTTTGACATATTGGAAGTACATGCTCAAAATCTTAAGAGACTGGGGTACACAATCCAAAGATTTATTAGGGGTCAATAACAATTATGTATCTGTAGGCATTTTATAACTAGTCTTTGATATTAATTTTGTATATATGGTGGCAAAGCAGGCACTTGTTTGATATTAATTTTGGATGTAAGTTATTGACTGACACCTGTCATTTCTTCTTCTTCTTTTTTTAATGTTTATTCATTTTTGAGAGACAGAGAGAGACAGAGCCAGCAGGGGAGGGGCAGAGAGAGAGAGGAAGGTACAGAATCAGAAACAGGCTCCAGGCTCCAAGCTGTCAGCACAGAGCCCGATGTGGGGCTCGAACCCATGAACTGCAAGATCATGACCTGAGCTGAAGTCGGACACTTAACCGACTGAGCCACCCAGGTGCCCCGACTGACACCTGTCATTTAATTATTAGATGGGCTTTTGCTTTGTAGAGAAGAACTTTTAAACAGACAAGCAAAGATTAATAAATTAAAATCACCTATAATATGACAACTTGTGTAGCGATTAAAATTTTGTTATCTGTTCTTTTCAGCTAGTTTTCTATGAATACTGATACGGTTTTCTTTTAAAAAGGAAAGATCATGCTATTTTATTTTTGTAAATTTTGTACTCTGTACTTTGAAGAATGTCATGAATGTTTCTTTTTTTATTTTTTAAAGGGTTTATTTATTTTTGAGGGAAAGACAGAGTGCAAGTGGGGGAGGGGCAGAGAGAGAGGGGGACACAGAATCGGAAACAGGCCCCAGGCTCTGAGCTGTCAGCACAGAGCCCGATGCGGGGCTCGAACTCAGGAATGGAGAAATCATAACCTGAGCTGAAGTCAGACGCTTAACCAACCGAGCCACCCAGGGGCCCCACAAATGTTTCTTTTTTTTTTTTTTTAACGTTTATTTATTTTTGAGACAGAGAGAGACAGAGCATGAATGGGGGAGGGGCAGAGAGAGAGGGAGACACAGAATCGGAAACAGGCTCCAGGCTCTGAGCCATCAGCCCAGAGCCCGACGCGGGGCTCGAACTCACGGACCGCGAGATCGTGACCTGAGCTGAAGTCGGACGCTTAACCAACTGTGCCACCCAGGCGCCCCCACAAATGTTTCTTTTGATACTAAACACTCTTTTTCCGTACATTTTAATGGCTTTATTTTATGAAGGTATAGAGATAATTTACTTAGATACCCTAATTCCTGTGCTGTGGGATTTTTAGGCCCTTCCATTTTTTTTTCCTCCTCTTTTTGCTATTTGAACAGTTCTATAAGACAGATGCTATTAACCGTGTCTCATATACCTGTGTTCTTTCTTTAGGAGAAATCCCCAAGATTTGTATGTTTCTTTACGAGTTGTGGTTTTACTGACATCTTTTGTGTCTGTCTCTGTGGCAATTTTGTGTAGTGGTGAAGAGTTTGGGCGGGAATTTTAATTGTACCTCAACCACTTACTGGCTGTGTGACTTGGGGCACGTTGTCTTTGTGTGCCTCATTTTCCCTCATGTGTGTACGTATATTGTCTGTATATTGGGGATAAAAATAATACCATGTTGCTGGGTTGCAGAGGCGATTAAATGAGTTAATAAGTGGAAAATACTTAATAGTGGTTGGCACAGAGTAAGAGAACGGTACTTTTTGGCCAGTTTTGCTAGCATATGGCCCCTGTCAGGTAAGCCAAGTTAATTGTCAAGTAGCTCCTGTAACATAAAGCGTGGTTATATTCTTCAGTAAGATGAATTACATATTAATGTTTTCATTTTATCAGTTCTACTAGGTGAGAACCAGGAACACAGCAATCCCAATCTGTCGTACTTTGTAGGGACAGGGTGTGTAACCTCGTAGATTTGAAGGCTTAATAGGAACCCTTTTGTAGGTAGATTCATACGGTGACAAATGAAAGGGGAATTAAAGTCTTGTTAGAAGAAATTTGTCATTTTGTAGGGGGAGCAATGTGGTTCATTTCCAGACACTTGATGAGGGCAGAGATGTGGCTGTGTTCTTTCTTCATTTTTACATCAGTCAAGCCTTTGGCCATAGTAGGCACTCAATAAATATTTGTGAAATAAATAAACATTCATGAATAAACATGTCAATGCTTCACTGAATGTATTGCAATGTATGTTGTAAACATAATGAAGGCTTTGTATAATGAACTAA
Source organism: Felis catus (assembly GCF_018350175.1). Lineage (NCBI taxonomy): Eukaryota > Metazoa > Chordata > Mammalia > Carnivora > Felidae > Felis > Felis catus. The sequence goes on from NC_058373.1 coordinate 117,153,213, forward strand.
CAATTGACAGCGGAATTCTTGTCTGCAGAGTGGGCTGGAGGCTTTCAGGCTTTTCTTCTGATTATTATAGGATTTGAGAGTGAGCAGATTCAGAAATGATGCAGGCGGCTGTTGCTTCTGGTGAATGCTTCACTCTATGCTGGTCAGGTTCTCTGATTCCTCTGCTGTTCCCTCGTGTGTGCTCTGTCCTTAGTGCACCTGCTGGATCTGATCTCACCGTGAAAATTGCGTTTCCTTTCTGCTGGCCCATGGGGTTCAGTGTTTGATTAACATGTTTCCCATTTTCTGAGCAAAATACCTAGGTAAGTCCCCTTTGGTTGAGGTGAAGATCCGCAATAATTTACAACCACTGTGCGAGCCTTGTGTTGCATCACATACTTCTTGTAAGGACGTGGTGTCGTTTGTAACACTGGCACTAGCAGCCCCTCCTAGAACATTCTCGGTGCAGTGTGTTGACTCCCACATTGGATAACATTGACAGTCATCAGAGGAATGACTTAGTTGCTGCTGAATTAAAAAAAAAATCAGACTTACAGTATAAATGAATTTTACTCTCTTCAAAGTAGTGACCTTGGAATAGATGCAGTCCTTTGATGCTTCCATTGACGTTGCTATTGCTTTCTGGAATCCTTTTTACGTTGCCTTCAGAGCTATGAATATGAAATATTCACATTCATCTGAATATTTTTGAGTTTGACAAATATTCATTCTTTGTGGGAAGCTTTGATTTTGGGAAACAGGGAAAGAGCCATTGGCATCGAGTCCGGCAGCCGAAGTGAATGATGAGGGCAGAGAGTACTGGTTCTGTCTAAGGCAAAGGAGGATTTTAGACATCTTACAATTATGTCATGACACTTACGTGTTTTTTCCAAACATGATTTCTTTTTATTTCTCTTAAAAAAAAAAGTTTATGGGGCGCCTGGGTGGCGCAGTCGGTTGAGCGTCCGACTTCAGCCAGGTCACGATCTCGCGGTCTGTGAGTTCGAGCCCCGCGTCGGGCTCTGGGCTGATGGCTCAGAGCCTGGAGCCTGTTTCCTACTCTGTGTCTCCCTCTCTCTCTGCCCCTCGCCCGTTCATGCTCTGTCTCTCTCTGTCCCAAAAATAAATAAACGTTGAAAAAAAAAATTAAAAAAAAAAAGTTTATATATTTGTTTTGAGAGAGACAGTGTGAGTGGGGAGGGGCAGAGAGAGGGAGAGAGAGAATCCCACGCGGCTCTGTGCCCCCAAGCACAGAGCCCGATGTGGGGCTCAAACCCATGAAATCGTGAGATCATGACCTGAGCTGAAAAGCAAGAATCAGACGCTCAGCTGACTGAGCCACCTCAGCTCTCCCATGATTTCTTTTTCTAAAATCATGTTGCAATTTATAAATACGTCAAGCCTAGAGAGAACACTACGGGACCCTATATGACAGGCATGCTCCTAGCACGGACGTTAAACAGATGCTAACATTTTACAGTCTTTGTTGGCATATGTTCTTTCATCTTTCCCTCCTCCCCTGTTCTTTCTCTGGAAGAAGATATTTTAGGTACTCCTGAAACACTACCCTTCCTCAGGCCCATTGCCTACCCTCCTCCTTCCCTCCACAGTCACACCTCTGCCAGAGTTGCTTTGCGTCTTTCCTGGGTATGTTTATGCCTTTTGGAGGGAGTGCTTTAAAATGTACACAAATTGCATTTTACTGTATGTGTCCCTCTGACATTGTTTTTGAGATGTGTCCTTGGTAATTTGTTTTAATTGCTTTATACGAATAAATCGGCTTATTCGTCCACTGCCCTAAGAGAAGGTTAAGGTGATTCCACCTTTTTGCTGTTGCGGGTAGTGACGCAGTGATCCTCTGTGTGCATCGCTGCTTAGGAATACGTGCTGGGGATTGTCTAAAGCAAGTACCTGGAGGAGAAATTGCTAGGTTCCAGGAGATGAACATCATCAATTCGGTGGATGTTTCCAAGCCGCTCTCCAGAGCAGTTGTAATTATGTTCCCATTTGTAGTTACCGGTTCCCCACATCTTGATTTATCAGAGATCAAATTTTTGCCTATTGGATTGTCATGGGATTGTACCTCCTCATTTTAGTTTGCACTTCTCTGCTCACTAGTGTGACAGAGCATCTTGTCATCTGTTTAGTGGCCGCACAAGTTTCCTCTTTTGTGAATTGTCCGTTCAGAGCCTTTGCCAACTTTTCTACTGCCACTGGCCTTTTTATTAATGATTTATAAGAATCATTTATAGTCTAGATATTAATTCTTGGTCAGTGTGTTGGGCTAGAAATATCTTCTCCTAGTCTGTGGTTTATGTTTCCACTTTTTAATGATGTCATTTATTTTAAAGCAGTGCTAAGTTTGAATACAGTATATTAATTTCTTTATTATAGTCTATGCTGTTTTTGTGTGTTGTTGATGAAATCCTCCTTTTCCCTACTGTCAGAAAAATTGTTTCTAAACCTTCTTTTAAAAGTTTTGAAATGTAATGTTTTAAGTGACTTCGAATTAATTTTTGTATATTAGTGCGATGCTGGAATCTACTCTAATCTCTTTCCATACGGGTGACCAGTTGTCTCCGTTCCATATACCGAATCTTTTCAGGGCTGTCACTTACCACAGTCCCTTATGGTGTGAGGATGTGTTCCACGGCTTTGTGTTCTTCGTTAGGGTGTGTTTGTCCAAGGTGGCCCAGCCTCTCTTTAATTACTTTAGGCGTATAGGCCTAGGTTCAGTTTCACCTTTAGTGCTGCTTTACTACGCCAGGCTCTTTACACGTTCAAATATATTTGTGGACTGTAGAAGCCTCATTTTGCTTTTGTTGGAATTACTGAGACGTTTTACAGATATATGGTGAGAATTTACCCTCAGATGATACTGAATCTTCTCATCCACAAATACGGAATAGTTGTCTATGAAGTTCTTTTTTTTATGCCTTTAGGTAGAATTTCATAATTTTTTGCCATACTTCTTATGTATCTTTGTTAAATGTCTTCCTAAGTTTCCCACGGTCTACGGTGCCGTTGTTAACGGCGTCTTTTTTATTATCTCTTCCTGTTATTGCTGGTGTAGAGGGACATTATTTGTTTTTGTATACCTTGCTGAATTCTCATTAATTTTCATGTTTTACTATAGATACTCTTACATTTCCTATACAGACAGATATATAATCTTTGATAATGACAGATTTTTTTCCCCCCCGAAGTTGCATGACTAAACTATGTCTCTACTTGGAACATTTCTGACACCAAACGTGTGGGTTTTTCCCACATTACACTCTCCAATTTTTTGCAGACACAAACTGGGTGTCCAACAATTTAGTTCATTTCTGGCATGAACTTCCTGGAGTTAGTGCACAGCCCACAGGTCAATGAGTTCAGTCCCACAAGACACTCCCCACTTCAGATACCAATCGCAAGTCTGGGTTTCCCATACTTCTGACTGACTATACATTGGGGGCACCTATGACCTCTTCCTCAGGTTTGATGATTTGGTAGAATGGCCCATAGAACTCAGAAAAGTGCTTCACTTCACTTTTGCTGGCTTATTATAAAGGATACGACTCAGGAACAGCCAAATGGAAGAGATGCATACATAGGGCAAGGTATAGGGATGGGGGTAGTGGAGCTCCCATGCCCTGTCCAGATGCACCACTCTCCTGGCACCTCTATGTATTCACCAACCCAGAAGGTCTCCAAACTCCACCATTTTGGGTTTTTCTGGAAGTTCCATTACATAAGCATGATGGATTAAATCATTGGCAATTGGCGTTTGAACTCAATCGCCGGCCCTTCTCCCCTCCCTACTGGTAACCAGTCACAATTCTCAGGAGTCATTCCCTTAGCATAAATTCAGGTGTGGTTGAAAGGGACTGATTAGGAATAACAAAAGACACTCCTCTTACAAATTCCTGGGGTTTTAGGAGCTCTGTGCTAGGAACCAGAGGCGAAGACCAAATCTAAATTTCTTATTGCATTGCAATATTACAGTGGCTTACACTTATTTTTCTTGTATTACGTACTGGCCTCAATTTCCACTATACTGCCTTTGTAAATAAAGTTTTATTGAAACACACTCACACTCATACTGTCTACGGCTCATTTTGCATTACGGTGGCAGAATTGACTAGTTTGGACAGCAGATTTCTAGTTTGCAAAGCCTGAAGTATTTATTAGGCCTATTACATAAAATTTCCTGAGGCATGATAGAACCTTCTTATTCCTGACTTTAAAAGGAGAGCTTGTAATGCTGTGCCATTAAGAATGATGTGCCTGTAGGTTGGTTGATGTGTACCCCTTACTGGGTTAAGAAAATGTCCTTCTAAGACTTATAAGAAATGTTTTCTTGTTTGTTTCGTTATTTAAAAAAAAATCATGAATGAATGTTCAATGTGTTCAAATGTGTTTTTAGCATATGAGATTTGTTTTTCTCTCCTATTAAATATACTTAATTCCATTGTCTTTTAGATTATCCTATTTCCAGTTCTTGGGGCTTAGAATCCTCCTGCTTAATGTGTTTTTGTAACTTGTGAGCTTAGTGGGCCCGAGTTTTCCATGGGAGTTGTCTGAAGCATGGGTCGTGGGAGTTTTGCTCTAGTTTTCCCATACCTCTCATTGTCCCAGGGCCAATTTTTATGTGAACTTCTCATACTGGGCATTTGTGGAGCGTGCAGGTCGCCTAAAATTGTACCCCAGAAGCAGAGATCTAGGGTTTAAATTTTGCAGGGAGCTTTTTGTTCTCCTTTTGTAACGTTAAATAGAGATTTACAGGTGATCTGACTTGGTGGGAGAATGCTCTTTAGCCCTTTCTCCCGGTGGTTGCAGTGCTTTGAGGGGCCTCCTTCAGGGCAGCAGGCCTACCTTCGGCAGGCCCTTTGGGCTTTGTTTCTGGTCCCAATGTGCTAGTTGAAATCTAAACCCTTACTGTTCCTGGCTCACTACTTGTTCTACTCCATCCTCTTCCCCATGACGGCCCTGGCCCCTCAAGGCAGCTGCCCAGTAGATTCCTCTGCTTGCTTCTGATTTTCAGTTGCTGCTTCGTTTCTGACACCTGCTCATTTCCCCTTCTTTATTGCAGGTTCAACTATGCATTTAAGAAGGAACGGATATTTCTAGGTGCTCGTGGCAGGAACATGAGACTGTGTCATCTTAGGTGACCATCTTGCTGGAATGAGAGGCTGCCCCCTAAATGCAATTTCATCATTCAAAAAAAAAAAAAAAAAAAAAAAAAAGCAAAGTGAAATCCAATAAAACAAAAAGCAAAACTCAAAAATTGGATCCCTAAAGGAACTAACCATGAGCCAGGCAGCATGCAGAGTCCTTTGCTATCAGCTCATATAATTCTTACAAAGACCTCATAGCTCTTTTTAAGTGGCAAAGTTAAGTAACTGGCCCAGCAGTTTGTCAGAGGCAGCACCAAAGCTAGGAACTCAGCTTCATCAAACATTCCTTCCTCTTTTTTTTTTTTTTAAGTTTTTATTTGTTTATTTTGAGAGAGAGAGAGAGAGCACAGGTTGGGGAGGGTCAGGGAGAAAGAAAGAGAGAGGGAGGGAGAGAGGGAAAGAGAGAGAGAATCCCAAGCAGGCTCCGCACTGTCAGTGCAGAGCCTGATGTGGGGCTCAAAACCTATGAACCATGAGATCACAACCTGAGCTGAAACCAAGAGTCAGACACTTAATCAACTGAGCCACTCAGGCACCCCAGACATTCTTTCTTCTTAAATGGCCTGAACAGTGGTAGCACTGGGTATTAACTGTGCCCCTTCTCAAAGTGACTGTCATAAAGGTGGGCACTATTTTTTAGCCAATAGTCCTGAGATACTGATGCAATCACCTTATCTGGTAATTCTAGAATAGAATCATGATTGCATTGGTGAGAATTTGCAATTTTAGGTAGATTTAAATGATTTTGAAGCAGTTTTTTTTTAGGAGTTTTCAACAGTTGAGGAAGGAACAGGGATACTCTTCCTTCTCAGCATAATAGAGCCTCAGGGAATAAAGACCTGGCATTCCCCATGTTGGTAAGATTTTGGAGAAATATTTCTTCCAGGTCGACTGAGACATGTTTTAAGGATATGTTGTCATGCCTGTGATTTCTGAAAGGTTACAGAGAGGTGGGTTATTTTTTTTTTTATCTCCTCTTGGTTTACTTATTCATATTCAGAAGTCAAAGCCTCTATAAAGACGGAGTCAGCGGTCATTAGATTTTTGTGATTCCGAGGTTGCCCATGGCTGACATTACAATCTCACTTAATGGCTTGAGGATGGACTCCAGGGCCTTTCACCTCCGCTCACCCTTGTTCACCACCTAATTTAGCAGCATTTTCGTTTGAATCCAAAGACAGCCTTGGGAATTTTGGCTGAGTGCTTGTAAAAGTATTGTGGAATGTTGCGTGTTACCTGATGCTATTTGGGAGGAGATGCTTGAGCAGTTGTGGCTTCTGTGAGCCCTGATCTATTATCTAGGAGAGGCTGAGAAATGGTGGAACTTCTGTTCCGCCAGCAGCATAGACCTGTTTCACTGTGAACTTGTGTTAATGACTTTGCCAAAAATTTTCTCAATGCATAATAGGCATATTTGTTAGAGGAGCTGATCTTGCAATCCTGTGTATCTGGAGCAGTCAATTATGAATCTGCTAATTAGCTTGATGTTTGGTCTCCCAGCGAAGTGAGCTCTTGTGAACTCTGCCAGAGTCTGGATTTCCAAACGATTTGACAAGAGAAAAGGGCAGGATGGGGCCAAAGAGGCCATTGCAGGTCAGTTTCTTATAGTCAGAAATCTGCTCAGCCTAAGCGCCTTGCTTTTCTGTTGCCAAAAAATACTCATTCTTCCCCTTTCATAGTTGCTGACCTGTCCCAGGATGAACTAATTTTGCCTCCCTTTTCTGTTTTCAGCAGTAGCCTATGGTTACATGGTCTGAGATGTGGCCTCCCGGGGGCAGATCTCCCCTCTCTTCTTTGCCCTCTAATAGGCCTAACCTGTCCAATCTATAACCCCGGTGGCCGGCTCTATTAATTCTTCCTCTTTCTGGTGAGTAAGTGTGATTTCTCCAAGGTATAGTACTTCCCCTCTGCCTTTCTCTTTTTACCGTTTTTTTGGAGATAGTCACCAATAAATGCTAATCTTATTGAAGGTGTTTTATATGCCAGGCACTTTAGAAAACACGTTAATAACAACAACTATTATATATTGACCGTCTACTCTGTGCCAGGCACTGTTTTAACTACAAGAGACTGTGTCACCACAGGGAGGTGGAGCAAAACAAAATGAACCCTGTCCCTCTTGGAGCATGTTTTATTGAGCAGGTAGCCAGACAAGAAACAAACATACACTGTGTTGGATAGTTCAGTGTGCTCTGAAGAAGCGGGGTGGAGAGTGACTGTGCATGTCGGGCTGGTTCGGAAAAGCTTCTGCGCTGGGGGCGTATTTGGGAAGAGCAGAGTCTCCAAAGGATCGAAGGAACAAATCCAGGTTGCTTCAGAGCTCCACTCCGCATCTTGCCCAGACAGAGCCTGTCCGACGTGGAACCCCACCATTCCCTCCCTGTCTCTGCCGGTGGCACCACATTCTCCCAGCACCCAGGCTCTAGGTCTGAACCTGGCCCTTCCCTCGTCTTTCTTTATCTAATCACCAGACCTCTTTGACTGTCTTTGAAATACTGTGTGGCAGCAAACGCTTCATTTCCACTGCCTTTGTGGGAGGGACACCATTGCTTGGTTGAGCACGTTGCCTTTGCATTTCGGAATCACAGTTACCGCGTCCTAAGTGATCTTCCTTGGCTGGTAAGGCTCTGTCTTCTCCTGACCTATTACCAGCAACATGCTGGAGCACATAAGCCACCGTTGGAATGCCGACTCAGTGCCGGATATGGGATCCTCCCAAGGACTTTACGATGCTGGCATTGTTCTCATTCTGCAGATGGAGAAGCAGACCTTCCCACAGTTGCTTACTGATCCAGCAAGTGGTGAAACCAGGATCTGAACTCCTATCTGACCAAATCCACGGGCCTCTCCCAATCTTGAGCCTGGGCTGCCCCCACCCTGCTGTTACATGTGATCAAGACCCCACCTCGATCTCTTAACTCCTTTGCTCAGAATTCTTTCATGCTTCCCGGCATCCGTGGGGAAGTGTCCAAACATTTTGGGATAGCGTTCAAAGCCTGTCGTAACTGGGCCCTCCTCCACCTGTCTTCCAGTTTTACGTCTGCGTTCCCTCCAGTGACAGCCTTTGCTGGGCATATACAAATGTGTCGTGTAGGTAAATGCAGCTTTACCTAGGCTCACAAGGTGAGCACTTTTTCATTCCGTCTGTGTAAACTCACTCTCTCATCGTGCCCCAGCTCGGACTTACCTCCTCTCACCTCTCACCTGTACCCATCTTTATCTCCAGCCTCCGCTCAGTGAGAAGGGGTGTCCCGCCTGTTGTAGGCCAAGCCTCACTTCAGAGGATGTGCCGGGACATCCCCCGAGCACCTGTCGCTCTCCCAGTCCTGATCACCCCAACCTGCCTTCTCCCTTGATTTCCTTAGGACTGTTTCACATGTGATCCTAAAATACTGAGAAAACGTACGCATCTAAAATGAGTATAACTTTTCTAAGTAAGGGCCTTGGGAGATATATACTTATTTCACTAAAGCTTCTCAGAGCTCAAAATACATTTGGAGGAGCTCCCTTTCTTGGAGGAGCTACCCAAGAAAGTCAATTTCCTTCTTTAATAGCTACGACTCATTTTTGGACTCATGATGACATGAACCCAGTTCAGTCACCTATCTGAGTCATCAGTAGGGACTCCATTTAAAATTTGACTGTTTCCCGAAATCAAATTTATCCTCAAGGGCTTAAAACGAGATGTTCGCTAGAACGTGCCACAGGAAATTCTGAAATAAGGGTTCTGAAAATGTCTGCTTAAAATGTCAGGGGATGCAGCTGGGAGAAAAGCAGGACTGGAACGTTCCTTTTAGTTCTTCGTCCATTGTCTTTCACTTGTCCGTTCCTTAGCAGAAGGAAAGGGAGAAAGGGAAGGATAGGAATGAAAACGGAAACATTCCGGGGCAGGATGAGTCACGGGAAGCAGTTCAGCCCTACAAAACGAGAAAACGAACAGCATTCCCTCCCAAATCCAAGCCTTCCTCAGGGGAAGATGGGGCAGGACATTTCATTTTGAACATGGAATGAGGCTCGGTCTGGTGCAGGTGTAAAGGATAATGGAGGCAGGAGGGATGAGATAGAAAGGCCTTGGTACGCTCAAGAAGAGGAGTGCCATTGATTGGCAGATAATTCTCCTGAGGTGAGGGAGGCTGGAGGGCCAGACTTGGTCCAAGTGAGAGCAGGATCTTGATCTTTACTCTTCTGGCTACATGCAACTCCATTACTCAGCAGTTGTCTTGACCATGAGCTCACTGAGAGCCGCCGCTGAATCCTATTCTGCTTTGTATATCCAGCGCTTAGCACTTGCCTGGCACCTAATAAGGACTCAGTAAGTATTTGCTGGACTAATAAAGAAAAAAATAACGAATGGGTTGCCGGAAGAGGTTGAGAGGCGAATTCTGCCCTGTCGTTTCTGGTAGCAGCCACCAGGTGGTGCCTTCGTGAGAACAGGAGCAAATGAAATTGTGCCTTTCAATGGCTAACTTGAGAGAAGCCTTAGGTCTTTCCCAGAACCCTCACTAGGACGCGTGCCCTCCAGCAATTCTCCACACTTCCTTTTTCTTTTTTTAAAAATTTGTTTATTTATTTATTCAGAGGGAGAAAATGAGCATGAGAAGGAGAGGAGGAGGGGCAGAGAGAGGGGGAAATCCCAAGCAGGCTCCACACATGGCAAAGAGCCCCACGTGGGGCTCAAACTCAGGAACTGTGAGATCATGCCGTGAGCCAAAATCAAGAGTGGGACACTTAATCAACTGAGCCACCCTGGCGCCCCTACCACACTTTCTTATTCCTGACGTTGAATGTGCATACAGAGGTCAAATATGTGGCTAGCACTGACGTTCTTTACTTGGGTCAATTTCACAGGGGACCCATAAGAATCCTTCAGAAGGTTTTATGTCTCCACCATGGGATGGGAAACCAGTTCTATTCCGGGCCTGTGCCGAATCAAGTGGGTTCCCACTGTTCCTGACTATCCCCTGTTTTCCAAGAGAACATATACTCCCATTGATCCTGTATCTTCTCTGAAATTCTTTCCCAAAGTCATTGGTAGCCTTATACCCAGCTCTGGCAGCCTGTGGAGTGTTGGGTCCCCCTGCCTATTTTAAGCTGCTACCTGATGAGTACCTGCTCTGTGCCTATGGCTTACATGTTGGAATCCTTGGAACAGTTTCACATGATGGGGGCATACATCGGCTCAGCGGGCTTAGGCAGCTTTCCCAGAATGACACAGCTAGTAAGTGGGACAGAGAAGATTCAAACCCAGGGCCATCTCCCCACAGGCCTTACTGTGGTCTTTATTACATTTCACTCAGGGCACAGTTTAATGTATCTGGATTAATGAGATCCAGGAACAATAATGCTGTAACAAAATCCAGATAATGTGAAACAGTGTCTTGTAGAGGGAGTATAGTTCACTGTCAGTATGAGCAGATACACTCGGTTCTTGTCAGTTTTCAGACAGTTCCAAAGGAATAGTTAGCCTGAGGCTCCTTTGTGCCTATAAGCCTAATTAAAGGTACAAGAGATTCTGATTGGCAAGAGCTGGGGACAGTGCTGCTGAGTGAAGTGCTGTGTGTGTGTGTGTGTGTGTGTGTGTGTGTGTGTGTGTGTGTGTGTATGAGAGAGAGAGAGACAGAGACAGAGACAGAGATAGAGACAGACAGAGAGACAGAGACAGAGAGAGAAGGAAGGAAGGAAGAAGGAAGGAGGAGAAAGAGAGAGAGAACGTTAAATCTTATGAAGACCTAGAAAACTATCACTTTTGCTGAGACTGGATTTGGGCAAAGCAACAGAGTAGATGGACTTTACCTTGAGCCTCAAGGCCTGTAGCATCCTCTGCCCCAATAAGTCCAATTCAGTGTCTGAGTGTCCCTTTAAAACTTACCCTTTGTCTCACTGTGTCAGGTTTCTGCTATATGATAAGCTGCAGTGAGTTGGACGGGGATAGTCAAATAAATAGATCAACATAGTGCACTTGCTAAATAATGTTTCTTTGGGGAGAAAATGATTTAACTCAGTTAACGTAGCTGCAGGCTTGGGAGATGTTAGTGCTGGGAATATCAGGAGTGATTGGCCTGCGAGAGCGGGGATGAAGGGAGGTGAAAATCTGGGCAGTAATGGGGGGCTGCTGTTGGGGGAGTTGGAGGAGAGGGGATGAGAGAGGATGTGGGGTCAGGAGGGCCTCTTGGAGTATCTTACTTCAGACCTCGCTCTGTGCCTTTCCATAGGGCCAGACGAGAGTATCCTGGGTTTTGTGATCTGAAATGTTTTCTCTGAGCCTTTCAGAAAGCCTTGGAGGCAAGGAGTAATATACGTGATTCATATTTTCGAACACTTAACATGCTAGAAACTGGGCATTATTTATATAATCCTCAGAGACCTTGGGAGGTAGATACTGGTGTTCTTTTCCCCCACCCTTCTTTCAAATAATGAAATTGAGATTCAGGAAGGTCATAAGCCAGTTAATGGCAGAGTCAAAGTTCAGAGCCAGGACTGTATGATTTATAAAGCCATGCTCTTTACTGCTATAATATGCTCTGAGAATAAAGAGCAAACCTTAAAATAAAAGTGCTTATTATTCGTGATCCTGCCCCAAAAACATTCATTTATTCATCCAACAGTGAATGTGCCAGGTGTTGTAGTAGGTACCGGGATATTGGATGAATAAAACAGACAAACCTGATCACGTGGAGGTTACCTTTAGAGAATCATAAAATCACGTTTCCCACAAACTTAGGAAAAGCCTGATTGTTCTGTAGCCATGGTGACAGGTAGCCATCAGAACCAATTTTAAATCTGCTCATTTGGTCAACACCAGCTTGTCTTGGTTGGGACTGGCTTTAAAACAAACCGGTGTCAGTTCCTCATTTCTGAAAGTCAACCAATTAAGGGTGGGTACTCTCCAGAACCCCTGCCTCTGAGAGCCAGCCAATCAATAAGAGCCTTAGCTGAGCACCTACCTGATGTTAGCCCACATATGCCTCTGAACATCGGCCAGTCATCGAGCTCCACATTTTCCAAAGGCTTCGATGAGATCAGCCCTCTGTTTTGCTTGGAGGCACCTTTTGGCCAGAATTGCTCATCTGTATCATAGTGAACAATAAATTCAGTCTTGTATTTGATTTCAGATACTGAGTGGTGTTCTCATTGTCCTTTGACAAAACAAACAAGTTACACCAGGGCAGATAGTGTCTCGCTACAGAGAAAACAGCGCAGGTGAGAGGCTGGAACGTGACAGGTAGGGAACTGTTTTAGATGGGGAGCTCAGAAGAACCTAGGTAAAATATTTACAGAGAGACTAGAATGACCAGAGAGGTATCCAGACATGTGCAGATCTACACTAGAGCTTCTAGAAAGTAGGAAGAGGTATTGGGGTAGAGAGGATGCCTGTGTAGGGAGGGGAGGGAGTAGAAGATGGGGCTGGAGAGGAAATGGGTGGAGGCTGATTCTCCAGAGCTGTGGGGGTTTGGATTTTGCTCCAGGTGTATCTGGAAGGCAGGAGACTACCCAGGAATGGACCATGTTCCCTGCTTTAAAAATGATGTGCACATGCTTGTGTATACGTGTACACCAGGCATACTCACAAACACATTTTGAAGTCAGGGTCAAAGATCCTTTAGGTCTACAGTAGTGTTTGTTGTGCCATTGAACGTGTGAGTCATTGTACCCTCCACAGCATGCAGCTGAACCTGTCACTCTCTCCAACTGGGAGTCCCATAAACAAGGTGCATTTACTACCGTAGATGTCGCCCGGGGACAGGCAATCAGTGATGTTAAAAACTGCAGCTCTGAGAAGTTGTTCACTTCATTATAAAGCTGCTGTACTGTCTCAGACAGAGGGGTGACATAGGGTTCCAAAAGACTATGAAGCCTTCCCAAGAGTTGGGCTTGGTCTCCTCCTAAATATATTAGCCAGTTTTCTTTAGTCATTACACATAGAGCTCAATGTCTGTATCTGATTTATTCTGATCACTGTTCTTACAGAAGGGGATAGATGCCGATCGAAGACTGAAATATGCTCCGTTTTTACTCTTTTTACACAGGTGTTTCTTCAGCAAGATCACCTGACCATCTTCTGTTGGGCATGTTTTTGTTAGTTAATTCATGAAACACGATTGAAACTGCTTTAGGATATGAATGCCATACATGCTCATTGTTTTCATTCGGGGACCAGCGCTGCACTGGGCAACTGCGTGTTTGTGCTGCTGGCTCTTGCCGACGTTGACATTGGATTTACGCTGTGCAATGACAAGGCCAGCCACACAGCTTTGTGTGGGGAGGCAGGCTGCTCTCTGAGTCCTGGCTGTTTTGCTCTTCCAAAAGCATTAGCTCAGATGTGGCTGGAAATCATTCTCCTTTCCATCAGTCACGACTTCTAAACCCATCCTTTCAGACACACCTCTACACTACCTTGGACGCTTGGTGATGTGTTTTGCGTATTCATATTTGAATCGCAGCATTGCTTGTGGACACTCCCTCCCTAGATTGGCAGTTGTTTGCTGAATTCCTGAGTCCCAGTTACTTTGAGTAGCAGGAAATAAGACGAGCAAGGAACTTGTAGATGCTCAGAGCCCTTTATCATTCTCCCTTCTTAGCTAATACAACTTATAGTTATTTCTGAAAGGAGAATTTATTGAAACATATTAAATGCTGTGACTTTAATGTTTGTCATGATAACATCACTGCCATTGCTTCCCTGCAAAGTGCCATGAATAAATCTCTAAAGAAATACCCTCATAATATAGTTTCAAAGGACATCCATCCTTCTGTTACACGTTGTTAATGTAGTGTTGTTGTTGTTACTGTTTTAATTAGCGCAGAGAGACCCCCATCCTGAGGTGGTATCTGTGCTCTATTGTTACGTGTCTGAAATGGATATGGGAGTCATAGGGGGATTCAATGTGGGTAGCTGAAGTATCTAGCGAAGACTTAGTGCTTGTTTGGCTTTGTGGCTCTGGTGAAATTTTCAGAAGATCTCGTTGAAGAATCAACATGGGCTTTCTCTTTTCTTTGTTGCTTTTGGTTGTCTGGTGAATCAAAAAACTAGATAGTCTTCTTGAAGTCTTTCTGACAGTTCCTCATCTATGGGTCAAGTTGTAATTGAAATATGATATAAATGGTTGGAATGATGAAACACAAGATTTCTGTGACCCATTAGCTGCTTTCTAGCATAATATGGACTCTTATTATTTGCATTCCATTGATAAGTGAGGCAGGATTATATTTTATTAAGAATCTCCTATCGTTGGGAATAGTCAACAATGGATGGATGTGGGCATTGGTTTTAAGTCTCAGTGCCACCTGTATCAGGAACCAGTTTTTCATGATCCCTCTTGCAGTGACCAGTAGCTGGGTCTCGGTTATGGAGCCCCACAGTATAGTTTCAAATGTAGCAGCAACAGTATAACCCCTGTCCGCCAAAGACTTCAAGTCTTGCTGGAAGTTGTGTAACAGTGACCTTGCTGATTATTGACATACATTTATCTTGCCATGTAAGAAAATTGGAGCCATCCCTGTATTTTAACATATCAGGCTCTGCATGCTCTGAATGTGATTCCGTTCCTGGATTTCTTGGTCATGGAGGTCCCGAGTCCATCTGATGCTCAGTGATGTGAACTACTGTGAAGGTTTCCAAGGCTTATACTGGTTTCCAAAGTTGTATCCTTAGAGAGGCTCTTCCTCTGCACAGTCTGCATCGAGCACTCATAAGAGCTCTCCTTTGCTATAGGAGCAGGAACTGAACCAAACTGCAGATGTGGTTGGAAATGCGTTTCCTGCTTCCTGCTGACTAGTATGCTGTGATAAGCTCCAGTGCAGTCCTCTTGGAAGTGTTCCCTACCTTCATGGATGACAAGCATTTCTCTCCCTTTCTTTGGGTAGAGGGAGGGGCATGGATGGGAAAAGAATGTTGTTGGGTCTCAAGGTGGAGAGAAGAAGGTCAAATGTTTTATTCTTTCTGTGATGAGAACCAGCTCATTATAGAACTGAAAGTGAATGCTGGGTATCATGTTTAAACTAGGGGTTTGCATAAGTAGTAATGGAATGTACTTTTTCCCTCGAGGAGGCCAGCAATCTGCTCTCAAAGGTTGAATAGGAGTCTGAGCTCCAGGTAACACATTCAGCCTTTTCTCTTCCTTTAATTCTTTGTCCTGTCTGTTATTCCCTCATTGTTCTAAGAGAGGTTAAAAGATAAGACGTCCTAAGTGTTCTGCATTTTCTGGGACAAAATAGAAGTATCAGGCAAATATTAGTTCTTTGATAAGCTAATGACACATTTTGTAATCGTTAGAATAAC
Source organism: Felis catus (assembly GCF_018350175.1). Taxonomy (NCBI): domain Eukaryota; kingdom Metazoa; phylum Chordata; class Mammalia; order Carnivora; family Felidae; genus Felis; species Felis catus. Next base: position 117,168,633 of record NC_058373.1, read on the forward strand.
CCCTAGAAGAATAGTAAAAGAGTGTGTAATTTCCATGCTAACAGGTTAAAAATAAAATAATTAAACATGAGCCAATGCTAATGAAAGAAGAGGAAAATTTGAACATTGGGACAAAACTACACATATGGGTAGCTATAAACCCAAATGCTTCAGTAACTACATTATATACGTATGGGGTAAATGTTGTATTTACAAAACAAAGGCTATCAGATGGATTTTAAAACCTTTCAGGAGATATATTTAGAAGATAAGGAAATAAAAGTTTGAAAAATAAAAAGATGGAAAAATATGTCATGCAAATACCAAAGAAAAGTAGATGTCACGTGATATCATTGTTGATCATGTCACGAATGTGGTTGATTATGGTATGGGTTTATGCTTTATGTCGTATGCTTTCGTGATCAAGAGTTTCTTATTGTTAGGAAAAAATGATAACATTTCATGATTACTACAAAATGTTTCATAATCGTAGCTGATTTTTTAAAAAATAAAGATGTAGGCTTTTTACTGCATCTAAAGAGACCTTTCAACCATGATGTAAACTACATGCCATTATGTAAAATCAGTGGACCATAAATATTTTAAGCCATTTTAAGTTAATTGGAAATATCTTGTGTTAGCAATATCATTATCTTCACAGTAAAAGGGATGGGGAGATTGCAGTAGAAATCAAGTTCCCTGGGGAATAGGCTGTACAGCCAAAAGTAAAGTCACTTTTTCCTGACCAGTGACTTAGCTTATTTCTGAGTAAAACAGGTCAATGATGTTCTTTAAATAAAGCAATATTTAACTGGATTGATTTGTACCTGATATGGATTCGGGGACCTGAATAGAACTAGGTATTGAACTGGGAATCTAGAAAGGAAAAGAAATAAGACCCTTAGCAACAAAATCTTTTTAGGGTTTGAGCTTACTTAATACAGGATATAACACACATAGTGTTAGGTTGCAAGTTTGTGGATAAGCATAACTATATACTGAATAGTTTGAAACATTGGCCAAGTAGATCCCACTTTTCGGGGGAGCATGTTTATGTGAAGAGAGAATCCATTCTTTCTGGAAAATTTTTAGTTTGCAAATATTAAATGATAGAGTTCCCTTCTGAACATTTCTTATTGTGACTTCTGTGCTTGATAAGAACTGTTATTTTACCCATTAAAGATAATCTATGGGGGCGCCTGGGTGGCTCAGTCGGTTAAGCAGCCATCTTCGGCTCAGGTCATGATCTCGCGGTCCGTGAGCTCGAGCCCCGCGTCGGGCTCTGTGTTGACAGCTCAGAGCCTGGAGCCTGTTTCAGATTCTGTGTCTCCCTCTCTCTGACCCTCCCCGTTCATGCTCTGTCTCTCTCTGTCTCAAAAATAAATTAAAAAAAAAAAAAAGATAATCTATGAATGCATGCTAAAAAGAGGTAGGAAAAATCCCCCACATATCCATAAAAAGACAATCATTATCAATATTTAGGTGTGTGTACTTTTTAGTCTTTTTTCTAGAGATAAGATTCTTGTAAAGTAAAAGTACACTCATAGAGTATACAATTTTTATTGTATTCTTTTATACCATTTAATGTAATTAGCATTTTCCCCAGAGAGTAGAGGCACTATATCAGTCTAGATCCTGTGGTAATATAATTCCTCAAATCTTAGTGACTTAACACAGCAAAGATTTATTTTTTGCTCATGCTATGTGTCTAATGTAGATTGACAGGGAAAGTGCTCATTCAGATTCAGGGATCCATACCGATGCTGATGGAAGCACTACTTAGACACAAGCATTCACAATCACTAAAGCAGAATAAGAAAATATGGGCACCCTGTGCTGGCTTTTAAAGTCTTCCTAGGGGCAACTGGGTGCCTCAGTCGGTTAAACGACTGACTTCGGCTCAGGTCATGATCTCGCAGTACATGAGTTTGAGCCCCGTGTCGAGATCTGGGCTGATGGCTCAGAGCCTGGAGCCTGCTTCGGATTCTGTCTCTCCCTCTCTCTGTCCCTTCCCTGCTCACACTCTGTCTCTCTCTCTCAAAAATAAATAAACATTAAAAAAAATTTTTTTTTAAGTCTTCCTAGAAGGGAAACATCACTTGCTTACATTTCATTGATCAATTCAAGTCACATGTCCGTGCTAACTTCAAAGAAGGTAGGAAAGGAGAGGAAGGAAGGAAGAGAATTGGACTATTTGGCAACAGTTCTAATGACTACCTCAGATGGCCATTGAAAACATTTTTTTAAATAATTGGGATAGTTTCACAATGGACGTCTTTGCAAGAGCTTGGAGAGTTAGCCCTTCTGTTTATGTTTCCAATCTCAATACTTTATTAATCATGCTGAAATGAACATTTTGGTGCAGTCATCACATCCCCACCCCTTCTTCTGGGCACTTTACTAATCCTTATAAATTATAGAGTAGATTAAGTTCTCCGCTATATAGTTTGTAGCATTTAATATCTGCCACCACACTACAAGTTTCATATAAGGACCGTGCCTCTTTTTTCAGTGCCGTGCCCTCTAGATGGAACATAATAAATGCTAAGTATATGTTAATGAAGGAAAGAGCAAGTTGTGAGAGGGCGGCAAAGCTATTATTAAGGTTTTTCCTGTGTATTGCCAAATTACTTTCCAAAAAGTCAATTTACTACCTGTTATAACCTGCTATCACTGGTTATTTATTTTTTTTTCTTTGCTAAATGGAAAGGCAGAATAGTATCTCAGCATTTTATTTGGTATGTCTTTGATTACCACTAAGATTAGGTATTTTTCATACATTTAAAAAATACAGTAAAAAGCACATACCAAAATTTATCATCTTAATGATTTTAGGGTTTACTGTACAATAGTATTAACCATGTGCACATTATTATGCAACAGATCTCTAGAACTTTTTCATTTCAAACAATTAAAACTATACTTGTTGAACCCTTGTTCCCCTACTTAAAGCCCCTGACAACTCCCATTCTACTTTGTTGCTAAGAATTTGACTACCTTTGATATCTCATATAAGTAGAATCATTCAATTTGTCTTTTTGTGATTGGCATATTTCACTTAGCATAATGTTCTCAAGGTTCATCCACATTATAGCATATGACAGTTTTTTTCTTCTTTCTTAAGGCTGAATAATATTCCATTGTGTATATGAATCACATTTTACTTATCCATTCATCCATTGATAGACTTTTTTTTTTTTTACTTTTACCTCTCAGCTATTGTGAATGATTTGTAATGAACATGTGTGCAGATTATCTTCAAGATCCTGTTTTCAATTATTTTGCATATATATCCAAAGTATATGGAGGTGTGATTGCTAGATCATATGGTAATTCTATTTTTAATTTTTTGAGGAACGTGAATGCTGTTTTCCGTAGTAGCTGCATCATTTTACATTCCTACTAACAGTGAGCAAGGGTTCCAATATCTCCACATCTTTGCCAATGCTTGTTCTTCTTCCATCTCTCCCTCTATCCCTCCCTCTCTCCTTCTCTCTCTCTCTCTCTCCCTCTTTCTTTCTGATAGCTGCCATCCTACTGGGCATGGATTAATACCTCATTGTGATTTCGATTTTCATTTCCCTGATATTAGGATGCTGAGGATCTTTTCATGTTTGTTGGCCATGTGTATATTTTCTTTGGAGAAATGTCTGTTTCAAGTTTCTTACCCATTTTTAACTGAGTTTCTTTGTTTCTTTGTTGTCGAGTTTTAGGAGTTCTTTATGTATTACAGATATTAATCTCTTATCAGATACATAGTTAGTAAATATTTCCTCCCTTTTGACTCTGTTGATTGTTTAATTTGCTGCACAGTTTTTAACTTTGATGTAGTCCTATTTGTCTATGTTAGTTTTCGTGGTATATGATTCTGGTGTTATATCTGAGAAAGCATTTCCAAATCCAATGTCATGAAGATTTCCCCTATGTTTTTTTCTTAGATTTGTATAGTTTCAGGCCTTACATTTAGGTCTTTCATCCACTCTTAGTTAATTATTATGTATGTTGTAAGATAAGGGTCCAATTTCATTCTTTTGTATGTGGATATACAGTTTTCCCAGTACCATGTGTTGGAGAGACTATTCTCTCCCCTTTGTGTCATCATGGAACCCTTGTTTAAAATCATCTGACTATATACTTGAGGGTTTCTTTCTGGCCTCTCAATTCTGTTACATTGGTCTATATGTCCGTCTGTATGCCAGTATCGTATTGTTTTGATTGCTGTAGCTTTGTTATATGTTTTGAAATCGGGATATATGAAGCTTCCAGATATGTTTTTCTTTCTCAAGATTGTTTTGGCTATTTCAGGTCCTTTGCAATTCCATATGAATTTTAGGATTGTTTTTTCTGTATCTGCAAAAATTGCCACTGGGGTTTTGATAGAGGTCCCTGTGAATTTATAGATCTCTTTGGGTAGTATAGACATTTCGGTAATATTGTCTTCCAATTCATGAATATGAGATGTCTTCTCATTATTTGCATTGTCTTTAACTTCTTTCAGCAATGTTTTATGGATTTCAATTTATAAATTTTTTGCCTCCTTTGTTAAGTTTATTCCTAAGTATTTTATTGCTTCAATAAATGGGATTATAAATGGGATTATAAATGGGATTGTTTTCTTAATTTCCATTTCCTTTTAATTTAATTCCTTAATTTCCTTTTAGTTGTTTATTGTTTGTATACAAAAACACAACTGATTTTTGCCTGTTGATTTTGTATTCTGCAACTTTGCTTAATTTATTTACTGGAACAGGTTTTTTGTTTTGTTTTGTTTTGTTTCCCCAAGGAATTTTTAGTTTTCTGTATTGTGCCTTCAGTGAAGAGAGGTCATTTTACTTTTTCCTTTCTAATTTGGGTGTCATTTATGTCTTTTTCTTGCCTACTTGCTCTGGCTAACACTTCCAGTACTATACTAAGTAGAAGTTGTGAAAGTGGGCACCCTTGAGTTGTTCTTGTACTTAGAGGAAAAACTTTCACTTTCTCACCACTGAGTATGATGTTTGCTGTGAGCTTTTAATATATGGCCTTTATTATGTTGAGATAATTTTCTTCTATTTCTAGTTTGTTGTGTATTTTTACCATTAAAATGTGTTGAATTTTGTTAAAAGCTTTCTCTGCATCAATTGAGATGATCATGTGGTTTGTATCCTTTATTCTATTAATGTGACATTGACTGATTTTTCACATGTTGAACTACCCTTGCATTCCAGGAATAAATCCCACTATCATGGTGTATCATCCTTTTAACATGCTGCTGAATTCTGTTTGCTAGTATTTTGTTGAGAATTTTTCATCAATATTCATCAAGGATATTGGTCGGCCGTTCTTTTTTTTTTTTTTTTCTTTTTTTCTTTTGTAGTGTCCTTATCTGGTTTTGGTATCAGGATAATGGGCCTCATAAAATGAATTTGGAAGTGTTCCCTCTTCATTTTTGGAGGAATTTGGGAAGGATTGGCAAAATTCTTTAAACTTGGGTAGAAAAAAAAAAACGTTAAAAAAGGGGCACCTGGGTGGCTCAGTTGGTTAAGCATCCAACTCTTGATTTCAGCTCAGGTCATGATCTCAGAGTGTGTAAGATCGAGCCCTAAGTCGGGCTCTGTGCTGACAACATGGAGCCTGCTTGGGATTCTCTCTCTTCCTGTCTTTCTGCCCCTCCCATGTTTGCATGTGCTCTCTGTCTCTCAAAATAAATAAATAAACAGGTTAAAAAAATAGACTTTTGGTAGAATGCTCAAGTGATACCATCTGGACTTGGGCTTTTCTTTGTTGGAAGGTTTTTGATCACTGATTCAACTTCCTTACTAGTTACATAAGTCTGTTCATATTTTATATTTCTTCACGATTCAGTCTTGGCAAGTTGTATGTTTATAGGAGTTTAAACATTTCTTCTACATTATCCAACTTGTTTGTATGTAACTGTTCATAGTAGTCCCTCATGAATCTTTTAATTTCTGTGGCATCAGTTGCAATGTCTTCTCTCTCATTTCTAATTTTCGTTATTTTGTTCTTCTCTTTTTTTCTTATTCTAGATAAAATTTGGTCGATTTTGTTGATTCTCTTCAGAGAACCAACTTGTAGTTTTTTCAACTTATCCTATTGTTTTTCTGTTCTCTATTTCACTTATTTCTATGCTAATCTTTACTTTCTTCCTTTGCTAACTTTGGGTTTAGTTCTTTTTCTAGTTCCTTAAAGTGTGAAGTTCCATTGTTGATTTGAGATCTTTCTTCCTTTTTAGTGTAGACATTTACTACTATAAAATTTCCTCTTACTACTACTACTGCTACTGAAGCATCCTATAAGTTTTGGGATGTTATGTTTTCATTTTCATTTGTATCGAGATAGTTTCTAAATTTTCCTGTGATTTCTGTTTTGAGCCCTTGCTGTTCGAGAGCGGGTTGTTTAATTTCCACATATTTGGTAACTTTCCAGTTTTCTTTTTGCTGTTAATTTCTAGTTACATACTGTTGTGGTCAGGAAAGATACTTGATATGGTTTCACCCTTCTTAAATTTAAGACTTGTTTCTGACCTAACATATGATCTATCCCAGAGAATGTTCTGTGTGTGCTTGAGAAGAATGTGTATTCCATCATTGTTGGGTGGAGTGTTCTGTATAGGTTTAATTATGTCCTTTTCCTCTATAGTGTTTTTTGAGTCCTCTATTTCCTTATTTACTTTTTTTGTTGTTCTATATGTTATTGAAAATGCAATACCGAAATCTGCTATTATTATGTTACTGTCTATTTTTCCCTTGTAATTCCGTCAATGTTTGCTTCTATATTTGGGTGCTCTGATATTAGGTGCATATATATATGTTATATCTCCTGGTGAATGGACACTTTTATCATTATATAATATTCTTCTATGTCTTGTGACATTTTTTGACTCTTATTTGATATAAATATGACTACTCTCTTTTGGTTACCATTTGCACAAAATACCTTTTTCTATTCTTTCACTTTCAGCCCATGGGTGTCTTTATATCTAAAGTGAATCTCTTACAGATAGCATATAATTGGATCTTGTCTTTTAATCCATTCAGCCACATTATGTCTTTTGGTTAGGGAATTTAATCCATTTATAGATATTTTATTTGTGATACCATGGGGACTACATAAAACATTTTATAGTTACAATATTTTCTAAACTGATAACAGTTAAACTTAAATCACATAGAGAAACTCTACTCCTTTACATCCTCCCTCCCAACTTATGTTATTCATGTCAAAATTTACATCTTTTTTAAAAATTTATTTTGAGAGAGAGAGAGAGAGAGAGCGCACAAATAGGGGAAGAACAGAGAGACAGGAAGAGAGGGAGAATCCCAAGCAGGCTCCACACTCTCGGTGCAGAGACACAGAGCCCAATGTGGGGCTCAAACTCACAAACCCTGGGATCATAACCTGAGCTGAAATCAGAGTCCGGCACTTAACTGACCGAGCCACCCAGGTGCCCCCAAATTTACATATTTTTAATATTTTGTATCCATTAATAGTTTTATAGTTCTTCTTTATACTTTCACCTTTAAAATGATTTACTACCATTACAGATTTACAGGATTCTGTATTGGTTTATATATTTATCTTTAATAGAGAGCTTTATATTTTTGTATGCTTTCAAGTTGCTGTCTAGTGTCCTTGCATTTGAACTTGAATGACTCCTTTTAGTATTTCTTCTTTTTTAAAAATTTTTTTAATTTATTTTTAATTTTTAATTTTATTTTTTTAAATTTACATCCAAATTAGTTAGCATATGGTGCAACAATGATTTCAGAAGTAGATTCCTTAATGCCCCTTACCCATTTAGCCCATCCCCCCTCCCACAACCCTTCCAATAACCCTCTGTTTGTTCTCCATATTTAAGAGTCTCTTATGTTTTGTCTCCCTCCCTGTTTTTATATTATTTTTGTTTCCCTTACCTTATGTTCATCTGTTTTGTCTCTTAAAGTCCTCATGTGAGTGAAGTCATATGATATTTGCCTTTCTCTGACTAATTTCACTTAGCGTAATACCTTCCAGTTCCATCCACGTAGTTGCAAATGGCAAGATTTCATTCTTTTTGATGCCCAAGTAATACTCCATTGTGTACACATACCATATCTTCTTTATCCATTCATCCATCGATGGACATTTGGGCTCTTTCCATACTTTGGCTATTGTTGATAGTGCTGCTATAAATATTGGTGTCCCTTCGAAACAGCATACCTGTATCCCTTGGATAAATACCTAGTAATGCAATTGCTGGGTCATAGGGTAGTTCTATTTTTAATTTTTTGAGGAACCTCCATACTGTTTTCCAGAGTGGCTGCACCAGCTTGCATTCCCACCAACAATGCAAAAGAGATCCTCTTTCTCTGCATCCTCACCAACATCTGTTGTTACCTGAGTTGTTAATGTTAGCCATTCTGACACATGTAAGGAGGTATCTCATTGTGGTTTTGATTTGTATTTCCCTGATGATGAGTGATGTTGAGCATCTTTTCATGTGTTGTTTGGCCATCTGGATGTCTTCTTTGGAGAAGTGCCTATTTATGTCTTTTGCCCATTTCTTCACTGGATTGTTTTTTGGGTGTTGAGTTTGATAAGTTCTTTATAGATTTTGGATACTAACGTTTTATCTGATATATTGTTTGCAAATATCTTCTCCCATTCTGTCGGTTGCCTTTGAGTTTTGCTGATTGTTTCCTTTGCTGTGGAGAAGCTTTTTATTTTGATGAGGTCCCAGTAGTTCATTTTTGGTTTTGTTTCCCTTGCCTCTGGAGACGTGTTGAGTAAGAAGTTGCTGCAGGCAAGATCAAAGAGGTTTTTACCTGCTTTCTCCTTGAGGATTTTGATGGCTTCCTGTCTTACATTGAGGTCTTCTATCCATTTTGAGTTTATTTTTGTGTATGGTGTCAGAAAGTGGTCCAGGTTCATTTTTCTGCATGTCGCTGTCCAGTTTTCCCAGCACCACTTGCTGAAGAGACTGTCTTTATTCCATTGGATATTCTTTCTTGCTTTGTCAAAGATTAGTTGGCCATATGTTTGTGGGTCCATTTCTGGGTTCTTCAAGATTGCTTTGGCTATTCAGGGTCTTTTCTGGTTCCATACAAATTTTAGGATTATTTGTTCTAGCTCTTTGAAGAATGCTGGTGTTATTTTGATAGGGATTGCATTGAATATGTAGATTGCTTTGGGTAGTATTGACATTTTAACAATATTTGTTCTTCCTATCCAGGGTCATGGAATATTTTTCCATTTTTTAATGTCTTCTTCAATTTCTTTCATAAGCTTTCTATAGTTTTCAGTGTATAGATTTTTCACCTCTTTGGTTAGATTTATTCCTAGGTATTATACGGTTTTTGGTGCAACTGTAAATGGGATCAATTCCTTGATTTCTCTTTCAGTTTCTTCATTGTTGGTGAATAGGAATGCAACCAATTTCTGTGCATTGATTTTATATCCTGCAACTTCGCTGAATTCATGAATCAGTTCCAGCAGTTTTTTGGTGGAATCTTTTGGGTTTTCCATATGAAGTATCATGTCACCTGTGAAGACAGTTTGACTTACTCCTGGACAATTTAAATGCCTTTTATTTCTTTGTGTTGTCTGATTGCAGAGGCTAAGACTTCCAATACTGTGTTGAATAACAGTGGCAAGAATGGACATCCCTTTCTTGTTCCTGACCTTAGGGGGAAAGCTCTCTGTTTTTCCCCATTGAGAATGATACTAGCACTGGGTCATTCATATATGGCTTTTAGGATCTCGAGGTATGATCCTTCTATCCCTACTTTCTTGAGGGTTGTTTATCAAGAAAGGATGCTGTATTTTGTCCAATGCTTTCTCTGCATCTATTGAGAGGATCATATGGTTCTTGTCCTTTCTTTTATTGATGTGATGAATCATGTTAATTGTCTTGTGGATATTGATCCAGCCATGCATCCCAGGTATAAATCCCATTTGGTCATGGTGAATAATTTTTTTAATGTATTGTTGGATCTGGTTGGCTAATATCTTGTTGAGGATTTTTGCATCCATGTTCATCAGGGAAATTGGTCTATAGTTCTCCTTTTTAGTGGGGTCTCTGTCTGGTTTTGGAATCAAGGTAATGCTGGCCTCATAGAAAGAGTTTGGAAGTTTTCCTTCCATTTCTATTTTTTGGAACAGCTTCAAGAGAATAGGTGTTAACTCTTCCTTAAATGTTTGGTAGAATTCCCGTAGAAAGCCATCTGGCCCTGGACTCTTGTTTTTTGGGAGATTTTTGATTACTAATTTTATTTCTTTACTGGTTATGGGTTCCTTTTAGTATTTCTTACAAGGCAGGTCTAGTGGTGATGAACTTCTTCAGCTTTTGTTATCTGGGAAAATATTTATTTCTCCTTCATTTTTGAACAGCAGTTTTACCAGATACAGTGTTCTCAGTTGGCAATTTATTTTTTCCCCCAGCACTTTGATTATCCTACTGTCTTCTTCCCTATAATGTCTGCTACGAAATCCATTGATAATCTCATAGGAGCTTCCTTGTATGTGATGAATTTTCAAGGGTCTGTCTTTGTCTCTGGTGTCTCAGCATGGATTCTTTAGGCTCATCTTAGTAGGAATTCATTGAGCTTCTTGAATTTGGTTGTCTGTTTCCTTCCTAGTTCAGGAAGTTTATGGCCATTATTTCTTCAAATAAATTCTCTTATCATCTCCTTCAGGGACTCCCATAATGTTGTATCTTGGTTCCTTCGGTAGTGTCCCATGAGTCCCTTAAGCTATCTTCACTTTTCTTCATTTTGTTTTCTTTTTGGTGCTCTGACTGGATAATTGCAAATGACCTGTCTTCAAGTTCACTGATTTTTTTTTTTTTTATGTTTTATCAAGTTTGTTGTTGAACTTTTCTAGTGAATTTTTCAATTCAGTTTCATTCTTCAGCTCCAGGATTTCTTTTCGGTTCTTTTTAATAGTTTTTGTCTCTTTGTTGATATTCTCATTATGTTCATTCACTGATTTTCTGATATTCTTGGGTTGTCTATCTTTGTTCCTTTAACTTACTGAACTTCTTCAATGAGATAATTTGAATTCTTTTTCAGTTAATTAATAGATTTCCATTTCTTTAAGTTCAGTTCTGGAGTTTTATTTTGTTCCTTTGATTGGGCCATGTTTCTCTATTTCTTTTTATGCCTTTTTATTTTTGCTAGAATTTGGCCACTTAAAAGGACAGCCACCTCTCTTAGTCTTTATGGACTGGTTTCATATAGAGGAAGACCACTCATTGGTCAGCCTGGTGAGAGAAACTGGAGACCTCTCCGGCCTTTTCTAAGAATTATCTTCTCTGGGCTTGTGTGTATAATTTCCCAATCAGAGAGGTTTGCTGACTTCCTTTTTCAGAAATCATTATCACTTACCTTGTCTGGCGTCTCTGCAGTACTATAGTTCATTGGTGCAGCAACAAGCCACCAAGGTCTCCTTTGTTCTCAGTGGCCCTCAGGCATTCTGATTATGCCAGTTCCCCACCAGTGCTCTGAGTTAGGCCCTCTGTGTTAGGCAGCCCCTTGAAAAGTTGGAATATCGGACATACATTATGCTTTTCTCTTTCCTTCCCAATGGAGAAGTTGCAAGTTGGGTGTTTTTTTCTCAATCACACTAAGCTGTGCCTATCAAGGTTGAAATGCAATGTCATTTTTTTACCAGTTTCAATGTGATTGTTCTTGGCTTTGTGCTTTGCCTGGGAACGCTGACTTCTTAACTGATTTCTGGGGTTCTCATAAAAGCTTTCTGGACCATTAATAAATCAGTGCCTAAGGGGGGAATGATATCTGGAGCTTCTTATTCTGCCATCTTGCTGATGTCACCTCTCAGGAAGATCAAATTTTATACCTTTTAGTGGAGGGGAGTGAAAAGGCCATTGTATTGGGAGTCAGCAGATAAGGTTCCATGTCTGTTTCTGTAACTAATAGTAGAACCACTGTCACCTTATGAAATGGTTCTAGAGTAGAGATTATAACAGCATATTGTGGCAACCATAAGGGACTTTTACTTATTTCCTGCCTAGTCTCAGGGTTTCAATAGTGAAGAAATTCCCTTTAGTAATTTTGGTATTTTTAAAACTGTGAACCTAACAAATGCTTGTATATATGTACATTTGCTAATGTAATACATATTACATTTAATACATTATTATAAGCATTCATTAGGTTCATAATTTAAAAACTGTTCTATTAAAATCATCTGTGACCCATTAATTCTGAGTCATGACTTAACATTTTAGAATATTTCTTTTATATTTTGCATGTACCTGAATAATGTGTTGAAAATTATAGATATTTAAATGTTTTCCGTACACAGTTCTGTCCACTTTCTGATCACCAAATTTTACTTAATGAACTCTTTTTTTCATGTTAAGCATTTGCTGATTTTTCAATAGCCACATATTCTAAAATATGACTTTGTTGTACCTTATTTAACTATATTACCATACCTCATATCTATTTTGGGAACTTATTATAAATATGATCATCTTTGTAGAAATATTTGATATGCTTTTGAAATATGCTATTAACTTCAAGTAGATTGCTGGAAATGAGATTCCTAGGTCAAGGAAGGGTATCGATGTGAATGGTTTTACACTATTTGCCAACTGCTTTTGAAAAAGTGGACCATATCTGTTACATTACTCTTTTTCTTCATTAGTATTTAAACATTTTTATGCTAATTTGATAATGAAATTATATTGCATTTTATTTCTGCTCTTTGATTATTTCTTAATGGTTATGTTTTTATGGATGGTTTATTCTTATCCTTTTTGCCCCTGTATTTCTATTGAAATACTAGAAATTTTTCTTTTAGTTTTTGCTCTTTATGTGTTAGGGTATTAATATTTTCTTAGATTTCTGGTAAATATTTTTTCTTGATTTATCACATATATGGCTTATAATTTTATCTCATGTTCTGTCATGTTGAACCCTTTATTTAATCACATTTACACAACTTTCCTTTACTGATTTTCTTCCTTTGTGATTGTGCCTGCAGTCATGTCCCAACCGGATATTAGATATATCTCCAGTAGATTTCCTTTTAAGTTTTAAATATATATATATATATATATATATATATATATATATATATATATATATACGTTTCTGACCTTAAAAAATTTTTTTTAAATGTTTTATTTATTTTTGAGACAGAGAGAGATAGAACATGAGCGGGGGAGGGTCAGAGAGAGGGGGAGACACAGAATCCCAAGCAGGCTACAGGCTCTGAGCTGTCAGCACAGAGCCCAATGTGGGGCTCGAATTCATGGACCACGAGATCATGACCTGAGCCAAAGTCAGACGCTTAACCAACTGAGCCACTCAGGTGCCCCACTGACCTTCTTCTTGAAGAACTTGTTTTTGAAGAGCTTCTTTGACATTTTTTGCAGGACAGGTCTGCTAGGAATGAGTTCCCTCAATTTCTTTTTGAGAAAGTCTTTATTTTTTCAATACTTTGAAGGATAATTCTAACTTGGTGGGCTTTTCTTTTCTCCCTTAACGCTTTAAATATTTCACTCCACTCTCTTCTTCTTGCATGGATTCTGGCAAGAATTCCAATGTCACTCTTATTCATGTTTTTCTATAGGTAAGATGATTCCTTTCCCCATGGTTTCTTTCAAGATTTTCTGTTTAACTTTGTTTTTTGGTAGTTTGAACATGATAGACTAGATGTAGACTTTCTGACATTTATCCTGTCAGTGTTCTCTAAGCTTCCTAGATAGTGTTTTGGTGTCTGTGATTAATTTTGGAAAATTCTCAGTCATTAGTACTTCAAATATTTCTTTACTTTGTCCTCTCTTTCTTCCCTTTCTGGTTTCCCAGTTAAACATGTTACACCTTTGAAATTTCTCCACAGCTCTTGTATGGTTTCCCCTTCTTTCTTTTCCTCCTCTGTTCCTCTTATCGTCTTCATCCCTCTCTCTTTCTCTCTCCATCTCTGCATTTCTCTTTGGGAAATGGCCATTGACCTATCTTGAAGCTCTCTGATTCCTTTCTCAGCTGTGGTTGGTCTCTTAGGAGCCCATCAATGGCATTTCTTCATTTCTGTTACAGTGTATTTGATCTCTTTCATTTCCTTCTGATTCTTTCTTAGTGCCCATCTCTCCACTGATCTTACCTATTTGTCCTTGTATACTGTCTGCTTTGCCCATTAGTGCCCTTAGCATATTAATCATAGTTATTTTTAAATTTTTTGTCTGAAAATTGCAACATCTATATTATATCTCAGTCTGGTTCTGATGATTGCTTTGTCTTTACAGACTGTTTTTTTTTTTTTTCTTGCCCTTTAGCATACCTGGTAATTTTTATTGAAAACTGAACATAATGGATTGGGTAGTAGGCCTTTAGTGTGATGCTTTATGGTAATCTGGCTAGAAGCTGGGCAGTGTTTAATGTTTGCTATAGCTGTAGGTGCTAGAGGCTTAAAATTCCTCTACTGTCCTTAGTTTTGTCTCTCCTTTTGTCTTTGGCATTGCCTAAAAACTCCTCAGATAGAGTCTATATTTGGCATCCTTTTCAGCTGTAATCTACTCTTATTATACTGGTAAAGTTTCGTGCTAAGGTGTGGGGAAAGGGAAGCATTCTGTGATGTTTACAGGTATTTCTTAGCTTTTTTTTTTTTTTTTTTTTTTTTTTTAAAGCTTCTTTAGATGAGGCAAGAAGGCTAAAGGTATTGGAGTGGGAGAAAGGTCTTTCTCCTAGGTGGAATAAGGCTATGGTAAAGTCTTTTCTCTTGGAGAGTATGCCTTTCTTACTGAGAATGCTTTGGCCATATTTCACAATGGTTACTGATAAGGACCGAATGTTTGTGTCCCTCAAAATTCATACAGTTTTTCATTTGCTTCTTTCTTTTTTTTTTTTTTCCTTTGTTCATTTGTTTCTTAAATTCCACATATGAGTACAATCATATATTTGTTTTTCTCTGGCTTACTTTGCTTAGCATTATCACACTGTATGTTAACTACATTGGAATTAAAAAAAAAAAAATCGTATGTTGAAGCCCTAGCTGCCAACGTGGTATTATTTGCAGCTGGGACCTTGGGAAGGTGATTAAGGTTAGATGAGGTTATCAGGGTGGGGCTCTGCTCAGATAGGATTAGTGCCCTTCCAGGAAGAGACATCAGAGAGTTTTTTCCTGCTCTCTTTCTCTGTCTGTCTGACTCTCTTTCTATGTGCACATACCAGGGAAAAGTCATGCAAACACACAGCAAGATGGTAGTCATCTGCAAGCTGGGAAGAGGGCCTTATGAGAGCATGACAATGCTAGCATCTGATCTTGAATTCCAGCCTCCAGAACTGTGAGAAAATAAATTTCTGTCGTTTAAGGCACACAGTCTATCATACAGTTCTTCTCTCTCTGTTGACGCATATGGTTACTCTTCTCTCTCTGCCAGAGCCATGAGGGGGTCTTTGGAGATCTTGGAGGTAGGTAAGACCTAGGAAAGTGTGAGGGTCCCTTCAAGCCTGCAGCCTTTAGGAATTTCTCAGTCCCACGTTTGTCCCCATTCAGCTTCCAGCATTAGGGAGAACTCTCATTTAAGTGTTCTCACTAGTTTATGGCTCTAACAGCTTCTGCTTCAGGTAAGCCTATCTTCCATGGGATGCGTTGAATTCACCCGTCTCTGCAGATTTGGGGTTGGCAGTTGGCCCTGCAAGCTCAGTTCTTTGACAGATCCGAGAAAAGTCGGTGAACACTTCCTGTTGGAAGGTTGGGAGTGGTGACTTCCAGGTTCCTTACGTATCAGAGCTAAAACCAGAACTCTGTATTTTAGAGGTTTACTTTTTTTCCTTTGAACTTCATAACATGTTTAGTATATGAGGTAGAGAGTATTCTGAATTTTCCCACAAATTACCAGTTAAGTAATCCATCTCTCTCCCAGTGATTTATGATGCTTTCTTTATCATGTTAAATACACATACATTTTCTTTCACTTGCTTTGGTATTCTTTTCAGTACTATCCAACTTGTTTAGTCCTTCTTCTGTACTTGAGCCATACTATCTTAATTTTTTGTTCTTGGTGGTACATTTTATTATGATGCATGGCAAATATTCCCTTAACTGTCTTTTAAATCTTCTGTTCTCCAGCAAGTATTCATCCAGATGAATGTGGTTATTTTTGTTATCTCCCTAAACCCATCCCTCCCCGAAACAATCCGAGTGGGATTCTGGTTAGAGCTATATACTAAGCTTATAAATTAATATGGGAATAATTATCATGGCATTAATAAGTCAAGTTATAAAAATCTCCAAAGCGTTTCTAAACATTAAACTTTATTTTAGAACATGTTTAGATACACAGAAAGATTTTAAAGAGAGTACAAAGAATTTTTATATACCCCACACCCAACTTTCCTTATTATTGATGCCTTATATTAGTATGGTACATTTGTCCCAACTCATGAACCAATATCAATACGTTGCTAGTCGCTAAAGCCCACAGTTTATTCGGATTTTCTTAGTCTTCTCCCAATGCCCCCTTTAAGTTCTAGGATCCCATCTAGGCGAACACATTATATTGAGTAAGTTATGTCTCCTGAGGCTCCTCTTGGCTATGACATCTTCTCAGACTTTGTTTTTGAGGAGCAGTACTCAGATATTTTGTGGAATGTTTCTCACTTGGGTTTGTCTGATGATTTTCTCATGAGTAACTGGGGCTATGGGTTTTTGTGAAAGAAGACCACAGAGGTTGGGTGCCATTTTCATCACATTATATCAAGTGTACATTCTATTAACATGATTTATCACTGTTGGTGTTAACTTGATCGCCTGGCCAGGATAGTGTTTGTCAGATTCTCCACTGTGAAGTTACTCTTTATCCCCACCTTTCCATACAATCTTGCTTCAAAGGAAGTCACTATGTGCAGCCCACACTTAAGGAGTGGGGAGTTACATTTCCTCTCCTTGAGGGCAAAATAGCTGCATAACTTAATTGGAATTCTTCTGCATGAGAGATTTGTCTCTTCTCCCCCATTTATTTATTTACTTAATCATATATTTATGTCAGTATGGACTCATGAATATTTATTTTATATTTGGTTTATAACCCTACACTGCTTTATTTTGCTCCAATTATTCCAACTTTGGCCATTCTTGCAGTTGGCCTGTGTGTCCCTTTGGCAAACCCCTATTGTGTGTGTGTCTCTTGAGCACTTTCTTACTTTCCTGCATCAGAAGATATTCATGCTCATTTGTACATTTTCTGTCAGCTATAAATTTACCATTTCTCTGAGGACTTTGGGCTCTTTTTATTGGAGAATAGTATTAGAAACTAATATCTGGGCACTGGGTATTCTATTATCCTTTAAAATTAAATTTAACAAAAAACTTGACTTTTTGGAGACATTTTCTTTGCCAGATGAGTTTATTGCAGATTTGACATATTTATCCAACTTCTCGGGGAGCATAAGAGTCCCGTAGAGGTTGAGTATTTATCCTGGTCCAGTCATTATGCCAGCTGTTGGGGTGAGAGTGGAAAGTGATACATTTTAGTGGATTTCTGAAGCACATATTCTGGTTTGTGTCTGGTGGGGGGGGAGGGGATGGGTGGGAGAAATAAGCAAAGAGATGATTTTAATGAAAGATAAGCAGGCAATAAAGGGGTAATGTAGCAGGGAATGACTTGGGACTAGTGCTCCTTAAGAGAGGTCACTGGGGAAGGTCACCCAGAGGAGCTACTGTGAGTCACTTGGATAACGCAAAGGAGGCAACACTCAAGATTTGGGGGGGAAGATTGTTCCTTGCAGAAGTAGCATCAAAGGCAAAGGAAATCATCTGACACGTTGGAGGGAGAGAAAAAAGACCAATGGAGGATCATTTGGGGGATAGCAATTGAACAGGAGGATGGAGGAAAAGGAAGTCAGAGACACAGATAGGACCAGGGTGGTGGTGGTGGTCATTGTCGTCTTTGGGGTAGAGAGTAGATAGAGCAATATTTCATGGGGAACCATGCCTGGGGTTCTGTCCGCCTTAATTTTCTCCAGACTTTGCTTCTCTCCCCCAAACCCTGATTATACTTACTTTCAGGTTCCTTGGGGGAATTTTGGCCCTTGTCTGGCATTTCAGTCCTGGACCAGACGACTTGCTTTGGGAAGTG
Organism: Felis catus; assembly: GCF_018350175.1. Lineage (NCBI taxonomy): Eukaryota > Metazoa > Chordata > Mammalia > Carnivora > Felidae > Felis > Felis catus. The sequence continues at coordinate 117,186,697 of NC_058373.1, forward strand.
GCTCAGTGTTGAATAAAGATCATGGCTTTGGATTTAGAAAGTTCTGAATTTTAATTTTGTGTAATCTTGGGGAATTTGCTTAACTTCTTACAACCCCATTTTTCTTAGAACCTTAAAGGAATTTTATGTAGATTAGAGGTGATATATGTAAAGTGCCTTGGAGGTGCACAATAGTTGCAACTTACTATTTGTAGTCAAAGTTCGATTGTACGCCATGAGAAGTCTCTGGTACACAATGAACAGTTGAATCATAGCTAGCTAAGACTAACTCAGGGTTGTATACTCTCACAAACTGTTAAGCAGATACAGTGATTTGGTTTAGATTAGTAATTATCCTCGTAGGAGCTGCTGGGCAGTGGTGACTTTCCACTGACCCTCCTCCCAGCTTCTATTGCTATTTTCTGGTCTTTTATTTTGTCTCTAGACCTACTTCTGGGGTGTCAGTGTTTCACCTGCCTGCCTTCTCTAACCTGCTGCCCACCTGCCTGCACTTACTCTCAGGCAGGGTCTGCCTGACTCTGGGGCTCTTACAACCATGTGGGCTGTTCGTGATTTTCCGTGTGCCTACCAAGCATTTCACGGGTTCTGAGACTTGAGTGGAAGCTAAGGGTGAGGTCACACAGAGGGTCATAGTCCCTACTGCTGGTGTCCCTCCTTTCTTATCTCTCTTCTTCCCACTATGCTTCAGAAGCAAATCAGTTCCTTTCCATCTGAGTCAGTCCTTTGGAGGCCCCATCTGGTGCTTCAAACTGGCTTAAATTTCTTCTCAACAAATACATTAAATCTCCCTAAGAAGAAATCTTGTGATTAATGCTTTTCTCCATATTTATTTTTGGACTTGTCTCTTATTTCTTGAGTGACTGCTCAAATGTCATCTCCTAAGAGAGGCCTTTTCTGACCATTTTATTCAAAAGCTTTCTTCGACCTTCCCCCTGCTCCCCCACAACCCCTCTTCCATCACTGTCAATCTCCTCACCTGGCTTTATTTCTTTTCCTGATGTTTATCACTATTGATGCTATTTTATGGGTTTGTTTATTGCTCCGTAAGGCAAGAACTTTGTCTTATCCTCACTGCCTCTCCAGAGGCTACAACGGTGCCAGAACACCATTGGTCTCAATAAATTGTCAAATGCCAGGGCACCTGGGTGGCCCAGTCAGTTAAGCGTCCGACTCTTGATTTTGGCCTGGGTCATGATCTCTGAAGGAAATTCAATCCAGATGGGGAATGCCACCTGCACAAAGACAGGGGAGTGTGCAGGGAGGCCGAAGATAAAACTTCTCAGGATGGCACATGGCCAAGCTGGTACATCCCAGGCTCTGACTCTAGAAAATTTGGTCTCACCAAGTCTTATCTCCCTGGCTGTGTGTATCTTAGACTCTAGATTTTCTCTTAAAACAGACTGGCATTCTGTTCTTTCACTCTTATGGATTCCATTTGGGGCTGCCATATTGTCCAGCTCCAAGGGGCACTACTCATGGTAGTTCTGATCCACTTCAGTTACTTATCCTCTCAAATACAGACTCTCTGCCCAAGATCCTCTTTTTCTCTTATTTTATGTTTTATGTTGTGCTTATTTTTGGAATCTTTGCCTTCCTGTTCCACTCTTTCATGATTTCTTTGGCTTCTACTCTACTATCCCTGGTTGACTTTTGCTAACTTTGCACTATCACAGGGCTGGAGGCTATTATATGTCCATAATTTCTTGGCATCACCTACATTTATATTTTATCATGGTCCTATAGCTTGAGTTGAGAGAGACTAGATGAGTAAAAACCAAATTAGAAGCAAGCTGGCAGAGAAGGCTCACACCAGAGCCAAGTAGTACCTTGATGTGTTCTCAGAGGTCTTGCTGCTCTAAGAATCAAAGCCAATGCTGCTCTCTCAATCTATGGTAACTGTGGTTCTAGGGCGTATCCTAGAATGTGTGATGTGTGTGTCTACTTGTGTGTTGGAGGGATACTGAGGAATGTAAACTCTTCCTCAAAGAGTTGGGTAGTGATGAAGGTCTTGAAAGTCTTTGGTCTCTCTTTTTGTGCTCCAGAGTCTCATTGACATTATCCATTCTTGGTTATGGAGGTCAAAGTGTTATAGTCAGTATTTTACCCTGAGTGTATCTTTTTTTTCCCCCCTTTAAATTGCCAGGCTAGTATTAGGGACAGATTTACTCCTTGAATTTTGTTTTTCATACCTGACCATGGCTGTAATGTTGACATCTCACTTTTGGACTTTTGGACATGACACATGTACACATCTCTCATCTTATTCTATTTTAATTGCTTTTAAAATCCCTGTGTCCAGTACCCATTTTTAACCTTATATTTGGCAACCTGAAACACTTGTTTCTAAAATTAATTATCTAATTATATAGCATTTGTTGACATGATGAAGATAGCACTTAGCTAGTCTAGGATCCAATGCTAAGTGTTTTTTTTAATTTTTAAAAAAATTTTTAATGTTTATTTATTGTTAGAGAGAGAGAGAGAAAGAGAGAGAGAGAGAGAGAGGGAAAGGGTCAGAGAGAGAGAGGGAGACACAGAATCCAAAGCAGGCTCCAGGCTCTGAGCTGTCAGCACAGAGCCCAATGCGGGGCTCAAACTCACGGACTGAGATTATGACCTGAGCTGAAGTCAGATGCTTAATCGACTGAACCACCCAGGTGCCCCAAAGTGTTTTAATTTTAAAGTAAGTAACTTATTTGGGTTGATGTAGAAGAGAGGATTGAAAGGCTCCAGTCTGTGGTTTAGTGTGTGTGTGTGTGTGTGTGTGTGTGTGTGTGTGTGTGTGTGTGTGTATGGGTGTGTTTGGGTATAGTTACTCCTTTCTCCTTCATTCTTCTCCCTACTGATTTTTCTCATCTCATCCCCTACTCAAAGGAGTTATGATGACATTAGAAATATCCTTAAATGATGATGCTTTTCAGATATTATCATCATTTCAGGATTTTCTGGCGGTTTATAGGGGGATTCTAGGACAAATATCACCTAGGAAAGGGCTCTTTGAGTTCAGACATGGCAAGAAATGTATCTCTCTCAATTGAAGTCATACTCGTTTTCAGCCATATTGAACAACTTACGGCCTTCTAACATTAACAAGTAATAAAAAATTGACTCTACATAATAATACCTTTATTCACCTGGTCTTATGGTCCTCTGATTTTGGTAGATGACCCATAGGCTGAAATGTGCACCAGGACTAATGCTCAAATAGTAAATCCCCATTTTGTTTACACTAGGTGCTTTCCACACCAAATGTCACTTCTAGTAGTGATCTGAGTAGGCAGCTGTTCACTGTACGTAATATAATGTACACCAAGAGTTGTGGCTGCTCCAGAGATATTCTACTCTGGCAAACTGTGGTATCTGGAATTTCGTGCTAGCTGCCTTATATTGCTAAACCATAGACATCCCTGATCAAGCTGTGTTGTTTCTGGAGAGGGTAATGGAATCAACAAACATGGCTATTATTTAGTGAGGATTTAGTGTGTGCCCGGCCCCGTGCGAGGGGCTTTATGTACCTTACTTTGTTTAATCCTCACAGTAAACTTGGGAGGTATCACCCCCTTTTGCACATGAAGACACTGAAGGTCAAGCAACTAATCAGTGGAGCTGGTCACAAGTCCTCTTCTGGCCACTGACACTGATTAACTCCATGACACAGACATACTTCATCAGGTTAGTTAGCCAGGCAGGTGACCACTGTGGGAACGAGGCAAAGGAGAGGTAAGTACTGACTGAGGCACAGAGTAGAGATTCATTTCCTATAGGAGCCTGGGTCTGGGGTTACTCAAGATAATGCCTAACAGATGTGGCAGTGACAATGATTCATAGGCTTCTTCCAAATATGATATTTGACCGTTGCCTTTCCATCATGGTCTGAGTTTGCAAACTTCAGGTAGGGGCGTTGGCTCATGCGCATTAGGCCAGTGTTGAGTTGCGCTGTTACATGGCGCCTGGAAGAACAGCTCCTCCAGGCAAAGCAAACTGAACCGAAGAGAATGTGGACTCGGGTTTTTCGGAACAGATCACACCCATGTCCTAGGGTAAATGACAGGTAAATTATCATTACCCATCTTTAAATGTTTTCACTGTAACAGAGTTGCCAAATGGCACTTTAACCTTGATTTTCCAGCAAGCTTCAGAGCCACAGATTTTTTTTCTTAGTCTATCCTAGGATCATCTGACTTCGTGAGGCCCTTAACCCATGGCACCAGGTGTCACAGCTCTGGCAGACGGGAGTGCCTACGACCTTCTTCTCCTCCCTTTTTAGTGGAAAGCACCTGTTTTCCTGGGCACCTCTCTGTCTCCCTGTACAGGGTAACAGGAAAAGGGCGAAATCATGTATCAGTAAGAAAGGGGGGACCTTTCTGGGCTGATTTTTCTTTGGAATCAGAATGGAGATTTGTGGTCATACCACTTTCCATCAAGTATTTGCAAGTTTTTGGGCAATCATTGCTCTTCGGAGTGGCTCTCACGGGTAATACTAGGTTGGCCTGCTCTCAGTATAGTCTGCTCTTTGTTATACTCTTTCCTTTTTGCAGGCTTTTTTTTTCCCCTCTGAAGCAGAAAAATAGAGATATAAAATTGTTTACTCCATCTCAAAAATAATAGACAAAACCGTCAACATTCCTATTTTGTTAAACTTTTTAATTTCACCAACAATACGTGGCAATTGTAGGATTCTTTTTAAGAAAAATAGAGAAGAGCAAAAAAAAAAAATACAATTAACTAAAAACCTATAATCCCACCACCCAGAGATAAGGTCCAACTCCATCTGCCTCACAAGTTCTATGCATTCTAGGCTCCCTATTCATTGAATATTGAGGGACTAATGCTACTTTGATTATGATGGTGATTTGTAAATAATTGCACAGAGTTAGTTCACAGAGATTCGAAATTATGGCCACAATAACAAGCTAGGATTTTATTTTCTCAATTGGAAAGTAGAGAGTAAAAAAACCGACTAAGAGTGAAAGATGTTTTTCTAAGTGTGCATTTGTCGGTGGTAGTTTTAATTCCGAGACAGAGAGAAGGTTTTAACTCCTGCCTTCCTGACTCATTTTTAGAAAGAAGTAGAATCATTTTCCCAACAAAACCTTTGCAAACCCCTAAGAAAAGAGGCACTGGGAGAGCAGGAGAAATACGGAAATGGGACATGACAAGCTGAAGGAGTACTCATTTGGAAACTGTCACCTTTTGGAACACAGAAGAGTTGCCTGCACCACTGGTCCCAGCTTTATTCTTTTCCTAAGGGCATTAGGTTCAAAATGAAGGCGGGGCTTCAAACCACAGGTCAGGATATTGGAAAAACTCAGCAAAATGTTAACTCTCTTATGATGTCTACCTTTATGCTTATAGCTTCTCTGTAACAGTAGGAAGCAAAGGAGTGGGTGAGTCAGGAGCAGTAAGCCGGAAGCAAATAGATGCGACAGCAGCCTGCACAGAGGGACTGGCTACAGCACTGGCCCCTAGAATCCCCTTGGTGTCACAACTAAACATAATTGGAGCTTTGTCTCTGAGCTTTGTCCTCTTGCACTCTTCTGCCCTGTTTGCTGATGGGTTTCTGCTCTTGAAAACCTGAGAGGCAAACCTCCTGTTGACCGATCCCTGTTTTGCAGGCAGGAAAGGAGTGCCAATTTTACCTGCCCTGTATAGTCTCTCCAATTTCTTCTGAAGATTTTCTACATCAAAAAAACAATATAAAAAAAAAAAGCAACTTAAGAAAATGTAACAAGCAGAGGTGCCTGGGTGACTCAGTTGGTTAAGCGTCCAGTTTTGGCTCAGTTCATGATCTCACAGTTCGTGCTGATGGCTCGGAGCCTGGAACCTGCTTCAGATTCTGTGTCTCCCTCTCTTTCTGGCCCTCCCCTGCTTGTGCTCTGTCTGCGTGTGTGTGTGTGTCTCTCTCAAAAAAATAAGTAAACATTAAAAAAATTTATATATATATATGTATATATATATATATATATATAAAGAAAATGTAACAAGCACAAATAAACACAAATGAGTCACACACATACACACACACACACACACACACACACACACAAGAATCCAAATGGTAGGCCTATGTACAAATGATTGTCATCTGACTTTGGAGTAAAGACATGTTAATTCTGTCAGCAAGAGGAAAGAGTTAGAAATTCTTGGGAAGACAAAAATTTGCAAAGGAAATCCCATTCAACTATGAAGTAAACTAACATGTGACAGAATTCTGAGTAATTGATGTATAAGAAAAAAGAATACATTTGAACTTGATACTTGGAACTGGTATAGTGACAAAGGATAACATCTCCTTTGCCTGGTCAGGTCTCACTATCTGGATCTGCACTGAATACAAATATTTACTTAGTCATAATATTAGAAACCTTCTGTCAGCTTTCAATTTTCAGAATTAACCTATATGTTATGCAAGAAAGGTAAGTTACATTTACTGAACAAAATGGAAATGTAAGACTTGACATTGTGAACTAACAGTCAAGGTGAAAAAATGTAAGGAATTAGAAGGGACTAGAAGGTGGAGTGAAGCATAAGGGCGTATGTTTTCTCCTACTTCATAATGGCGGTTGAATGGTACTCTTTAATCCTGATAAAAAAGAGGAATAGAGATTTAGGTACACACAATTATGTACCAATAAAATGTTATATATATGGAGACAAAAGGGAAGGAGACTGTATCCTAAAATCTTTTTCTCTCAAAGTAGGGGATCAATGTAAATTGCTTCAAGTTTTAGAGGCATGTGGGAGCAAGGCAAGCTTATACTTTTCTCTCTGTGTCTTCGTTTAATTTTGTTTTTAAATATCCATGTGTATCTTTTGAAATGAAAAAAAGCTGAACACATGATCTATAAGAAACCATGGTAAGCAGTTACACTGCAAAACTTCATTATATTTCTCTATTAGAATCTCCAATGCAACAAAACAGCACAATCTGCCTCCATGTTGTTTACAAGAGAAGTGCCAGCACAAAATGGCACCAAGTCTGACAGTGAACCGACAGTCACCAATTCTAGGCAAGTACAAGCAAAAAAAGAACACAGAGCTGGAAATATTAGCCTGGGACAAATTCAAGGAAAAAAGCATTAAGTGGAAGAGAGGGCATATTTTGTTTTTTTGGGTTTTTTTTTTTATTAAATTTCTTTTAATGTTTATTTACTTTTGAGAGAGAGAGAGAGAGAGAGAGAGAGAGAGAGAGAGAGAGAGAGAAAACAAGCGGGGGAGGGGCAGAGAGAGACATAGACACAGAATCGGAAGCAGGCTCCAGGCTCTCAGCTGTCAGCACAGAGTACAACGTGGGTCTCGAGCTCACAAGCTGTGAGATCATGACCTGATCCAAAGTCGGAAACTTAACCCAAGTGCCCCTAGAGGGGATATTTTGTAATGGTGAAGGTTACGGCCCACCATGAAATTACTATCATGGATCTTTACACATGGAAAACTAGCCCTATAACTGGAAAAGCAGAAGCTATTAGGAGAGAAAAGAATTAAGGAATACAGTACAGAATATACTTTTTAAAAAGTCCACCTCTCCAAAGAAGTCTTGAAAGGCACGGCTCTTGGGCTTGGGGTCAGTGGAAAGGTACAGTTTATTCTGACCATAGGTTTCTGTCACTTTCTAGTAGAGGGAATAAAAAGTTTTATTTCTGTGACATTTCCTCATGGTAAAATTCCATAAAATTGAAAACTTGGAGATAAAGGTATTATCAGGAGATACGGTCATGATTTTTAGTATGTGAGCTGTAAATTCTGTCCTTATCACTAAGTTCCTGAGAATACTGCTGATTTTCCCAAGTCAGTAAAACAGTGACCCAACCAAAGGCGATTCTATTGACCTTTATTCTTCTGCGTCCAACCCTAGCACCCTTCCTGCTTCTATTGGTTCTAGTCAATACAGACATTTTATTTTATTTTTATTTTATTAATTTTTTAATTTATTTATTTTTGAGAGAGAGGGAGAGAGAGACAGAACATGAGCAAGGGAGGTGAAGAGAGTGAGAGAGAGAGAGGAGAGACAGAATCTGAGGCAGACTCCAGGCTCTGAGCTGTCAGCAGAGAGCCCGACGTGGGGCTCCAACCCATGAACTGTGAGATCATGACCTGAACTGAAGTTGGACGCTTAACCAACTGAGCCACCCAGGCACCCCATAGTCAATACAGAAATTTCAGTGTCATGGCTTATTTCTTCTAATGGAAGCTCAGGTTAAAAGCAGAAGGAGATCTGCTAGGTACCTGTGCAAATGTCAGGTAGAGAGGAGGCAGCCAGGGGACTAAGAAAGATGTGCTTTGAGCATCAGGAAAACCTTTTATAGCATCAGATACCTGGAAGAAAAATCTACATATCGGCCAGAAGAGCACATTTTATTTTATTTTATTTTTTTTAAAAAAGCTTCCTGTATATACCTCTTAATCATCAGCATTGTGATCTTATCACAATCTTTAGACAGCGGATATTTTTAGCACATTTGGTATTTAGCGTAGTACGTGTTAATGTGCTGTTTAATCAAAAACCTTTAAAGGAACCTACTAATGGACAACCGGAATGAACAAATGTGATAGCATTTCCTTACCCTCAACCCCCACCTCCTTTAAACATAATGTACTGAATTGAAACACTCATGAAATCGATACAGACAAACTAGTGAATGATTACTCCCCAATGTCTAGCTGCAGTAATGAGAAGGCTCTTTCTCGACGGACTTGGTATCTATCAGGTAGTACACGTGGCTTCTCAGTGATCTGAGCCATACCTGTTTAGGTGTCTCAATCTATCATGATTTCAAGGGGCTCCTCACGTGGGGAGTTTTTCTTACAGGATTTTTACCTGGCATTATTTGGCAATGATTTACTTAAATGAAAACATCAGGAGAGCCAAGGAAAGTAGCATTTTCACGTGATTAAAGCTACCTCAACCCTGCATTGTTGCTCTTGTTTGGTCCTTTCAAAATTGTTATCGGGGGCCCAGTTGGTTAAGAGAGTTGTCCGTCTCTTGGTTTTGGCTCAGGTCATGATCTCATGGTCATGAGATCGAGCCCCGTGACGGGCTCTGCAGTGAAAGCATGGAGCCTGCTTGGGATTCTCTTTCTCCCTCTTTCTGCGCCTTCCCTGCTCACGCATGTGTGTGCTCTTCCTCTCTCTCAGAATACATACATACATACATACATAGATACATTGAAAAAAGTTGTTTTCAGGCTTTATAGGTAAGAAAGCAGAGATGTTTTTTGAATGTACGTTCATTCTCAAAGGCCACAAGAGTATCTTTTAAAACTTACTGATGAAGTTCAACAGATGCAGTTTCAGACCGCTGTAAGTTTTTTCAGTGCACCTGATGTCAAGGACAGAACACATAAGTTTGTTCAGATTTTTATTGTAATTATAAAACAGCATTTTCTACCAAGTGTGCTTCAGCAGTCTCCTACGTCAGAATGGCCCAGAGTGATTCTTAAGAATGCACATTCCTGGGGCGCCTGGGTGGCGCAGTCGGTTAAGCATCCGACTTCAGCCAGGTCACGATCTCACGGTCCGTGAGTTCGAGCCCCGCGTCGGGCTCTGGGCTGATGGCTCGGAGCCTGGAGCCTGTTTCCGATTCTGTGTCTCCCTCTCTCTCTGCCCCTCCCCCGTTCATGCTCTGTCTCTCTCTGTCCCCAAAAAATAAATAAACGTTGAAAAAAAAAATAAAAAAAAAAAAAGAATGCATGTTCCTGGTCCTATTGCCCAATTTCTGATTCAGTAGCTCTGGGGTGAATACTTGGGAATTTGTGTTCCCATGGTCTCCGGGAAATTTGTGGGCATGCCCGAGTTTGAGAACCACCGCTAAGGGCCATTATGATTCTGCAAGCAAACCCAATTTTCTGTTTTCATTTTACATCATACAAAGTAGGAGTTTAAAGAATTTATTTTTGGCAAAACTGGAACATGGTCTTCAAATTAGTAAGACCCTTGTTGTGTAGGAGAAATATTCTCTGCAAAATCCTTCTATGAAATTGATCTTAAAAAGACCTGCTGACTCAAATGCTAAACAAATCTGTCCTCCATCCGACTGCTGCCTGTCAGAATTGCTGACCTTACGCTTGTGTATTCAAATGCGTCCTGAAAGGCAAAACATATTTTCTGTAGTTTCTAATGGAAAAGAACTAAGCCTGTCACTTGGTTTTAAAAGGAAGAAATTGAGATAAGACAAAATGGTTCAGATAAATTTTACCTCACAAGAGTAGAGGGAAGAAGAGAATAAAAATTTCCATAACCGTTGTCAGTTATCTTTTGGGTGAGGGGATCGTGAAATGAGTAACCCTTCCCTCCCCGAACAACAGTAAATGCTAGATATTAGACATCACACTTAAGGATTCCTGCTGTGTCAGAGATTAAATCACAATTAACTTCATATTGAATTATGAGGACTATAACCCTTAAGAGACTGGGACTTGTCACACAAGAAGTGGGAATTTTGTGGGTTTTTGTCTGATTTTGCTATTATTTGGCAGATTTTTCTTTTCTTCCTTCCTGTTTTCAGTTAGCGTCAGCAGAGCCACCTCTGGCCACAAGGTGAAGGGGCCACCACGCTCTGAGATGACAGTTCTGTACCTTGGCCGGACAACTTTGAGATCCTTGCTTCCAAAAGGAGGTAGAACCTAGGAGCTGGAATGATCCTAGCTTATTAGTATTTGACTTTAATTAGAATACCAAAGTCCCTTGAATTTCCTTCTCAACGGTATTGGGGTCTAGTGTCTTTTCTTATAGACTTTCCTTTTTCTTCCATTCTTTGGACTCTAGTGCACAGAATTAGAATAATCCTAATTTTTGGTTCATGACATATCACCAACTGTCCACGAGTGGCCGCCTTTTATTTTTTTTTAATGTTTATTTATTTTTGAGCGAGCGTGCACATGCACGTGGTGACAGAGAGGGAGGGAGACCGAGAATCCAGAGCAAGCTCCGTGCTGTCAGAGCAGAGCCAGACGTGGGGTTCAAGCTCAAGAACGGTGAGATCATGACCTGAGCTGAAATCAAAAGTCAGATGCTTAACCGACTGAGCCACCCGGGCACCCCTATTTTACTTATTTTTATACTGACAACTGGTAAACATGGTCTAATCCAAGAATCCGAATGTAATTTGCTACATCAATCTCTGTAATTCTTTTATTCCTAAGCCTCTCCATCTCTCTTCCACCATAGATAAACACTATTCTGAACATTACTTGCCCTTCTCTTCCTGTAGCCGTCTTTATCTACATGTATGTTTAAGTGCTACCTTGTTTCAATTTGCCTGTCTTTGAACTTTATGAAGAGCTATCATCCCTGGTTCATATAATCTCCTAAAAGCTTGCTTTTCACTCAACCGTGTGTTACTGAGATTCATCCATAAGTTATAGTATAATTTATACTGTGATCTGCCCATACTCCTGCCATTGGTCATTCAAGATGTTTCCAGGTTTTGCTTTTATGACCAGGGCTGCTCTCTGGTGCATGGGTGCTGAGGTCTCTCTTGCGCGCGGATCTCAAGGGGGAACAGTAGCCACGGGCTGTGTTGCAGGATGTGAGATTGTTCAGCTTTACAAGATGATGTGCTTTCCAAAGTGGTTGTATCTGCTTATGCTCCCATCAGCAGTGCAGAAAATACTCTGTTCATCTGTGTCTTCACAGACCCTCTGTATTTTCAGACTTAATTTATTTTTTGCCAATTTGTGGGTATAAGTCTACCGATATACTTTTAAGTATTTTGTCTATCGTGTAGAAAAAAAAAATGGAGAATAAGATTTGGCTTCCTTTCTGTCTATGAGCTAGAAAACAATGAAATGTTTGTGCCTGCTTCATTTAATGGCACCCAGGTTTTTATCCCCATTATCCTCATACATTGTTACTCTATGTAGGTGACATTCTTTTTCTATACTTGCTAAAAATATTAAAACCTTACCTATACAGTGAAATCGCTTTGGAAAAACTTTTCAATGCTGATGCCTAGAGCCCTGTCTCCAGAGACTGATTTCTTTGTCGGGGGTGCAGCTTTGAATGTGGGGAGGTTTTGAAAGCTTCCCAGGTGATTCTAATGTACAGTCAAGGTTGAGATTCACTGCTTTAAGTTATAGAGATCTTGATAAGCAAGTATAAGCTCAGGGTAGCCTGATACTGTGAGTTTTTTTTCTCTTTTCTAAAGTATACATTTTGCATTGATTTGGAGAATTCTCTTGCCTCTGATTTCGAGTCCAGCAAGCTTTGAGGGATTTTGTGCATGTGTGTCATTGGTGGAAGTTCAGAGCGGGCATTCACTGGAAGTTATAATGGGCCAACATTATGCTTGGTGCTTATGTTGTGCTTACCACTATGAATCTCAAAGTTTAGCGTGCATAATAATCACCTGGGAAGTATTTCATTTGTTTTTTACAGTGCACGCTTTGAGTCAAAGCCCTTGAATCTATATTCTAACAAGCATATCAGGTGATTATGAAGCAGGTGGCTCCAGGAGCATCCTTGGAGAAAAGCTTCCTCCTCGTAGTCTTGCAGCGTAGACCGTATTTTCATTTACAGATGACGGAACATGATGCTCAGAGAAGTTAAGAAAACTGCATTGGGTCACACAGCTACCTGGCGGTCAAGCCTTTGCTCTGTTTATTCTTAGTCCTTTTCATGGTGAGCTTCCAACAGAACGTGGGGGATGTCTGCCAGAGTTTAGAATGTGTGCTGTCTTTCCTACACTTGTGTTCTTTCCTCATCTGGGGATGACTCTCTGTCTCCACCAAAACAACAAAAACAACCACTAAAACCCTTCAGTATTCCACCCAAATCCACCTCATTCCTGTATTCTAGACATGGTTCGCTGTATTCTAGACATGGTTCTGGGCTGCCCTATGTGACTCATTCCAGAGGTTTATAACTGAAAGCAAATATTTTCCTATAGACTTGGCATTTATTTACTCCGGGGTTTTGATTACTTGGGACACTTTGAGTTGCAAGGGAGAGAACACTAAGCCGAGCAAGCAAGAGGGAATTTAGTGGGTTGTGTAACAAAGAACAGGGCGGGGGTGTAGCTGGGCTTCAGGGACCTCTGGGCAGTCAGGGTCCCAAGCCCCTCACGCTCCCTGCGATGATGTCTTTCTGTGCCTGGCTTCTCCCAGCTGGTGGCAGATGTGGCTTTTGGTAAGGATACTTGCTTGTTCTTCACAGCTTCACTGGAGGGTGAGTGCTCCAGAATGGACACCTTGGGAAGGCTGTGGCCTGGTTTTGGTTACATGCTTTCTGGGTGTAGAAGGTGGTGGAAATGATTGTCAGTCTCGTGGTGGGAGTGGAGAAAGGAGCAGTTTTCCTGTAGAAGGAGGGAATGTGTTCCAGATAAAGGGCAAGGCAGTTGTTGGGCAGTCAAAGCAATTCATGTCTAATTTGGTGGGTCTGTGTCTAATTGTCAAGGGGTGTTCACGACTTAATGTATTTGGCTCTTTGTATAGTAAAAGTGTTGAGCTTTATTTATGTATAAATAACTTTCTCTGGTACAAGCATCCTCATAGATAATGAAAGATAGGACTAAAAATGTTTACTTGCCTGCCCTTGGCCCAGAACTCTTGATTTTGGGGTGATTAATTTTCCTGAGAAAACTTCACATAGAGAATTTTTCATTACTAAAAGCTAGACTTGCAAAAAAAAATCAAAAGTGCTATACTTTTTGTTCTTATCTGGCCCTGAAACGATACCTTTAGTTGACGATGACTCCTGTGCAACTTTAAGAATTATTTCTAAACAAATGTACAAATGGATGGAAGTATTTCTGCACGCTTTTTACAACTGATATTCAGTGCTTGCTCTCGCCCGCCCCTCCCAAATTAGGACTTTACCCTGAAATCTGGGCCTTTGGCCCGTGCATTTTATTTTTTCAACGTTTTTTATTTATTTTTGGGACAGAGAGAGACAGAGCATGAACGGGGGAGGGACAGAGAGAGAGGGAGACACAGAATCGGAAACAGGCTCCAGGCTCCGAGCCATCAGCCCGGAGCCCGACGCGGGGCTCGAACTCATGGACCGCGAGATCGTGACCTGGCTGAAGTCGGATGCTTAACCGACTGCGCCACCCAGGCGCCCCTGGCCCGTGCATTTTAAATTATGTTCATATTGTACTTCGTCTGCACCCATCTATCATACAGCTGCGTATGTCTACACGAAACACAATATGCTTTGAAGTTTCCATTCCATTTGTGAGCAGATGGTAGCTGGTCAAGGAAACACCATGAGGATGTTTGCTTCCATATTTTGGCATGAAAGCCTCCCAGTCACTCTCAAGAATTACCTTCTCAAGAATGTCCTTCTCGTGTTCCCCGTAATAAATGCGATGCCAACATGGCTGTTGGTATTGTACCAGCTATCTTGTGTAGGCGAAGGCAGTCCTCCCAGGAATGTTTGTTGCCGCGGGTACATTTCCGTCCACGCCGTGTGACACGTCGAAGTGGAACGGCCGTGGGTATCAGCAGCTGCCTCAAGAGGGGTGTCGAGGGTCTGTGGTTGTGCGCTTGCCTGGCTCTCACGTGGGTCTTTCCCGAACATTCGCTCCAGAAGAGCCACCAGTTCTCTTGGCAACAGGCCGAGTGTGTTGGTCTGCCGAGGCCGTTTGCCGTGAAAATAGTCACTGCTGAGCTACTTTAGGAAGCTTTGCTTCACTATCATCCCCTCCTCCCTTAAGTGTTCTCATTTTAACTCATTATCAAACTAGCAGACTCGAATTGCAGCGACTTTTTGAACGTCTTCCAAAATGCTTCCTTCCAGGGACCTTTAGAGGGTCATCTCGCGCTTCTCCTTGATGCTCACGGATGGTATAAGGCCGGCTGTTCAAGAAATCGCCCTGTCACCCGTGATCTCTCCAGGTTCTCAGTATGTTCAGAGAGTCAGAGTTATATTCTTTGCAGAATTTCCATCTGGGTTGGCAGTTAAGGCTGACTTAGCGCCATACGCTCTCTCCAAGGCTCTTGAAGGGTGTGTTGACCTCTTCATTGAATTCTCCTGCAGGATCAGACCTCCCTTGGATGCCACGAGGCAAGAAAGGCATCTGTGAGTGGCTGCCGTGAACTCTGCTGGGATGAAGACGTTTGTCTATCCTGGTCTAGGAGGGAGGCCGGTTGTCGCACTGTCAGTTCATGACTTAGTTTTGCTCGTCATCTTCCATGCGAGTATTTCCAGAGCACAGACATCGACCTGCGGAAGGCGAGGCTGTAATCAGTCCGGTTTCCTGAGATGTGCCGAGGCTTCAACAAGGGTCTTAAAAACTTGTGCTAGAATACCCGTTGTCAGAAAATTTCCTTTGAAGTTGATGCCATGAAATAGCTGCCAACCGGGCATATATTTTGAAGTGGTTTTCTTTCAACGGGAGTCTACGCTCAAACTCACTCTCTGCCTAGTGCTCTCGGTGGTAAATATTCTAAGAGAGCTGGTTGGAATTGGGGAGTGCTTACTTGGTGATGAAACTATGATGAAGAAACTCTACAATCACACGGTCTTCCATCGAAAGCATTTTTTTTTAGCCCTTCATTCTTTTTAACAGCCTCTGTGAGATAGGTTTTTATAAAAAGTATCTTTTGTTTTTGTTTCTGGCCACGTGTTGTTTAAAAGTTAACATTACATTCGAGGAAGGAAAACCTGATTAGGGACCACACAGCCTCACTCTTTCATTTTATAGATGAAGAAACTGAATTGCAAAGAGCTTACGTCACTTGCTTGTCATCCCATAGCTAACTAGTGGTCCAACAGATTATTTCCCAGTCCAAAGATGGTTTCATGGATAAAAAGCCCATTGTTGAAGACTTGATTTTCACATTTTCCTGGGTAATGACTTACCAATTATCTAACATTTCTGAGACTTAGTTGCTTTATCTGTAAAATGGATTGTTGTCCATATTACATTAGACTGCATCTAAAAAAACAATTAACTCAGTGACTAGCATCTACCAAGTAGTTAATTATCAGTTCACAACTGGATTAATTCTCAATATTCTCTTCTCAGGGACCTTGGGAACCAGAGCAGGATGGCGGGATGGCGAGTTTTCAGCTTTTATAATGCCTTTGTTTGGAAGCTTTGAATGTTTGTGTCTGTTCCATCATTTAAAATTCTTCTAATGCAGTTAGAAGGGCTTACCCTGGAAGAAGAGCGGGGACATTGTTTGGGAGAGTCTGATAGAACATGTCATGTGTTGGTTCACTCAGAAGCTGAATGAGGTCTTTCTTTCTTACTTGTGCACTCTCATTTAACTGGAAATACCTTGGCACTTAAAACAAGGTGCCATATTGTTAGGTACCTGGAACTATGTTTTGAACCCATGCTTCTGAGAAGAGTCCATATCTCATTGTCACCAGTCATGGAGTGTTACCTCTTATTATGGCCTGAATATTTGCATGTGCACGCCCCCACCCAACTGTTATGTTGAAACTCTAATCCCCAATGTGATGATATTTGGAGGTGGAGCCTTTGGGAGGTGATTAGGGTTAGATCAGGTCATGAGGGTGGTGCCCTAATGGTGGGATTAATGGCCTTAATTAGAGGGGGGAGAGAGAGAGGGAGAGAGAAAGATTGGGACAGATCGATCTCCATTTGAGTACAGAGGAAAGGCCGTGTCAGGACTTGGCAAGAAGGTGGCCATCTGCAAGCCAGCAAGAGGGCTCTCACCAGAAACTGAACCCTATAGACCTTGACCTTTCCAACCTCCACAACTGTGAGAAAATATATTTCTGTTGTTAAGCCCCCCAGTCTGTGGAATATTGTCTGGTTGCCAGAGCAGATTGAGACACCTCTGCCTGAGTGTGTGTGTGTTCAGCTGCCTACTTCCTTATTTGCCTAAATTACACACTGTAAACAGGTCTCTATGATGGAAGAAGCATGGTGTTCAGATGCATTGAGAATTTTCTCTTCTCTGTTCACCAACATCCTATGCTGCGAGAGAGTACTGGGCCAGATACACGAAGGGGGACCAGTCAGCAAACCCCTTTTCATTAGGTTTTTGATGACTTAAATCTTCTTTTCTATGAATCAAGAAGTTGGGCAGGCATTGATGTCCATAGATTTTTGTATAACATGAAAGCTTTATAATAGTTATTTGGTATGTAAATAATTTCCCTGCAAGTATTCATTCGTTTACTCTTCATTTCCATAATTGCTTATCATCTTTATATTTAGAATTTCGGTCTGCCCCGACCCAACCTTTTTACTATGGTATATGCTTTTATGTAACCTGAACTATAAAAGCCTGGAATACTGCAGATATGTCTCTGCTTTTATTCATCTGTCAAATCTGTCATTGTCTTACAAAGCGTATGTAGTCTGTCATATACAAATCTCTGCGTGGACACCAACACTTTTTAGCTATTCATTAATCTTATCTTGTTTCTTTGGCTTCTGGATCATTTTCAGCTGAATTTGAAATCATCTGAGGTCAGAGCTCATTTTTATCCAAATAGATAGGGTGCGGCTAAACCTGGATTATAGCCAACAAAGATCTTACATCAAGTGCCCACGAAATTAGAAACATCACCAAGGAAGCATCAGCAGAGTTTTGTTTACTGGCATCTTATTCTCAAATAAAGTTTATGCATTGGTGATGGAAGCTTTTGGATGTTGTTGTGAAAAGCCTAGGGAATGTTTAATTTTGCTTTTATTTAAATTTAATTTTAATTAAACAGTGTTCAGTATTGCTTAATTTTGCTTTTTATTTTTGAAACATGAGTTCTTTCCTTCCTTCCTTTCTTCTTTCCAGGGATTTTGCCACCAGGGGTTAGGGCTCTCTGTTGAAGGCCATTTGTGTGTTCACACATGTGACTGTGGGTCAATAGGAATGTCTTTACCTGCTATTATGTAAGTTGTTATGTAGGGCTTTGTAAGGGATATGTGCAGTCATGAAGGCTGCAAATACTCTGTCAAACTGTAGGATTTCACCTCCTCTCTTCCTCTGAAGGTAGGGAAGAGCCATGTGACTTGCTGTGGCCATTGCAATGTGAGTACAGTGTTGGAGGCTTTAAGAACTGGTACGTGGGGCGCCTGGGTGGCGCAGTCGGTTAAGCGTCCGACTTCAGCCAGGTCACGATCTCGCGGTCCGTGAGTTCGAGCCCCGCATCAGGCTCTGGGCTGATGGCTCGGAGCCTGGAGCCTGTTTCCGATTCTGTGTCTCCCTCTCTCTCTGCCCCTCCCCCGTTCATGCTCTGTCTCTCTCTGTCCCAAAAATAAATAAACGTTGAAAAAAAAAATTAAAAAAAAAAAAAAGAACTGGTACGTGAAAGAACTGGTACGTGAGCCACCACATTCTATCCCATTGTCATAGTGACCCTGAAAGCAAGCATTGAGCATTGGTGAATGAGTGCTATGAAGACAAAGCAGGGAGATGGGATAGAGAATGGCAAGGTACAAGGAAGCATTTAAACAAGAAATTAAAGAAGGTGAGGGGAAATAAACCCATGTGAATACCCTGGAGAAGAATACTTCAGGCAACAGGAATAGCAATTGTCCCAAGGCAGGGACATCATAAGGTATTTAGAGAACAATTAGGAGGCCAGTGTTGCTGGAGGGGGGTAAGCAATGGAGAAACTGGGAGGAGAAAAAGCCAAAGAGGTAGACAGCAGTCAGATAATAGGGCCTTTGGATTTTTACCACATCTGATGGAAAACCATCAGGGTTTTTGAATGTGGGAGAGCCATGATCTTCTTTGTTTTAACTGGATGATGACCCCAGAACAGTCTGTAGAGGGCAAGAGAACAAAACAGGAAGATGGATTAGGAGGCTTACACACGAGTTCAGGTGGGAGATGATGGGGCTTGTACGCAGTTGGTAAGTGATGCGTGTGAGAAGTGGTATGATTCAGAATATATTTTGAAAGTATTGCCATTAGAATTTGCTAACTGGATGTGGACTTTGGCCTGACCATCTGGCTGAATGGTGGTGCCATTTTCTTAGATGAGAAAACCATTTGAGAGGCTATTCCCTATTCAAGAGAAGGTGGCCATTGCATGTATGAGCCTGGAGTTAGGGGAGAGGTTATGGCTAGAGAGGTAAAATTGGATGTGCAACCAGCAGGTGAGTTTAAATCCATGAGGTTGGATAAGATCCCTAAGGGAGTTAGTGTTGGGAGCCAAGAGAGGTTGCCTGAGGACTGAATCCTGGGGTGTTCCCAACATTTAGAGGTTGAGGAGCTGAAGAGGAGCCAGTGAAGGGGACTGAGAAGGAATTGACGGTAGGAGGACACATAGGCAGGTGAAGTGTCTGAAAGCTTCAAGAAGAGAGTGCCAAGAATGAAGGAGGAATGAAGAACCATGAGAATGCTACTGAGAGATCAAAGACCTTGACCATGGATGTGAACGCTGGATGTAACAGCATGAGATCATGGTGCTGTTGACAATATGAGTGCCACTAGCTGGGTGCGGGCAATGCTGGATTATAATTGCTTTAGGTGAGACTGAACGATGAGCAAATGAAGACGGATACATAGTTCTTGAGAGATTTTTGCTATGGGGGCGAGTGTGAGGGAGAAGAACTATCTAGGATGTGAGGTCAGAACTATTTAGCTTATTTTTGTTAAGTGGGAGTTACTATGTTTGAAAACTGTTGGGACTTATTAGAGATAAAGATGAAGAGGGTCTCTGTAAGTAGGGTAAGAGGGAATGAGACCTAGTGTATCAAGTGGTGGACTGGCCACTTTATCTGGAGTTAAGGCGGTGCATGTTCTAGATTTGGACAGGCACAGATAGGTGAGCCTTCATAGTTATAGGAACGGGCTCTGTTTTCTTTTGCTTGCTCCTATTTTCTAAGAAAAAATAAGAATCAAGATCATCCGATGAGTATGAGGAAGTATAAAATAGTTTTCTAGCCGTGGGAGTATAAGTTGGCCAGGGAAGTGTGTGGTAAGATTGTTGAGCAGAGCTGAAAGCCTTTGAGATTAGCGTCCTATCTTTAAAGCAACACCAGCCAGGACAGTTGTTTATTTTCTCTAGATTGGGTCAGTTTCTGTGATGGAGGGAGAGAATCCAAGGATAATTGTATTTAACCAGGGTTATAGCTTTGCCAACCGAATGATATGGGACAGGAGAGACAGAGATGGACTGGGGACAAATGCAAGGGAGTGATCATTATGAAGCTCAGTGGGTCAGACTGGATGACAAGGAAGGCAGAACCGTGAGGCAGGTGATTGACCATGAAGAGATGGTCCAGTCAATGGATTCAGGGGCCACAGATGTCAAATTGTTGAAGTTGGGGCCCTGGAAGGAACGAGCTGGAAATACCTCCGAAATAAAAGTTGGCAGCATTCCTCAAGATTAATCTCAAAAAGAGACAGTGCAAAATTACTTACTCTGCTGCATGGCTGGGGAAAAAGGCATTTTTCAAATATGACTTCAACTCATTTTGTACCAGGATGTTCACCCTGATATTCTTGGGCAAGTAAGTAAAATTAGGCAACTATTTCTGTGTCTTCACCCATAAAAGGAGATGAGCGAGAAGGCAGAACTGAATACTTCGTGATTGTTCAACTCCACGGGATTTCACTGCTTTGTGGCTGTTTAACTGACAGGCTAGAGCTGCAGAGATGCCGTTATCAGTGGGGCTACCACGCCTCACCTGAGGAGATAAAATTGGAAGATAAGGTCTTGGTTGGCACAACAATAGAAGCTTCGGTGGGTCACAAATGAGAGATCAGTGGACGGATGTCATCTATTTGGTTGTTAAGTAATACGCACACAAAGAGCCCTCCCCTGCAGCTTTTGTCAGTATCTTTATCTTGTGAAGCCTCAGTGAATAAAAACACTTGCTTTGGAAATACAATAAGGTCCCCCATCAACGGTATGGCAATCGTAAAATTTGTTAACTATGTAAATCTACTTCATATCACAGGTGAATCCTGTCATCATTTCATTTTACAGTATCTTGGGCATTATTGACTATAATACTGCAATAGTCAGATTTATTTCATATTTACTGAAAACCTACCGTAAGCATTCTCACACGCATTGTGTTTTAAGGGGGAAGTTTTCCCAGTGCTTAACATATGTTTTCTAGAAGGAGAGCCTTCTGAATTGAAACTGAAAGATGATAATTACCACTTTTATTAAATATCCAGCTGGCACACTTGGAAAATGTTATCTTGTTCTCTAGCATTGGTTTTTATTTTGGCTTCCCACTTCCTATTTACTTTATTCTTTTGTTTTTGTTGTTTTTGTTTTGAGGGGGATTAGGGCTACAGATTTTATTTTTGCCCTGCATTACTGGTTTTTGTAAAATAGTTTATAGGTCAAGATTTGTGGATCTATTGGGGGCTTCATCCCAGAACTATTGGCAATAACTAGTTTTTGAAATAATTTTAGATTGATGCTTACAGTCATATATGTTTGGGGCGAACTGATGGTGTACAATCTCTTAAGTCTTAATATGAGTGTTGGTTAATTTGGTAGTGTTAAAGTGAGGTTCAGTCACTGTTTAATTTACCCATCCTTGACTTCCCAGTAGAAGTTATCCCTTTTAAAATGACCTTCCTAGGGGCACCTGGGTGGCTCAGTCAGTTAAGCGTCTGACTTCGGCTCAGGTCATGATCTCCCACCCAGTTCATGAGTTCAAGCCCTGCATCAGGCTCTGTGCTGGTGGCTCAGAGCCTGCAGCTTGCTTCAGATTCTGTGTCTCCCTCTCTCTCTGTCCTACCCCACTCACACTCTGTCTCTGTCTCTCTCAAAAATAAACAAATGTAAAAAAAAAATGAAATGAAATAAAATGAAATAAAATAAAATGATCTTTCTATTGCCAGATTCTTCTTGTCCCTAAACCAACAAACCATCAAAAGTCACTGGGATCATCAGGATGTTTCTTTTCAAGGCTTTGACAGAACCTCTCCACTATACTGAAGGTTATTGAGTGACTATTTGAAAAAGAACAGTGTGGAAGGCATTGGTGCCTTACATGGCTTTTGAAAGTGGACCTCATCATCATGCCCTTACCTGTTGACCAACATGATAACTGTTTACTTTATGGACTGAGGTCAGCATCTACTGCAAATGATGGGGGAGTCCATTGTCTTTCTGTGCAGGTGAAGTTTAAAAGTCCTCCATAAAATGCATGGGGATCTCAAAAGGAACAAATACAGCAATGCCCGAGGTGACCCCTTTATTGCTGCCTTCGAAGTACTTTTAATCTCCGAAGGAATGTGGCTTGACTGTGAGAGGGGACAGGTCACCGGAGATTTTAACTTTGCTGTCTCCCCACGTTCCATGCTTTGAGAATCAAAGGTCGATAACAGTTGGGCAAAATCCTGTATGGGGCCAAAGATTTTTCTAAAGATTTTTAGGTCTATATATAGACCCGTATGTTACTACTTCAAGCTCTGCCATTGGCAATTTGGGTTTCACTGAGACTGTGTCTTCACAAGATAAGAGCACTTTTATAGGAATCATGTTTTATATAAATACATTTTATTTAATCTCATCAATAGTTTTTTTTTAAGCTGGTTTTAAGCTAATTTGGCATCTATCTCAGAGAGTGGCATATCCTAGGAGATAGATTTGCCCAGAAAATACTCGATGGCTATCCATTTAAAAGCTGAAATTAGGTCAGTGTTATCTTGTCTACAGGTAACAAAAATAAAACCCCAAGGGAGTATTGACTTGGGATTTTATTTAAGTGCTTAATTTCCTGAAAAAACAGTTTTGAGACTGAATAATTATTGTATTACCGAATAATTATATATTTTTTCTCTCCCAGTGTTCTAACTTAGACATTAGAGACAAATGTTCTTATAAAGACCACAAAATCTCCAATTAGCCAAAGAATGAAATATACACTACGGATCACTTACCACAATCACTTACCAAAACCTCCAGGATGGATGTATTTTGGAATTCAAGAGTTTTTGGGTTTTCTTCGGGTCTGACGTGGCGTTTGTTAATCAAACACACTAGGGACTTCTCAGGTGAAAGTGAAAATTCACAGGAAGTGGAATAGAGATACAGTCACCTCACATCTGTTCAAGTAACAGTTTTGCATCCTATTGAGTCTTGGCATCAAACTTAAAACAACCAAGAAGCCAAGCAAACAAAACTTTGTTTTTAAGCTTTTGAAATTTGGACTTGCAGTTAGATTGTGGGCCTCTCTTGCTCTTCTCTGGATGATATCTACCTTATTTATTATTAGTTTATTTGTAAAAACAACAACAAAAAATGAGGTCTGTGTTTACCACAACTCTAATATTTTGCTACTCACAGTGGGGTCCAGAGCCAACAGCTTCAGCGTTACCTGGGAGCTTGCTGGAAATGCAAAATCACAGGCCCCTCCCCAGCCCTGCCGAATCTGCATTTTAATAAACCCTCAGGTGATTTGTGTGTATACTAAAGATCAAGAAGCACCGATCTAGTATTGTATGGGATTTAATTTAGAATTCAAGTTTGACAGGACAAAGGCCCACATGGGCATATTTGACCTTTCCAACCCCTTGGAGAATGAAGTTGTGTGTGTCCCTTGCCGGTCCCATGGCATCCCCCTTCTCTGTAAGCCCCATCCAGATGACTCTAACGCAACCAACTTTTATAGTCAGTATTTCCTCCGTCTTTTATTGTCTCTTAAAAAAATGAAAACATTTGGCTTTTAACTGGATCATCTAATTCATCTATTTACATTTATTGTAACTCTTGACACATTGGGACTTGTTTCTTTTATTTTGTACTTTATTCTGCCATGTTTCTTTTCTCTTGTATTTTTCTGGATTGATAATTTTTCTCATCTCAATTCCTTCCTCTGCTAGTTTGTTGTATATTCTGTTTCCATGTTGTAACAGGAACCCAAGGAATTTGACCATATACACTTACAAAAGTCTAAATTTAGCTAATCTCTTTCCTCCTCCCAAGTCATACCTTCGAACACTTAGCTCCTATTACCCTCTTCTGTTCCATGCTATTGTTATTGTGTATTTGGTCTATTGTAAAAATTATTAATCACGTAAGAGTTTGTTATTGTTTTTTTTTTTTAAAGTTTATTTTATTTTTTTTTCAACGTTTATTTATTTTTGGGACAGAGAGAGACAGAGCATGAACGGGGGAGGGGCAGAGAGAGAGGGAGACACAGAATCAGAAACAGGCTCCAGGCTCCGAGCCATCAGCCCAGAGCCTGACGCGGGGCTCGAACTCACGGACCGCGAGATCGCGACCTGGCTGAAGTCGGACACTTAACCGACTGCGCCACCCAGGCGCCCCTAGAGTTTGTTATTGTTTTAAAGAGGATGCTTATTTACATTTATCCACATATTTGCCCACATGCTTTGTTTGTATCTTTGCATTTTAGATCTTCCTCTGGGATCACTTTTATTCTACTTAAGTTCTGTAGACTTTCTTCCAGTGAGGACCTTGGTGACAAAAATTTCCATTTTTGTTTGAAAATGTCTTTATTTTGCCCTTATTCTAATCTGCTGTTAAATGTATCTATTTTGTTTCTATTTCAATTTCAATATTTTTTATTTCCAGAACCCATTTAGTTTTTTAAAGCTTTTTTGTCTTTTTTAAGATAGCATGGGCAGAGGGAGAGAGAGAGAGACAGAAAAATAATCTTAAGCAGTCTCCATGCTCAGCACAGAGCCAGACTTCGGGCTTGATCCTTGAGATCCTTGGGATCATGACCTGAGCTGAAATTGAGAGTTGGACACGCTCAATGGACTGAGTCACCCCGACACCCTATTTTAATATCCAGTTTTTTTATGATAGTATTTTTTCTGACCACATTTTCAAATTTCTTTTCTTACTGCTTGAACATAAAAAGGATGGTATTTCGTTCTGAATTTCTTAATTCCAGTATCTGAAGTCTTTATGAGTTCGGTTCTGTTGTCTGTTACTCATGTGTCTTGTTTCCTAGCTTTGTGTGTGTGTGTGTGTGTGTGTGTGTGTGTGTGTGTGTGTGTGTTAACCAATTAGTTGATTCCTTTTCAACTTTGACCTACTCCTTTTTCTCGTAACTGGGTGAGGGTTTTTCCAGATGTAGGTTACAGATGAATTCTTCCAGAAATTGGGTGAGGTAGCATCTGCCATGTGCCTGAAGTATTACCAACTATGAATGACCCTTGACCTTAAATGTTCTGCTTCAGGGTTTTGGGGACCCTGCCTGTTGTATGAGTTTGTGCCGCAAACTTGCATGGGTTTGGTTGGTTGCAATGAATATCTAGGATTGATTTTTTTCCTCCTTCCATCCTTGGTTAAAATTAGGGACAGGAGGGGCGCCTGGGTGGCGCAGTCGGTTAAGCGTCCGACTTCAGCTAGGTCATGATCTCGCGGTCCGTGAGTTCGAGCCCCGCGTCGGGCTCTGGGCTGATGGCTCGGAGCCTGGAGCCTGTTTCCGATTCTGTGTCTCCCTCTCTCTCTGCCCCTCCCCTGTTCATGCTCTGTCTCTCTCTGTCCCAAAAATAAAAAAAAATAAAACGTTGAAAAAAAAATTAAAAAAAAAAAATTAGGGACAGGAAAGTTTCCTTGTACTCGTCCACGAGCATAGTTAAATGGACTGTTTGTGGTTCTGCTGGTGGTGGGGAGGATCTCCTGTGCCTGTAGCCATGCGGCTCGGTAAAGGCGCCATAGGATGGACTTGAGCGACTTCCTTGTTTGCTCTGGTCCTTCCTGCTGGGCCTGAAACCAAAGCTCCTGTACTCAAGGTAGACTCCTGACCTCCAGGCAAAAGCCAGCTTCAGTGCTCAGCTTACTTTATAGGAGTCACACTTACTTTGCAGGGATGACGCACACATATACATGTGCGTATAGGTGTATATGTGAGCCTGCATGTCCATGTAGGTAGATATGGGACCATATGTGTACGTGTATCCATATACAGGCACACATATGTAAAGAGCAGGAGACGTAAGAGGCATTTTATATATTTTATTTTTTAAATTTAAATCCACGTTAGTTAACATACAGTGTAGTATGGGTTTCAGGAGTAGAACCCAGTGATTCATCAGTTACATACAACACCCAGTGCTCATCCCAACAAGCGCCCTCCTTAGTACCCATCACCCACCTAGCCCATCCCCCCACCCAGCACCCCACCAGCAACCCTCAGTTTGTTCTCTGTATTTAAGAGTCTCTTGTGGTTTGTCTCCCTCTCTGTTTCTATCTTATTTTTGGTAAGAAGTATTTTAAAGAGAGAATGGTGTCAGGGTGATGGGCAGTATAACCGGTTCCTTCGAGTGCTATTGTAACCCATCAGCCCATATTCACACATCCTCCTTTAACCTCCATTCCCCTTTGGGGGGGAAGTAAACATAGGTCTGGGCATCTTGACGTGTTTTAAATGAGGAGAAAGAAGCTTGTCTTCTTGAGAAAGCAGTGGTGTGTAATCCTTTCAGGTAGTAACTCATCCTCCCTTCATTAGCAACTTAATCTGTATTTTACAAATGAAGTTAATGGATGTTAATTTCCATGTCAAAATAGCTTAAGCAGCATCACCTTAGACTTCCAGTTAGCCTTGTAACCATTACAGCAGCATGGCATCCTGCTGTGGATCTCGTATTTGGCTGTGCATCAGACCTGCCTGGGGAGCTTTAAAATTGCTGCAGCCTGGAAGTCACCCCCCAAAACTGATATCTTTGGTCTGGATGCAGCCTGGGGCATCAGCAGTTTTAAAAGCTCCCCAAGCGCCTCTACTGGGCGGACCAGATTGAGGACTACTCAACAGTAGTTAATTTACATGGGAGCCACATTTAGACTTACTGGGTTCAGATCCTGACTCTGTCACTCACTAGATGTATGACTTTAGGCAAATTTCACAATGTCAGCCTGGCTCAGTTTCTTCATCTGTAAGATGGGGATGATGACAGTGGCACCTACTATCCAATGCACTGTCCAATGCAACATGCACGGACTAGTGGATGGCACAAAACAAACATTGTTGCTATTTTGTTTATTTATTTAAAAAAATTTTTGTTTAATGTTTATTTTTGAGAGAAAGCAGGGGCGCCAGCGGGGGAGGGGGAGGGAGAGGGAGACATAGAATCTGAAGCAGGCTCCAGGCCCCTGGCTTTCATCACAGAGCCCATGCGTGCAGAGCTCAAATCCATGAGCTGTGAGATCACGCACGGCCTGAGCCGAAAACGGGATGCTTAACCGACCGAGCCACCCAGGCACCCCTCATTGTTGCTATTTTAAATATACTATTGATAAAAATTATTACTATAACTAGATATTTTCTGTCTCAGAAGCCCATGTGAGGTTAAGAATTTAAATCTTGTTTTGGGTAGTACCAACCTAACTTTGGTATTTGATCAGTTTTGCTTAATTTTTTTGGTTTGTTCCATAGTTTTACTTAAAAGTTCGTCCTAATAACCCTCTAAGTTTAGGCAGTATCTGCTGGAATCATTTAAGGTGTTTGTTTCCAGAAGACTGCAAAAATTAAATCAAGGTATTTGCAGAGAAAAGATTGACAGCTTGCGGGTAGCCTAGAGAAAGAGCCCCAGTTCCTAACAAAGAGAGGAAAGCATAACAGGGAGCTTTTCCTTAAGCTGGAAATTAGTGCCTTCAAAATAATGTATCATATGCCACTGTTGATGACAATACCCAGAATCTTAGAGAAAAGCTTCATTAACATAAATATCTGATTTTTTCCGAAGCTGTACCAGTGTAGAGCCTGTTTTTCTAAGGATCTATGCATTCTATACTTTTTCTTGTTTTCCTGTGTCACCCATCCTCTACAAGGTGGTTTAAATGTTTTGTGTTCTTGGTTTTACATTTTTACTCTCCCTTGAGTGAACAGTAAGACGGTCACCAGCAGATAGTGCATTTGTAAGTCACGTTATTTTCCCATTAAATTACTTGATAATTTCAGAGAAACTGTATTCCTATTTTTGATTCATTTTCAACTGACAATGCCCCTTTTTTAGGTCCTGTATTTAGCATCTCTTCTTACTGATGTGGAAACAAACTTTTAAATGAACTACCTTTATTTGTTTGTTTGTTTGTTTGTTTATTTAAAGTAGGCTTCACCCTCAAGTGTGGAGCCTAATGTAGGGCTTGAACTCACCACACTGAGATCAAGATCTAAGCTGAGATCAGAAGTTGGATGTTTAATGGACTGAGCCACTCAGGCACCCCAATGAACTACCTTTTTAAAGAAATATTTTAATAAAAGATCTTTTGTAATGTGAATAATGTTTTGTTCATGGTTTTCTGGAGAAATCTGCCATGTTCCTTTAAGCCTTTACTTTTTTTTTTTTTTAAGTTTATTTATTTTGAGAGAGACAGAGATGGCACCAGTTGGGGAGGGGCAGAGAGAAAGGGAGAGACACAGAATCCCAAGCAGGCTCTGCATTGTCAGCATGGGGCCGGATGCGGGGCTCGAACTCAGGAAACTGTGAGATCATGGCCCAAGCCGAAATCAAGAGTCAGATGCTTAACCAACTGAGCCACCTAGGCACCTCTCCGGCTCTACTTCTGTACTGGATATGGTTTCATTTATTTTTTGGGTAAAGGCATGTGCAAATATAATATCTGATTATTTATCTCAGTTCGACCTCTCCAATTAGATATCATTATCAAGAAAATCAACTCTTTTTCACACAGAATTTAAAAGTAGACCAGGACTTGTGACATCATATTAATCAGAGCACTTATGAAATATTATTTAATTTCTTTGCTCTCCTTGTAAAGCATCATTTTCATTAACTCATTAATTCATGTATTTATTCATTATTTGTGTACCCAACAAAATAATATGATACAGCCTTGCCCTTAAGGATTTTATAGTCTAGGAAAACAAATATGTACACATACACACACCATGTCTGAGGATATGAACAGACATAAGATGAAGGTGGAACCCAAACAGCTCTTGTACATTTTGGTTTTCATATAATCTAGCCCATCATTTCTCTCCCAGAAAGTAGAATGGATTGCTTTTTATTATAAACATAATGCATGTTCACTGTTAGAGAGATAAAGGTATCTAACCAGAAGAGAAATTAACCTGTGATCCCCCCACCTATTAGCAGTAAGTATTGTTAACATTTTATTCTTTACTCTTACAAATTTCTTGCAGACGTTTTCTCTGTGTATTCATAGGCTGCCACAATTGTTTCAATCCCACACCAGTTCATTTAGGTCATCAGACAGCAGTGCAGGTGTTTCCTCCCAAAACGGGCTCAAGTTAATTTTGGTATATTCCTTGGTGCATTCCTCCAAGTCTTCTTCAAATGCTAAGACTTTCTCCTTTTTGAAGGAAAACACGCTCCCAAACTCTTACCCAGACCTTCTCTCCAAGAGGTCCTGGCCAGAACATGTATGAATTTCCTTCTGTCTTCAAAGCATTTGCATTTTGCTCCTTCATTTTATAATTCCCTTCCTAGAGGAGAATAGGCCAGTGCCCGGCGAGCTGGGGTGACGGTTTGCTGTGCAATGGCCACGGGCACCTTAGTATGGCTGTGTTCCTATTCTGCTCCCCACAGGGTGAAAGGGATGAAATACTCTGTAACCATACCTTTCTTCTGTTCTTGTTTTGTCATTCTTACTCTAGCCTTATTGCTGAGCTTATTAATGTTATTCTTCCATTTATTAATCCAAGTTCATTCTCCTCTTCGGTATAGTTTTAGTACGAATTTCTCTGCGGATCCGTACTGACCATTCAACAACAATGGCAGTGGGTCAAGTTACACTTGATGCTTTGGTCTGTTTACTTCTTCTCTCTTTATGGATATCTTATTTCTTTCTATATCCTTGTAACTACATCAAAATAGTTTTTAATAGTTACATAGCATTCCATTGTATGGCCATCCTGCACTTAAATAATCAACTGTGTAAAGTTGATTTTCAATTTTTCAATAGTCTGGTTAACACTACAATGAATATCCTTTTACTTGGGACTGGTTTGTAGGTGGAGGATTGCTGGATTAAAAGATGTCTATATGTAACAGATGTGTGCATATACAATATATGAATATATATATTCATATATGTGTGTATATATGAATATATGTGTGTATGTATATGAATATATATGTGTACACACACATGTATGTATCTCCGAATTATCCGACAGAACATTGTACCAACTTACATTCATGCAAACAAGGCATTACAATTTCCCAGAGCCTTTCCAACCCTGGTTATTCACAATCCTTTCAAAAAACTTTGTAATTAAGATTAATGAAAATATATTGATTTATGATTATTTACTGGTAAAATTGAGTATCTTTCCATATCATTCTTGTGTATGAATTTCCTCTTCATATTTTTGCTTACTTTTCCATTGAATTAGTTTTCTTATTGGTTTGTAATGGCTCTGTATATAGAAAGAACCTTAATCTTTGCCCATTTTGCATAGTACAAATATTCTCTCTAGTTTCCTGTTAGTTGCTTAGCCTCAGTCTAGTGATTTTCTTTCTTCTGAAATGTTAAGTTGTATGTAATCATATCTTTTAGTTTTTTCTTTATTGTTTCTGGCTTTGACTACATGCAAAAAAAGCCCCTTCCCACCCCAAAGTTGTAAAACTACTGGGTGGTGATTTTGAAGTTCCACTTTCACTTTAAAATTTTTCTTTTAATGTTTTTATTTATTTTTGAGAGAGAGACAGAGAGAGACAGAGACAGAGTGTGAGTGGGGGGAGAGGCAGAGAGAGAGGGAGACACAGAATCCAAAGCAGGCTCCAGGTTCTGAGCTGTCAGCACAGAGCCAGATGTGGGGGGTGGGGGGGGGGGTGGCTCAAACTCATGAACCACAAGATCATTACCTGAGCCGAAGTCAGAAACTTAACCAACTGAGCCACCCAGGCACCCCTTGAAATTCCACTTTTAATGTTTACTAAGTGCTCCTGAATAATGGTCTGCTTTGAAGCCCTTGAATTCTTGCTTTATCTGCTTGTCTGTTTCTGACTATTGTGGGTACAGCAGGATACATATTTATATCTATGTAAAAAGCCATGTAGCCATATGTAAGCAAACACACCTGTTACTCTTAAAAATTTTTTCCAGTCTATTCTTGAGTGCTTATTCTTTTAAGTGAGTATTAAACATTTTGTCATGTTCCAAGAAAGATTCCACTGGTGCTTGTTGTATTAAATTTAAGCTAATTGACAAGAGAATCTGCATCTTTGTAGTATCGTCTTCCAATCTAGCTAGGACGTAGGCATTATCGGTCTTTATCCCCCTAAGCTCTTTCCAGTTTTCAACAATGGTATCAACATTCTCAAATTGCTGTGCACTGAGATTCCTCTCCCCTGGCACCAGTGTCCAGGGTGCCCAGTGACCTTCCCTTCCTTCCCTTTCTGGATCCACACCTCCAACTTCATCTGCCCAGCGTGGTTGTAGCTTATGTCTTTGACTTTATTTCTTCCACCTTCTACTCATTATTTTAAATTGTATTTTCTCTGTTCTCCTTGTATGCTTTTACTGTTTTTACCAGTGGTTGTAAATCTCCTTTACCCCTAGTAATTTGGTAATTCAATGTATCTGTTTAGGGCAATGCTCCACTTCCTGTTTTCAATAGCAGTATATCAAACTGTATCTTTCCCCTGATATACCAAAATTGAAGACCTTCCTAGACGCCCTCCCTCCCCTCCCTCCCTCAACTCAAGTGTTTATTATCATGCTCCTAATCCACACACTCTTCTGCTATTGAAGTTGAGCATTTAGGAGGCTCCTGTGTCCTTAATTTGTCCTTATTTCTTCCTTAAAAATTCTGCGGCTAGTTGAATTAATTTAGAATATTAGTTTTAAGATAACTGTTAACATTTGGGGCATGTGCCTGGCTCAGTTGGTGGAGCATGTGACTCTTGATCTCAGGGTCATGAGTTTGAGCCCCACGCTGGGTATGGAGCTTACTTAAGAAAAAAAAAAAAGATGCCATTAACTTTGTAATTTTTTTTACAGCATGCTTCTGTTGTTTAAAGAATCGAAGCCTTTTAAACACATCATTAGTCACATTTACATTCTCTAGTTGATTTGACTACATTATCATATATTTAACCTATTTTTGCACTCATAATCTAACTCTTGAGATCTTTTAATTTTTTTATTGGGATGGTTTCTTAGAGCCCACTGTTGGTATCCTTTTTTGAGTTTATTTCTAAAAGTATCTTTTTCCCTCAGCTGTGTGGTCTTGGAGTGCCCTTCTTCTCCTCCACAGGTGTGAAAACACTGCTTCATTGTCCACCATCCAGTGTTGCAGATGAGAAGTTTGATGTTAGATGAATTAGTTTTCCTTTTTAAGTTATTTGTTCTGACTTCAGGAAGATCGCAGGATTTTCCCCTTTATCTTTGAAGAAATTTCTCCAAAATATGTCCAGGTGTTGTCGCCGCCTTCTCCCCCTCCTCCTCCTCCTCCTCCTTCTTCCTCTTCTTCTTCTTCTTCTTCTTCTTCTTCTTCTTCTTCTTCTTCTTCTTCTTCTTCTATCAAGCCTTACTAGGATGTCTAAGCATTTTGCTTTCGTTTTTGTTTTTTATTCTGAAAATGCAAGTCTGTCTTTGACTCAGTAAAGCTTTTCAATCTGAAAACTGAAGTTTTATTTTTTTTTTTTATTTAAAAAATTTTTTTTTTACATTTATTTATTTTTGAGACAGAGAGAGACAAAGCATGAACGGGGGAGGGGCAGAGAGAGAGGGAGACACAGAATAGGAAACAGGCTCCAGGCTCCGAGCCATCAGCCCAGAGCCCCATGCGGGGCTCGAACTCACGGACCGCGAGATCGTGACCTGGGCTGAAGTCGGACGCTCAACCGACTGAGCCACCCAGGCGCCCCTGAAAACTGAAGTTTTAACATCAGGAAAGCTTTCTTCTACTTTAAAAAATTACTGCCACACCTGATTTTCTCCTTTTATTTGTCTACATGGTTTTTCCAAAATAAAACAAACAAAAAAAACCCCACTCGTAACAGTATAGAAAATACTGTGGTAGGTTCTCATTTAGCCCAGGCAAGAGTTAACTGTTAACCTTTTGTCATATTTGTTTCAAATATTTTTTGAAAGTATAGCATATATTAAAATATCTAGAAGCCTAGAGTTTGAGCCATTCAATCATTTCTTCATTGTACTTAGACTGTTATTTGTGAATTAGAGAAGATGAGATAGAAGGAATGCCAGTAACAGCAGAAAGAAGTCTCAGGGGGCATAAAATGCATATTTTACACTTTCAATGAAATGAATCCTTGGTCTCAATATTGTTTTATAAATACTTATAATACACAACACAGTAGGAGTGTTGTATCAGGATGCTTAGGCTACAGGTTACAGACAACCCCATCTCCAGTTGGGATAAAAAGAAATAAAACTGGGGGCACCTGGGTGGCTCAGTCGGTTAAGCGTCCGACTTTGGCTCAGGTCATGATCTCTCAGTCTGTGAGTTCAAGCCCCACGTCAGGCTCTGTACTGACAGCTCAGAATCTGGAGCCTGCTTTGGATCCTATGCCTCCCTCTCTCTCTGCCCTACCTCTGCTTGTGCTCTGTCTCTCTTTGTCTTTCAAAATTGAATAAATACTAAAAAAAAAAAAAAAAGAATTAAAAGAAAAAAAAGAAACAAAACCGTTCCTCTCCAATAACAAGGGCTACTTAGCTTTTTTTTTTTTTAATTCCTGTGTAGTTAACATGCAGTGTTATATTCGTTTCAGAGATACAATATAGTGATTAGGCTACTTTATCTATTACTCAGTGCTCTGCACAATAAGTGTACTCAGGGGCTATTCAGCTTTACCTCGGACCAGGCCCTCATGTGGTCACATTGTGGGTAAAACAATTCATAGGTGTGAATACACCTGGATCCTCAGCTCCGGATGTAACAATGTCCTCAAAAATGAGAAATGCCATTTGCCTTTTGTATTTCTTATTTCTGAGTGAGGAAATCTACCTAGGGATTGAGGTAGTCTGGAAGACAGAGGGGAGGTCTTTATACTAGTGAACAGAGATGTTCACCAGTACCTTTACCTCCAAGCATCAGGGTTGAGAATTGGTGAAAATTCTCATTGCCAAAAAGAGCCAGAGCCATGTGATGAAATCCCACATTGCGTGGACCCTTGCATTTCCCCCCCTCCTCAGAACTGTGGTTTTGGAATTAGTAATAGACTAGAACTTCTGGATTCAGCGGTTAAGGGTCTTCTACAAGTCCTAGCTCAACTGCTTTGAGAAATTTTTTCAGCATTGGGTCTTTCATCTGCAAAAATTAAAAAGTTGAATTATGAAATCACACAGGTCCTGTAATTCCCCTTGCCTCAGATAGAAAGTAGATAGTTTTCTGAGTTCAAGAGATTACATGATTATGATGGTAGCTACACTGAACATTTGCTTGTGCCTTTATTATTTTTAACAGTCCAGGGGAAGTCTATCAGCTGAAATCTCTCAAGCCTGCATATATCTTGTCAAAGCTCATTTATTGATTTTTCAGTTGAACATATATAAAAACAGAGACCAAAGTTAATTTGTATGGCATTGTGGCTGCTTGACTCCCTGAAGCCTGAGTTGTTGGGAAATAATAAACTAAGTAGTAAAATATTTAAGTATTTGACCAGGTGGACAGCCTTTCTGGAAGGATCATATGTTTGTGCACTTGATATTTAACCTCACATGCCCTGGCCATACCCCTAATTTGTTTCCAGGGGAAATCTGATACATAAGGAGCCCCCCACCTTGGGTAGGATTATGTTCGCTATCAGCATGGATGTATGCTGGTTACCTATAATGTACTTGATTTGGAGTAACTTTCTTGCTTCCGGAACATGGTGGAGACTCTAGATTTGTAGAATGACTTAGGGTGATTCCCATCGGAACAGTAGGGCATGAGGAGAGGGGCTCGAGAACGCAAAAGAGAAAGGAGTTCACGCTTATGGAGTGCCTTCTGCACAATAGCCACTGAGAAATTTTATTTTAACCCCATCAGGTGATTATCATTACCTTAATTTGTGTGTGAGGAAATTGTGGCCCAGAGAGATGGAGTACCTGGCCCAGTGTCTCCAGTATTATTTGGTAAAGCAGCGATTCTAACCCAGGGCTGTCTGGCTGCGTCTAGAAGCGCTGCGTACCACGCCTGCATATGAGACCAGATTCCTGTCCAGGGGCTCTCCTGGTCCACCAATGTTTCAGCAAAGAGATTATTTCCAAGAGTGCAGACAGTGGGGCTATGCTTTAATAGGAAGAGAACAAGCAACAGAAGGGTTAAAATGATCCTCGTGAGAAGGAACTTTCTTGACTCAACGCATGTTATCTTTGCTTCATGGCACAAGAAGTGAGAGAAGTTTGTCTTCCTTGGGCTCTCTTATATTTCCTTTTGTCCTTCCTTTCTTGCATCTAATGCTGAGACTGATGTTTATTTCTGTCCTTTTGTCTTAGAGACGTACTAAAGTCATTTTTTTTTTTTAATCTTGGAAATAAAATACAGTGAATGATTACTGTCTTAGAGAAGACTCAGGTTAAGCTGTGTGCACACCCAGAAAAGTATCAGGGCTGACCGGTTCCTGCCTCCTGCTCTCTACTGCTAAGATACTGTGGAGGTCAAAGCAGTTTTCCTAAAATGTCCCAGGCTTCAGAGACATTTGCCGCAGGACACCTGTGCCCTCCCTTGTCCTAAAGGCATCAGAGTTTTTCTCCCCTAGTGTTTGGCTTATTTAAAAAAAAAAAAAAATTTTTTTTTAATGTTTACTTATTTTTGAGACAGAGAGAGACAGAGCATGAACGGGGGAGGGGCAGAGAGAGAGGGAGACACAGAATCGGAAGCAGGCTCCAGGCTCCGAGCCATCAGCCCAGAGCCCGACGCGGGGCTCGAACTCCCGGATCGCGAGATCGTGACCTGAGCTGAAGTCAGACGCTTAACCGACTGCGCCACCCAGGCGCCCCTGGCTTTCTTATTTTTAATTGATGACAACCTGGTTGTTGGGATTCTTCCCTTTGCATTCATGCCTTGAGCCCTGACCTCCAAGGGAAGCTGTACAGATATTTTTCTTCAGGCTGGATATTTTTCTACTTAGTAACTGTGACAGTGTTCCCAGAAATACTTTTCTTGCTATTAAGGGCTCTCCCTTTCTTATGTGCTCCTACAACTTCTGTCTTCACCCTCCTACACTTTATAAGTATTAGCATATTTAATTTTTCCCCCTCAAAAAAATCTATACCTGAAGGCTGACCAGAAGATTTATGGGGCTTGTTTCAAGGCGTGCTCTGACATATCTGAAGTTGACCCATTCCTCTGCAATTAAAGAGCAGAATAAAATCTCTTCAACTGTTCGGGTGCCTGGGTAGCTCAGCTGGTTAAGCATCTGACTCTTGGTTTCAGGTCATGATCTCATGGTTCTTGAGTTCAAGCCCCACATCAGGCTCCATGCTGACAGCACACGTGTATACCTGCGTGCTCTCTCTCTCTCTCTCTCTCTCTGAAAATAAATAAATAAACTTTAAAAAGCAATATCTAAAAAAAATCTTGTGAACTGCTTCTTAAAAGCATGGAATAATAAATGTAAGTTTTCTAACTGGAAGTTAAAACCAGAAGTTTTCTTTTTGATTCAATCAGCTAAATCAGTGAACTAAATAATGCCTGAATATTTGTAGCTAATGAGCAAGGCTCTCCTGAACACTTAATTGTCCTGACCAGGAAATACCTAAACCCCATTTCCCCTGAGGCATTTACTATCATGTGTTCTTAGGACCATACTTCTAAAATAGTGAATTAGGGAGACTTGGAATATTTTATTGTGAGTATTTTGCCTTCTTCATCAGGTAAGATGAAATGAATTTATTTACTTATTTATTTAGCGTTATTTTTTTAAAGTTTATTTTGAGAGAAAGAGTACAAGCAGGAGAAGGGCAGAGAGAGGGAGAGAGAGAATCCCAAGCAGGCTCTGCGCTGTCAGCACAGAGCCCAGTGAGGGATTCCATCTCGCAAATTGTGAGATCATGACCTGAACTAAAATCAAGAGCCAGATGCCCAACTGACTGAGCCACCCAGATGCCCCGAGATGAAATGCATTAAAAAAAAAAAAAAGTGGAACTCAATGGAATATTATGAAGATGTGAAACTTGAGTAGAGATACACTCAACACAGATAAATTTTAGTGATGACTGAGTGAAAAAGAAAGTTCCAGAAGAATACAATGTGTATGCCTTTTCCATAGAACTCAGAAATATGAAAACTTCTACAACACCCCTCCCACACTTTTTTAAGAAGGAAAGGAATGCACAAATCAGAATAGTGGTTACAGCAGGTATGGGGTGAGCATATGAGTAACTATTGGTTTGTTCTCATTTTTTGGGTTAAGTCATAGGCTCATGGTTCTTCATTATATTATTAAAACTAAATGTTTTGAAGGCCCCATGTGGACCAAGGAGGATCATTTCTCGTGATTATGAATAACTTGTTCTGATCATGCAAGATCTTTTCAAGCAAGTCACCTGGATGAGCTCATCCCTTCCAGATTTGGGATTTAACAAAAAAAATTTTTTTAACATTTTTATTTATTTTTGAGAGACAGAGCACAAGCGGGGCAGGGGCAGAGAGAGAGGGAGACACAGAATCCAAAGCAGGCTCCAGGCTCCGAGCTGTCAGCACAGAGCCCGACGTGGGGCTCGAACCCACAAACTGTGAGATCCTGACCTGAGCTGAAGTCAGATGCTCAACTGACTGAGCCACCCAGGCGCCCAGATTTGGGATTTTTAAAGTTTCTGCTATTCCCTATTTGTATCTGTGACTATAATCTTAAGGGAACAGTTAAAGAAAAAATTATTCAGTCAC
This sequence comes from Felis catus, assembly GCF_018350175.1. Lineage (NCBI taxonomy): Eukaryota > Metazoa > Chordata > Mammalia > Carnivora > Felidae > Felis > Felis catus. The sequence continues at coordinate 117,224,339 of NC_058373.1, forward strand.
TTGTTAAAGATGATAAGGAGGGCTTTATTCAAGGAGGGGCTACTACAGCAGAATTTTGCAATAGGGGAGAGATACCGGGCCCAGCTCTGATTATGGCAAGGCCAAGTGGTGATTTATAGCCAAGGAGCAGGGTGAGTGGGCAGAAAATGAGGAAGGGCAAACAAACATCAGGGGCAAGGAGGATTCTTGGGGAAGGCAGATTGGGGCAAACTCGAAGGTGGGAGATAAAGAATTTGGTCAGATATCAAGGGTGATTAGATACAGAGGTGGGAGATTTTTCACTAAATGGTCTCAGAGTATTCTTGCTAAAACCGGAATAAGCAGGCCGAGGACAGAATCCAAGAGCAATGCCTCTTCCAAAAGAGGACTCAGAGGAGTCTAAGGCTTGATAAGGAGATAGTCTTTGTCAGAGCCAACTGACTTCTAGCTACTAATGAAAGAAATGAAGGTCAGAGAAATCTTGGAACCGCCATGGGCCAGGTGGGAGTGGGCGAGCCACAAGATAAAGGCTGGGGAGCGAGTGAGAATTAGTGCTTTGGGCTCAGCAAAGAAAAGACCAGAAGACCAGAATCTTATTGGACCATCTCTTTCTGTGCACTGAAGATGGAACTTTGTTTTTAAAAATAAAGGCTGTTGCCCCTTGCCTCTGTGTCGCCAGCTGCCTTTGGTGGCAGAGTTTTGATTCCGTGGCGTCCTTTGCTCATCAGTGATCTTTGGGACACGTTGTGCTCATAAGAAATAAACATGGGTGCCATTCACTTGAATCAGCAATGAAACTGCCAGGGGCGCCTGGGTGGCGCAGTCGGTTAAGCGTCCGACTTCAGCCAGGTCACGATCTCGCGGTCCGTGAGTTCGAGCCCCGCGTCGGGCTCTGGGCTGACGGCTCGGAGCCTGGAGCCTGTTTCCGATTCTGTGTATCCCTCTCTCTCTGCCCCTCCCCCGTTCATGCTCTGTCTCTCTCTGTCCCAAAAATAAATAAAAACGTTGGAAAAAAAATTAAAAAAAAAAAAAAAAGAATGAAACTGTCAGCTGCAACGCATTCCCATTTCCCATGAGCACATAAATGTATTTCGGAGTGACCAGCTCCTCGGCTATGCAGGCTTTTTCCTTCGCCTGTTTCAGGTCCTGGCAGATGTCAGCTCAGCGTTTACCACGTATCACGACGTTTCCATTAAGGCTTCCGCTCTCCTTGGTGAAACAGAAGAGGGATTTCATTTGAAATGATTCATTAAAATAGTTTCACTTACAGTTACTGACATTGTCACCATTATCTTTTGTCTGGACAACGGTGAGGTCTCTCTGCTCCCGTCTCCCCCCTCCCCCAAACCCTCACCTCTCTGCCTTCCTAGCCCATTTCTGTCCTCAGCCAGAGTGATCAGTTGAAGGCTTAAATGAGACCAGATCATTCTCTCGCTCAAAAAACTCTCCAGTGGTTGCCCACTGGCCTTAGAATAACGTCTGCATTTTTATCGCGTGCTCCCGGGCTCACTGCAGTCTGGCCCCTGCCTGTGGTCCCCACCTCGCGCCGCTTCGCCCCTCGTTCTGTGTTCTCAGTACCCGGGCCTTCTTTCTGTTCTGCAATGGCCCTGAGCTCCTTCTCTCCTCAAGGCCTTTGCACATGCTGTTCCCTCTGCTAAAATGTTCCTGCTCTGGATCTTTGCCCAGCTGTTGTGTTTCCATCATCCCGCAGTGGGTCTTCCCTAGCCCCTGGCCTAAAGCGGCCCCAGCCCCACCTCGAGGGATACTATCTCATTGTACCTTTGTGTTCTCTTCACTGCATTTACTACTCGCTGATATTATTCTTGATATTATCCTGGTCCCGTGTGCCCCAGTGAGAATTAATTTCCACGAGGAGAACTGGAATGTTAATAGGATTGCCATTGGGTTCCCAGTGCCTCGGACAGTGCCTGGCACATAGAAACTGTCCGGGAAACGAAAGCAGGACTGAAGATAGAAACTTACCTACTGCTCTGTGGGTCTACCGCATGCGTAACCAGATCAGACCGCGTCTAGTGAACATGGGAGAAGCCCTCTGATTTTTCTGGAATAACATAACAAGGGATAGGACACAAGCGCACACGGCCGGAACAACACTAAATAATCTTGTGACCCGCTGATATACATTTACGTTTTGCTGAAAGAATTAGGCCAACGTCAGATGATCTGAGTTTATATTCCTACACGTTATACATTAGTTTCCTGGTGATCGAAACCGGGTTAATTAGTCTACGCTAGGTGTTTCCTGTTAGGGATTTGAAGATTATCTGCTCTATCCAATTTGTTTTTTCTTAGCTGAGGAATCACTGTCGAATTTAAAAAGCAACTTGCCTGGCCCTGTTTCCTGATCTTTTGATGGAAATGTTTTAGTGGGGAAAAAAATGTTTACTAGAAGCAGGTAATGAAATCATTTCATGTATTTTTTTTTTTATGCGAATGCTTTTTGCATTCCTTGGAGGGATAACTCCGTGGCATAAAGCAGGGAGGAAGATTCTCATGTCATTTCCCAGCCTCCTTCCCTGGCCACATCTGGAGCTTCTTCTTCTTCTTTTTTTTTTTTTTTTTAAAGCAACTCACAGATCAGTGCGGGTGGGAGCTCCTTGGGTTTGCATGGGACAGTCCTTCCTTCTCCCTTCGCCAACTGCGATCCCCACAGCAGGGCTCTAATTCCCCAGGGAAGGAGGCTGCCGGGCAGGGAGAGCAGAAGCGGCCTTATAGCTCACTGATACTTTTAGTAGGGAATGTTGTAAAATGTTAGGTAAATGCAACACATCCAGTTTTACTAATAGTATAAATTCTTTAAGGAATTTAATGTCTTGTTCTTCAATTCTTTTTTTAAAGTTTATTTATTTATTTTGAGACAGCGAATATTACGTGTGCACATGCACACATACGCAGGGGAGGGGCAGAGAGAAGGAGACAGAGAGAATCCCAAGCAGACTCCGTGCTAAGCTGACTTGGGGCTTGAGCTCACAAACCGTGAGATCATGACCCGAGCTGAAATCAAGGGATGGACCCAAAACTGACTGAGCCACCCAGGCACCCCAGGGAACTCAATTTCTACACCGTAACTCTGGGGTTCTCATTAAACCAGAGCTTACAGAGATTTGAGAATAAGGTTCTGGTTGTTGACCTAGAGTCTGATAATCTGAATATGAATTCTAAGTGGAGAAGAGAGGGAGAGAAAGTTTATGTATTGGGCTCTGACATCAGTGTGTGTGTACATCTCGGTCCACCCTCAATTCTGTGTAAGGAAGAACTCCCGTGTTCCATAGGACAGTTGTGCAAACAGAGCCTCCATGGTTTGGTGCAACTTGTTCGTAAGTGACCGTGCTGGGCCAGCACCTGGATTTACAGGCAAGGTGCATCCTTTGTCTATTACAGCATACGCTCCCCGGCTCCGTCACTTGGAATTGTACTCTTCACGTATTGACTTCCTCAGGCGTGGAAGGGAGATGACAATGAGGCATTTCCTCTCTCCCAGGGTGATTTAAAGGTCCGATGCTATGGGAGACAGCTTTGTGAAAACTACGCGAGCTCTACAAACATAAGAATTAACAGAGTAAGCAGTTAAGTTTTCCTAGCAATTGGAGCCAGAACCCAGACTCCACCACAGTCCCTTTCCCCCCTGCCACTCTTTCCCTTTGTTCTTCTAATCCCTCTCCTTTAATTCATCTCTTCCCTTCACAGTGACAGTCCTTCCTTCTGTAAGGGTGAAGTTCTGCCCAAGAGGAGGACTGAGCTTTGACCCTAGAACATACCCTCTTTCTCTGATAGGGCTTTGCCTTCTCCCCTCTGTGTAGACACCAGTTATTTCACAAGCATGTTTGTTGTCTTTGCCCCAGTTAGGAAAAATGCATCCCTTCTCTGAGGGGATGAGCACACCACAGGCTGATGTTCTTGTTCAGTCAACAACTTGTGCAACTATATTTGGCCAATGAATACTGCTTTGGCAGGGTCATTGGTGTCTCCCTACTGGAAAAATCTAATAGATATTTCTCACACTTCACCTAAGTTCTTTTTGACATTTGACATGTTTAAGAATTCCTTTGAGAACAACCTCCTTTCCTTAGTGAAGCTGACACCGGTATCTGGAGTCTCCCCCTAAAGACCTGGTGGTTTCTCTTCACGAGCTTTTCTTCCTCTAGTTGCTTCTAGCTTCTTTCTTGAGCCCTCCTTTTCCAACATACCACCACCACAACAAAAATTCTTTAAAAGCCTTCAGTAGTGGGTAGAAATAAGACCCAAACTCCTTTGGATTTATGGTGCCTTCATATTTCTCTTGCTGGTGAAGTTAAATGATCTTTATAGGCAGCTATCCTGTAAATGATGAAGTCCATGTGTGGACCAGCGAACACCGTAGGTCTTCCTGGAGAAGGTTAATGGGAAGGTAGGGAAGTTTCCACAAAGTTCCCTTTTTGGAGACTTCCAGGCTGGTGTACTTGGTGGGAGGGAGCATTAGCCAGACCCGGGTTGGCCTCGCTGATGTCCATGCCCTTGACATCTACAAAGAATTGACTCGTGCCTCCAGTGCCACACTCCTCGAGAGTCCTCCTCCCTGTCCAGTATTTCTCATTTCCGGGGGCCCTACCTCCTCTTGGTCATCTGGGCCCAGGAGTCCTGCCTCAGTGATTTCCACCCAGCAGAACCCTCCCAAGTGAGCATTTGTGAGTGTGGCGGGCTTCACTAAAGACGAGGGAGAGGGGGTAACATAAGCATTTAAAATGCAGGGGGGCAGGAGTGTCAATACCAGTGTGAACAGGCTCTCCAGCCACTCTGGCACCAGAAGGGGACTTTCCACTGGCCGCTTCCCCAGAGTCCTGCTCTGCCCTCCCTGCCTCTCAGACTCCTGGCCTTCTCTCCCTTGCTTGCTCTCACTCAAAGCCCACGGGCCTTTCCCTGTTGTGTCAGCCTTACCCTGGCCAGCACCCTCCCCTGTGAGCAGAGGAGCCTGGTCACTGCTGAGGTCCTGTTTTCCCTTGGTCACATGAGGGGGGTATTCAGTGCTCTTAGCTCTTGAAGGGGCACAGTGGACCGAGGGGGCCTTGACCAAATCACTTCAAGTCCCCGGAGCCTGCTTAACTCATCCTTAAGTAAGGAGGCCACAGGAGCTAAGCTCCGAGCTTCTCTGTGGATCTCCATTTCTATGAGTGTCGTCTCATCTGAGGTTGGCTATTGAGAATGAAGTTCCTTGCAATTCCTTGGAATCCACGTGGTGTACCTGTATCTGCCATGGAAACTTATTTACTCTTTTCCTTTAAAAAAAGATAGAAATAGTCTGGCTTCACTTAACTATGCAAATGGCCTAAACAAGCAGGACAGAAACACTGCCAGGAGAGAGGTTGAGGTAGAAAGTGGCCAAGCCAGGTAGTACGCTGTTTGCCCTAGGCCCCTGTTCTCAGATGGACTCGTTTCTTGGGGACAAGACCATGTTTCTCTGCTATTCAGCTCTTACAAAAGGCAAGCTTGAGCCATCTGATATTTAAGGGAAATAACAGCAGTCTAAGAAATGTATTAACTTACTCTTCTCTAAACTCTCTTCTGCTAAGTTGAATCATCAAAAATCATAACACTTGGACTAGAGGAAGGCCTTTCCTAAGCAGTACAGCTTATGCTTTTGTTGAAGGATTGCTATAGGAAAGGTCCACTTCATAAATATTTTTGCGGTGTTTCCTTTGTAAAACATAAACTTACTTTGAAACGGTTTTCGATTCACCGAAGAACAGTGAAGGTAGTTCAGAGAGGTCTCATCATACTGTGTATCCAGTTTTTTAGATATGATTTTATTATTGTTTATTTTATTTTATTATTTCAGATTTTGTTTTCCAGCTATTATTAATATCTTATATTAGAATAATACATTTGTTATGGTTAATGGACCCATATTGACATATTATCAACTGAAGTCTATACTTTTTTTCATCGTCCTTAGTTTTTACCTAACGTCTTGTTCTACCCTAGGACCCCACCCAGATTACCATGTTACACTTAGCTATCATGTCTCCAAGTCTCATTAGGGTCCTCTTGTCTATGGCTTATCTCAGACTTCTCTTGTTTTTCCTTATGAAATACTCCAGGCATTCAAAAAAGGTGTGCATGTGTGTGTGCATGTGCACACATGTATGCACGCCTATGGGTGCGGGGGTTGGGGGGTGGAGAATAGATATATAACCACCATTCAGCCTCAGACAGGATTGAAGCCCCATGTGCATCCTTCTCGATCCCATACTCCTTCCCTCTCGAAACACAGACCAGTACCTTAGATTTGGTGTTTCTGTCCCATGCCTACTTTGAAACAACTATATATAGTGTTGTGTTCCATATTTTACTTTCCTTATTTATTATTTTTTAACATTTATTCATTTTTGAGAGACAGAGCATGAGTGGGGAAGGGGAAGAGGGAGAAGGAGACACAGAATCTGAAGCAGGCTCCAGGCTCCGAGCTGTCAGCACAGAGCCCGACGCGGGGCTCGAACCCACGAACTGTGAGATCATGACCTGAGCTGAAGTCGGACACTCAACCGACTGAGCCACCCAGGTGCCCCGTGTGTTCCATATTTTAAAGGGATACGAATGTTACTCTGTAAGCCTCATTTTGTAGTTTGCTTTTTTTCAAGTAACATACTAAAAAAATCTACATTGCTCCAATTTATTTATTTTAATTTCTTTTTTTTAAATTTTTTTTAAACGTTTATTTATTTTTGAGACAGAGAGAGACAGAGCATGAACAGGGGAGGGGCAGAGAGAGAGGGAACACAGAATCTGAAACAGGCTCTAGGCTCTGAGCTATCAGCACAGAGCCCGACGCGGGGCGGGGCTCGAACTCACGGACCGTGAGATCATGACCTGAGCTGAAGTCGGATGCTTAACCGACCAAGCCACCCAGGCGCCCCTTATTTTAATTTCTAAATCAGATTTGTTGTATGAATCCTCTCTCTTTTTGGTGGACCTTTGGGTTTTATTCTCTTGGTCACCGCCACGGTTATTGTAAACAGTGCTGAGCAGACAGGCTTTACGTAGCACTTTATGCGTAAGTATTTTGTATGACTGTTGTACCTTGCAGTTATGGAGAGGGGAGTTCTAGGTTTCACATTTTGTCTTTGACCAAAGAGCTTGTTCACTTATTCAATAAATATTGATTAGAAATCTAAAATGAGTCAGACACTGAGCCAGGTTCTGGAAGAAAACAGAAATAATTCCTCCCTCCTCATGGTGTTTACAGTCGACTTGGGATGACAGACATTAACGAAGTAATTAAAGATACGTATGTACTATACAGATGCATTCTAAAAATGTGGAACAATAAATTGTGTTGTATCCCATGAAAAAAGATGAACGTTATTGAGAGATGATGAGCCTTCATATTTCCTGTATCGTAAATTACCAAAAGAATTTCCTGCCAGGACAAAGCTGCTCTCCTATTGAATATATGTGCTTCCTTTTATCTAATAATGGAAGCAATGTAAAGCAAGAGTTTCCTTTTGCTGCAGCTACCAGGAATCTCCCATCTAAATGTAGTGCCCAGCTGTAGTACCTGGCTCATCCCAGTGACTTGTACTATATTTATATTTTGACTTTATGAATGAAAGGTTTTCTGGGGCAGTCGGTTATGTGTCTGACTCTTGGTTTTGGCTCAGGTCATGATCTCGTGGTTTGTGAGCTCGAGCCCCATGTCGGGCAGCAGTGTGGAGCCTGCTTGGGACTTCTTCCTCCCTCTCTTTCTGTACCCCCATCCCTGGCTCTCTTCTCTCTCTTTCTCAAAATAAATAAATAAATAAATAAATAAATAAATAAATAAATAAACGAATAAACATTAAGGGAAGGTTTTCTTCTAATTTCATATGCCATCTCTTGCACACCAAATCATTTTAGAAGTAGCTAAGGCATAAATCTTGGAGGCAAGACAACATATTGATAAGCTGTTGGTCACCCCGAGTTTAGCTTTTCAGAGATGAGCGGCCTTCCTTTTCTTGGGGTTTGTGTGTTGGTTTAGGGGTCTTGCTGTACTAATTTGATTTCATTATTTGAATTCACTATGAATTCTTCAGATTAATTTATTATCCATCAAGAGGCAATTTATTCCCTAAATACTTCACTTAGATGATGATTCTTTTTAATCACCACCAACACACACACATACACGCACACACACACACACACACACACAGCTCCTTAGCAATTCCACTTCGCTCTACTGCTATCTTTAGGAACATTTGTCTTGCCTTAACTACTCTCCTTTTAAAGACATCTAGTTTCCTGTGACACTGTTTACTTTCATTATGCCTTAATTATGGGATTCTGATAACCATGGAGGAGTAGAGAGACAATAAATAGGGTTTTGTGGGTGATTAAATGCTAAAGCAAAGCTGAGATGTTTGATAACCACAACAGTTGTTTCTGCAAGTATATTCCAAAGGCAGGAATATTATTGCTATTACACAACAATCAAGCAAAAAAAAAAAGGAAAGAAAGAAAGAAACAGAAAGAAAAATGCCTCCCACAAATCACTGTGCTCACTGCACTGTGCTTTTGAAAATCTAATGCTCTTTTATCTGATGTTTTTTCGATTGTCAGTCTGAGTAGTTGGCTCTTCATGGCAGACTACTATATAAAGGACGAGTTCTCAGTGCTGCAGTGTCAATTATCTAAATGAGTGGCTGAGGTGGGCAAAATGTACCTCATCAACCATGTGGACCATAGTATAGTCTGAAGAGAAATTATATTTGAGCAGGTAGCATTGAACTCAATTGTAGTTGTTTGGTTTTAATGAATAATTTAGCACTATCACACAGAAATGCATTTGGCAGTAGGTGATAAAAGCTGAATCAATGGTGGTTTTAATAATTGGGGTATTTTTCTCACACAACAAATCTAGCCAGAGGCAGTTTTTAGGCTTTGTTCAGCTGTTTGGCAATTCTGTCAGAAATCGTGATTATTTTGTGTTTTCCGCTCTGCTCTTCCTCATGTGTTAGTATTCATCCTTATGCTTATTGCCTCATGGTGGCAAAATGGCTGCTGCTGGGACTGCAGACATCACGTGCACATTCTAGAAGGGAGACGTGAAGTGGTGTGCTAGCCACAGCTCTCTCCTTTTATCAGGACAGCAAAAGTTTCATCGGAACTCCCCAGCAGTCTTGCTCTTAATTCTAAATGGCTGTGATAGTGTCCAGTTTCAAGGATACCTCTGTAAGTTGGGTATTTAGCTGACACATAAGGTTTCAAACAAAGTGGAGGGCACTAACAAGGATCACAAGGGAATGGATGCTGATGGGGCAACGAATTGGCAATCATCAGTCTATCATATATGGCACACGAGAGTTTTGCTACTAAGCATCAGATATAAAAATGAATGCGCTTACCCTGAACGTGGAAAACTATTACATTTTTAATGTCATGCCAGTTTCATAGTTAAACTGGAAAGATAGGAAATTCTGGTACACTGCCCATATCAACGTATATGATTGCTGACCTTACTACGTAAAGGATTTTGGTGGAGACTAGCTAATCTTGCTTTGTCTCTGAAGATTTTGCTTTTGTTTTTCTAGCCTAAAAAGTGAACCTTGAAGATAATTAAGAAAAATGCATCGACACATGACATGAGGCATGTTAAGTCTGTGTCTATTCCCAGAAAATGCATATTTTTATGCCTTGGTTGTCTTCAGGCGATCACTAGGGAAAGGGAGTGCGATAATTAATAACTACGCTCAAATTTAAAAAAGCAATTGGGCCACATAGTTCAGTCTCATTTACCATGTTGTCACAGGTAGAAAACACTTAATTTCTGGTTTTCCTTTTTCTTCTGTTGACTTCTGTCTTCTGGTTCTACCTTGCTGTGCAATAAGCCACCGTTCTGGGGGTTGGCTGCACTCAGCTAGCTTGTCCTGCTGGGGGGGGGGGGTCTCATACTCTTGCTCTCAAATGGCAACTGGGGCTGGAGTCATCTGAACACTTGCGGAGATGGAAACATCCAAGATGGCTCATCACATGCCTAGCCGTTGATCTCAGCTTGGATTCTGACGTGTGGCCTCCCCATGTGGCGTGCACTTCTCCTAGGCTGGTGGCTGGGTTCTGAAGCTGAACATCCCGAGATACCAACACAGATACTGCAAGGCTTTTTTGATTTAGGCTGAGAAGTCCTGTAGCATCCACCTTCCACTGGCTATGCAGGACAGCCCAGACAAAGCGGGGCAGGAGGCATGGTCCCCGGGGGACCATCTGTGGAACAAATTGCCACAATCTCCTTCCTTTACTCCCCGTGGAGATTCAGGGGCCATCAGAAGCCAGTCAGGAAGAGAAGAAAAGGGTGAAAATGCTGCTCCACATAACAGGCAATGGACCCAGGATGCTAAAAGTTACTCCCCTAGTACTCCTAGAGTACCCTTTTCATGGTGTTTTGAAACATGACAATGGTGGTTGTAAGTTGAAATCTTTAGCTTTGTAACTTTATAACTTTTAACTTTCCCCTTCTGAGCAAAATAGGTCAATATTAACTTAAAAAACTCCTTTTAACGCTAATAGTTGTAAAAACAAAATGCAAAACGTACGACAACCCTAAGCTCAAACCCAAACCAACCCTGAGCTGTGTTGTGCGATTTCTATTCTTTATATGTGAGCATCTCCTCTTGTATTAGAGGCCAAGCAGAGAATCATCTATCCCCAAATAAATGAGGTCAGAGTTGATTTTATTGACAGCCTCACCCCCGTGCCCAGACTGCAGAGACCCAGTTAAATGCATCTGCATGTACCAAAGGCACTGCAAGTCATTCTCTTTACGTTGGCCTTTGGTGGTTTTTCATCTTTGCTGCCTTTTCCTGTGAATGAACGGCAACACTAGGGCAAGTTTTCAGAATCTTTAAGGATCTTCGGAGATTCCTGTCTTGCTGAGACACAGGAAGGCCGTAATTAGCAGACAGACCAAGAATGAAGAGGTGGAAAAGAGGGTGGGTATCTTTGCTGCTATAAACTACTGGCTTTCACCATTCTACGCCTTGGCCTGTGTTGCTGCTGCTACCTGGAACACCCCTCCTCCCCGTTGTCTGCCTGGCCGACGCCTACTCACCCCCAGATGCGGCCCAGCTGGTGGCTTGCGCGTGACGGCACCTCAACTCCCTGGACACGGTGCTCCGCAGGCCTGCCATCTTGTCTCCTTAGAGTCAGCTCCGTCACGGGACTGTGGCTTCTTATGGTCAGGGGCCACCTCTTGGCCTACCCCGCCAACCAAGCCACAGAGAGTGTTCAGAGGCTCAGAAAATGTTTGAAAGCAGAATTTATTAGTCAACGCTACCAACATACAGCTCATTTTCATGGTAATATGTTAGGGGTGGCTTTTATGTTTCCCTGACCAAAACAGAAAACCCACTAAAAACAACTGGACCATACAGACTTTCCAACATTAAGGGTGGGAGAAATGTTACAATAACCTGAGACAGCCGTGCTGCCACTCATTTTGCCTCTGTTACCCGGAGTGTACCTCTCTGTCTTCTCCACAGCCTCCCCCATCCTCCTGGTCTGGTTCAGGACCCCTGTCCCACAGCCCCGTGGTGCCTCCAGTGGGCGCCACACAATTGGACAGCCATGTACAATGTAATGCTTGCTGGCCCTTCGCTTACATGTCTCTGGCCTCTTCAGTGAAAGGTAAGTTCTCACTCTTACTTTTTCTGTGTCCCCCGAAGATGGGTAAGTAGTGTGTATGCGGCAGGCCCTCACTGGAGCTGCCAGTGACTGTCTAGAGCCGACGCAGCGCGTGGGTATTTGCTGAGCACTAACGCTCTTCGCACCCCCGTGTAGTGGGAATGCAGCGGGAACTGGTTCTCGGAAGGGACGGGGCTGGGGACCCTGGTTTAGGGACATGGTTTTTTTCTCCAAGCTTAAAGAGGACAGATTGTCAGAGTTTTGACTGACACAAAACAAGGCTTTTCGAGACCATCGAAATAGTTGCCAACATTTAATGGTCTGGAAACTACATAAGAATATAGAGTTCTTGTTTCTCTTGAAAATTTGGAAGATTTGGTTAAATGGGACCTCGATTCCCAATCAGCGGTAAGTGCTTCTAAGTGGTGACTGCTCCGTTCAGACAGAAGAGGAGCTTCCTTTCTCTCATCCTGCGCTCTCTCTCCTTTCATTTGCTTTACCTTCTTGCTTCTTAGATAAACCATTCTAGAAAATGCCTATTATATGTGCTGTTGTACTGCTGAATGCATACGAGCAGTTGCTGTATGGACTTCTTTCTTATCGTACACATTTGAAAAGATCTAGGACCTCTGCGCGTCCCTTAGAATTGCATGGTTTTTCATCAGTTGGCTTCTTTTACAACAATCATTATCACTCCCCTTTTATCGAGCACTTACTATATACTAGTTACTGTTGCGAGCGTATATTAACTTGCCAAGCTCACAACAGCTCTCTGTGAGATTGGAGCTTTTATTGTCCTCATTTTACAGATCAACCTCTATCCTCATTTCTCAGATGAGAAGCTGAGAGCTTAAGTACCAGGTTCACCCGGCGGGGAGGTGGGCTAACCAGCCTTTGAACTGAGGCACAGGCAAAGGGAGTTACATACCTTTAAGGTTGATTTCCAGGACAGTGATATGATCTTCTTTAAATGGCTGCTTTGTGTTCAGTTACATGTGCTCTCAGATACAGACACCTAGTTTTGTTCCTGTTGCTTGTTCACAGTGCTAGTTCATGACGAAAGTGGAAGAACATACAGATGAGTCTGCTGAGGTCAAATCTGTCTTGTTGTTAAACAACAGTCTGCTCTGAAGAAAGTTACACCATAGGGTCGGGGGAAGTCCTGATATTTAAAGTATTCAATCTAATTGACCCTCAGAAGCCACTACCTTTTCTTTTTTTTTTTTTTTTTTTTTTTGCATGAATTTAAAAGAGGAATTGGTGGTGAAATACTTGTAGAGTGGTGGATTGAGTTATATCTTTAGTCTTGATTGTGTCTTTTTTTTTTTTAAGTTTATTTATTTTGAGAGAGTGAGAGTGCATGCATGGAACAGACAAAAAGAGAGGGGGGTGGAGAGAGAGAGAGAGACAGAGAGACAAGAGACAGAGAGAGACAGAGAGAGACAGAGAGAGAGAGAGAGAGAGAGAGAGAGAGAGAGAGAATTCCAAGCAGGCTCCATGCTGTTAGCACAGAGCCAGATGCAGGGGTCAATCTCATGAACCATGAGATCATGACCTGAGCTGAGATCAAGAGTCAGATGCTTAACTGACTGAGCTACCCAGATGCCCTTTGATTGTGTCTTTGAATCTTGTCTCTGAAGCCACCTACTTGTAGGACAGAGTCCCCAGATGCTAGTGATTCTAGTTCTTGATTGTTCTTCCCTTTCCTCTTGTCCAGTTTCTCCTACTTCCTTTGCTCCCTTTCTTTCTCTTCTCCTCCTTTCCCCTCTTCTTTTCTCTTTTCCCTCCCTTTTGCGTCTCTGCCCAGATCTTTGAGCGCTAATGCTACAAGAGAGAATATAGTCGTTTCTTCTCTCAGGAGACTGAGTTGTTTAGTGGAGGCAGGTAGACATGTTTAAAAAAAATCACTTTTTATTTATTTTTTATGTTTTTAATTTATTTTTTAATGTTTATTTATTTTTGAGAGAGACAGAGACAGAATGTGAGTGGGTTAGGGGCAGAGAGAGAAGGAGACACAGAAGCAGAAGCAGGCTCCAGGCTCTGAGCTGTCAGCACAGAGCCCAACGTGGGGCTTGAACTCAGAAGCTGTGAAATCATGACCTGAGCCGAACTCAGACCCTCAACCAACTGAGCCACCCAGACGCCCCAAAAATCACTTTTTAAAAACTTGACATTGTAGTGCACAACATCATTTTTCATCAACAATATGCTCAAAAACACAAGCAGAACAAATGATTCCTAATGCTGGCAGAACTGTAATCAAATGGGTCCTCTTGTACATTATTAGTCTTAGAAAATATTTTAGCATTAGGGAGGTATACGATTTTCATATGATCCAATGTACAAATCAAACTATTGTGAACTTCAAAGACGTTTGCACTTAAAACACATTAGTGCATTGGGTTGTAGGCGTATTTTAGCAACCCATCCCTGAGAAAGTTCCCTGAAGAGAAAAGGAGACCCCGAGGAACACCTAAGGGACAACTTTTTCAGGGGGTCCCGGACCAAGGCAAGAAGTTCAGGGTGTCTGTGGACAATCAGTGTTCATAAAGGACAGATTGTCCACAGGTGGTGCTGTAGACAGCCGGGCAACAAGAGTGGGAGGAATGAGGGAGGAGGTGTGTAACTGAGAGTAGACAGAATGAGCTGCTTGGAAAATGGCTGAGATGCAAATAGCTTCTTACGCACAAGAAACATCTATATTCTTGTCAAACATGATCAGATAATACATGTCTAAAGCCATCACAGTGCCCCTTTCTCTTGAGCTAGCAATGCGATTCCTGGGAATCTAATTTTAGGAAATATTTCAAAATATGGAAAAATCCATATGCATGGAAATTATTCATTTTAGTTCTACTTATAATAGCCAGAAATGGGGATGCTCTGCATGTCCCGCGGGAGAGCTATACTTAAGTAAATTAAAAGCATTTCCTTGGTGGAAAGTTACACAGCAATTAAATGATGATCTTGGGAGACGGTGAAGTAATTTGAAAAATGCTCAAATGATTGAAAAGTATAGTAACAATTGTACCCTTGAAACTACATGCATATGTGAACCAAAACCACATAAAAAGGCAAAAGGGAGAAAAAGACGGACAGGAAATACAGCTGAATGTTTGTAATGCGTTGGATGTGAGATTATGGATGTAAAGTGATTATTATCATACCAAGCCCGATTGTATGATGAATTTGAAATCTCCTTAACCACAAAAATGACATAAATACAAACACCGAACAGGAACACTGTGGTAAGTGCATGATAGATGCGGACGCAGAAGCCTCAGCATGTTGTGTGAGCAGAGTTAATGGACGTTTTATCTGGGAGATAATGTTATAGTTGAGTCAGTGAGGTGTGTAGCTTGAATCAAGGGCCCAGGAGATGAATACAAAAGGGCTGCAGACATGGCCAAAGGACAGACACCGGTGGCCTACCGAATTGGGAGCGTGAGCTTTGCCGTGGTATTTGTGTCCCGTATCTGAATCCCATCCTGTCACGGCTGGTTTGCCAAGGGAGCTACTGCTTTTTTCCTTTCTTTGGAGGCCCTTTCTTCCATTTCATTAAGGTTTAGTAGGTCTGGGGTTGCTCTCCATGGGAGCTGTTGATGCCCTAGTGAAAGGTGAGCCAGATGCATTAAGACTGCTCTGCCCATTGGTCTTGTGAGGACCCCTCACTTTTCCCTTTGGCTCCGGCTAGGATTCACTGTCTTTGGACTCATTAGTTTTTTATGGAAGCGGTGGTAGGGATCATCATTGTAGTAGTCACGGATACCTTTGTTGAGCGCTTACAGTGTCAGATGTTCTGGTAAGTACTTTCAAACTTGAGGAGGAGACATTACTCTTCCCATTTTATAGATGAATGCATGGAGGCTTAGATACATGAAGTAATTTATTCAAGCTTATACAACTTGAGTATACAGAAATACCGTTAACTTTTAAAAACTTGTTTATTATTTACAAAATAACTTCATTGGCTGAAAGTTGGCAATCTCATGTCAGTCCCCCAATCGCTGTATTTTCCCCCTGGAAGTTTCCTTGTTCACGAAGTCACAAATCTAGGAAACCCTGAACTAAAACCTCAGGGCCCCTGGTTTGACAGTGGAACAGGACATTTAAAATTGGAACTATTCTAGAAAATCTAGACTACAAGATCGCCGTAAGTTTCAGAAGAAGAGCCAAAGATTTGGCTTGCTGCTCCGAGTTGCACACTGTGTACAAAATATCTTCAGAATTTGATAGCTTCATTAGTTAAGACTTAGGAAAGAGCCCTTTCTTAGCGCTTGTACGATCTTCCTTGCGTGTCTGTGAGTGAGGCCCATTCACAACTGCATGACAGTGGTCCCAGTGCTACCCTTTCCTACTAGAAATCATCTTTAAGCACATCTCCAAACTGTAATATGAGCATATGTGAGTGTCAAATGTGGCATGCTCTGTATTTAAGTAGAACTTTGGAAGAAAAGCCAAAAAACCTTAACACTCTGAAATTATTCAAAAAGAATTTTTAAAGTTTATTTATTTTGAGAGAGACAGAGAGAGCAAGAGTGGGAGGGGCAAAGAGAGAGGGAAAGAGAGAATCCCACGCAGGCTCCGCACTGTCAGCACAGAGTCCAATGCGGGGCTGGAACCCATGAACCATGAGATCATGATCTGAACCGACATCAAGAGTCTGACGCTTAACCAACTGAGCCACCCAGGTGCCCCTGAAATGATTTTTAAACGAATAGTTTTCCTGTCTTATCGATGCGACTATATCCCTTTTGTGCAATTTTAGTGACGTTCTTGAAAACACAGAAGGAAAGCAACATGTTTCATCGTGTCTCCTTTCCCCCCGCCCCCCGGTAGTAGCTATCATCAAGCTAACTTCTAGCTCTTTCTTGCTTTCTTGAATTTATATATTTCTGTATATACAACAATTTAGGGAGAATAATAGTAGAGAACAACTTTTCCCTTAAATAAAAAATTACAAAATAGAAAAATGATAGAAAAATCAGAATTACATCGTGCCCATCAAGGGGGGAAAGAAAATCAAAGTGTGATTTTTTTTCTTTTTTAGATTGAACTAAATAGGCCTGGGTTTGTTTGCATCGTGGACATAGTATTCTTAACAAGGTACTAGAAGCTTGCAAGGCCACTTGAAGCCTAGACTCAGAAATTGTACATCCTCGCTTCCACCGTATTCCATTGGTGAAAGCAAGTCATTAAGACCAGCAGATTCAAAAGGTGGAGAAACAGATTCTACGTCTGAGTGAAGGACAGTGGCCTTTTTCATAGTCTACCAAAGCCATGACTTTGTCGTAGGTTATTAACAGAGTTAAATGAGTTAATGTAAGTAAAGTGCTTGGAAAAATACCTGACATATAGTAATTACTATTTTGTTATGATGATGACTATTATTTCTAGATGTTTCCCCAGGAGCTTATTAAATGTCTTTTAATCTTTTGTTTAGTTTTTTAAAATGATGTGGGAGGAATAGCAGTGACTTTTGAGGCCCTGAGAATGCTACTTACGGGCTGATGTCCTCTGCCATCTAAAACAAGGGTGTGTGAGGTGATAGAGACCTTTCTTTGGCCTCTCAGAGGCCCCTCGAGGTGGTGCTGTTGGGGATCCCCAGGATCCTGTGTTTTCATGCTTTTTTCCTTTCTTCTGTCAAAATTAATGCCCATCCTTTATTTTTACCATTGTAGTGTTTACTAAATGTGAGAGATGTGTCCCTTTACAGGAGAGCTGTCTTGTGAGTATGGGTGTGGTGTGACCTTTTTATTATAATGTTACTTGACTATTTGCGAATAACCAAAGCCATGGATAGACTAATTGTGCTTGCCTGTAGCCTTTATGCATCTATAAAATTAAAAAAAAATTAAAAATTACATTTTAGCAGAACAGATTTAAAAATTAAAGGCAAGAAAACGTTGGGGATTTCAAACTAACGGCCTTGACCTAACATGACAGATGATGTTATTTTTACTAAAATGACATCCTGGCTCCAAACCACCATGGCCTTTGACGCCTTCATTTTCCCACAGTTTCCTCTGCGAAGATGACTGTAAGCCCTTCCATTTCACAGTGTGCTGTGACATTACTCCTCCTTTGTTTGGCAAGAAAGCACCAAGACATCAATTGCACCTCCGTCCACCTCTCTTTGGCCTGCGGTAATTAGCGTGGCACTCCTTGGTGTGTGCCGACTTGATTATAAACACAAATATGAAGGCTGAAGTCATCTAGCACTGCTTGATTATAAGATGGTTATATAATTTAGTGCCTGTAAAATTTTCGTGTGCAGGGGCGCCTGGGTGGCTCAGTCGGTCAGGTGTCTGACTTCGGCTCAGGTCATGATCTCACGGTCTGTGAGCTAGAGCCCCGTGTTGAGTTCTGTGCTGACAGCTCGGAGCCTGGAGCCTGCTTCGGATTCTGTGTCTCCCTCTCTCTCTGTCCCTCCCCCGCTCGTACTCTGTCTCTGTCCCACAAACATGAATAAACATTAAAAAAATTTTTTTTTTTAATTTTAGCGTGCCCATGAATCACCTGAGGATCTTGGTAAAATGCAGACGGGGATGGGGCCTGAGATTCTGCATTTCAAATAGATTTTCAGGTTTATGTTCATGCTGTTGACCCAAGGACTGCTTTGAGTGCAAGGATCTGATTGTGCCTCTATGAATACTCTTAGATTATTATTTCAGCTAAATACGCAAACGTTGGTCAGTAGAAAATACACATGTCGGTGGATATGTTCATGGTTCCCAGTGTCAGAATAACCACTAAAACATAAAAGGCAGCTAGGTTATTAGAGTATTATAGAGGCCCTGTAGGAATCAGATCCTGACACTAGGTGTGAAGCTGCACGTACTGAATGTCAGGCATCACCAGTAATATATGAGGAATGACGATTGGATGAAGTCCTCTCTGGACTTTCCAGATATAACTCGCAGATGACTCCTCTGCCAGCGGGACAGGCCAACTGAGGTTTTGCCTCTAATAAATCACATCTCTCCCTTTTTACCCAGGCAAAAATTTTTTGTACCTTATTCACCACTTACATTTTTCCTGGTCTTAGAGTTAACAAGAGCTCCCTTTTTCAATTTTAATGTCCTGAGGGCAAGGATTATGTTCTATTCGTTTTTGTACTTTCACACAGTGGGCATATAAACAGTTGTGGAACTGAATTTATTAGCTAGATAAATCTTGTGAGTGCCCTTTGCTATTTGCATAACTAAGGTTTGATTTTCTTAAAATTCTAGGAGTTTTGCCCTCTTTCATATTTCAGGACACATTACTTTATTTACTACTTTTTTTTTTCTTTTTTCTTTCTAGGAAATATTCCCCAAACTTGACTGACTGAAGCTCAGTCTCTGATATTTGAACTCACACCACATTTTTATTCTTGGCTCTGAGATGCCCTTTGCTTTTTATTTTGTTCTGAGGATACTCTTTGAGAAGATAAGAAATGCTTGTAGATATTTAGTGGGTAATTTGTGGGACCAGATTTATCTTTTCTAAACAGTCCCACAGTAGTCTTCTGGAGAGGCAGTAGGGTGAATTTGTCTTCAATTAAAGAAAAGTCAAGATTGTAGAGAGATACCGAGGCATTGGCTTTGTGCATAAAATATCTTTTCTATGGGGAAAAACAAAACAGTGCCCAACTTTATCAATAGACCATTATAAGTTGTCTTTGACATGGGCTCCCAGTACATTCCAGTTCCTCTTTTGGCTTGAGAAGCTGTCAGATAATGATTGGGACAAAAAGCTCTAGAGGTCACGGTGGGATACCTAGCAAACATAGGGATACTTTGTATAGCACATCATTGAACCAGGTAGATAGCAGGTAGAGAGAGACCAGGGAGATAGCATATGAGTGGTAAGGCAATCTTCCCATGGTTTGATATGATTTTTTTTCTAGTTGTTTGTCTGTGCCTATCTTTCCACCCACCCATCTATCTAGCCTGCCTGCCTGCTGCCCATCTATCCATCCATCCATCCATCCATCCATCCATCCATCCATCCTCTTATTGAAGAATAAGACACACACTCAAAACAAAAACAAACAAAAAAACCCCCAGACAATGCAAGGATAGCTTACTGCAATGATTCCTAAAGTGTGGTCTCCAGATTAGCAGCACCAGCATTGTCTTAGAACTTGGTAGAAATACAGACGTTTGAGCTTCTATGTAGACTTTAAAATCATAAACTATGGAGGTGAGATCTCTGTTTTAATGACCCTCCAGAAGATTCTCATGCATGTGCTTGAGAACCACTAGTTTAGTGAATTAGGTGGACATTTTTCTAACTACCTTGTAGGTCAAGAAATAGAACTTTCCAGTTAACTCAGAAACCCCTCTATGTCCCTCTTCCCAACCACAGCTCCTTCCTTCCTCCTGAAAAAAACACTCTCTTGAGTTTCTCAGTAATTGTTCCTTGTCTCTTTCTAGTTTTTTTTTATTGAAATGCACAACCCCAGATACTATAGTTTAGTCTTTCCTGTTGATAGTAAATTTGTCTTTCCATGTGCAGCCCCCTCAGCACTGTCGCTTTCTTTCTCATACAATGTATCTATTAAAGACCCTAGATTGTTTGGCTTGTTGGACTTCCTAGAGGGTAGATTTTGCTGGTAGTATACTCATGGCATAGTTCCATGTGATCCTCTACATTTCCTGCATATTGGCAGCTAGATATAGAGGCTTTATCAAACCCAAGCTTGATCCTTTTGCCAGGACTGTAGGTGGTACTGAGTTCTTTCATGACGAGGCATAGGATATGTAGCTTTACAGTTTTTTGATGTTATCAAGCATAACTGTTCAATACTTGGATCTATTGGGAGGTGTATATTGGCAATATTCTGTCATTTCATTTTCACTTTTACTTATTAGCTGGAATAATTTATGTAGAATAAATGTGTATCACTATATGGCTCCCCAGTGATAGATTCATACATGAAAAGCAGATCAAAGGCTCCTTTTTCTTTTTATTTACCTAGTTTTCAAAATGATGAATTGTTTCCCTGTGATGTTCAGAAAATAAGCAGTTATTTATTAAAATGTCATTATGAACTACTAGGTTTGAACATATTGGAAGACTGCCAAACGTTGGCAACCTTACCCTTATTAAAGCTCAAACTGCCCTTACCTTTGGCCAATGGGAGCTTCTTCCGCTTGCTTCCTGATTCCTCTTGATGGGACTTGTTCTCTGACTTCTTCCTTTTTTTTTCTTCATGTTCATCTTGTACATTTCTTATCCTAGATCAGCAATCAGCCATTTCTCCAAGAAACCTCCCTTTTAATAGGAATAAGATGAATAAAACCACAAACTAGGCACTCATGGCTACTGGCTTTGTCTTTTATTTTTTTTCTGCATCTTTTCCATGACAGAGCTAGGAAATATTTATATCTACATGTCTTTTTCTATACCTACATATAGATATAGTGGATTTATATATATTATAATTAAATATGTATTTAAATATAAATAAAGTGAAAATACTTCACAAATTTATTCTAAAGTTTACAATGGAGGACTACAGAGTTTTTACTTAACTTCTTCTCTCTCTTTCTTTAGTGTTTATTTTTGAGAGAGAGAACGAACAGGGGAAGGGCAGACAGAGAGGAGCTCTCTGTCTCCCAAAACGGGCTCTGCGCTGACAGCACTGAGTGTGATGCGGGACTCGAACTCACAAACCATGAGATCATGACCTGAGCCGAACCAACTGAGCCACTCAAGTGCCCCCACTTAACTTATTCTATATGGCGTCCATATCTCATTTCTTCCACTGTAAGAATCTTGGTTCTCAAGGACACAGAAGATGTTAGCTTAGAATATTTCTTTTTTCTTTCTTTCTTTTTTTTTTTTTAAATGTTTATTTACTTCTGAAGGAGACAGAAAGGGTGTGAGAGGTAGAGGGGCAGACACACACACACACACACACACACACACACACACACAATCTGAAGCAGGCTCCAGACTCCGAGCTGTCAGCTCAGAGCCCGACGTGGGGCCTGAACTCACAAACTGCAAGATCATGACCTGAGCCAAAGTCGGATGTTCAACTGACTGAGCCACCCAGGCGCCCCTAGAATATTTCATAATTACCCATTTGCTCTATTCCACATTATACATATACTATTATTACTATCACCACCAACTATGATCACTAAAAAGAGTTGAGAATTTTTTATGCATGTGTTATTTTCATTTTCCCCTAATTCTTTATGGTTACACCAAATCTGTGTTATTAGCCAATTCTTAGTACATGCTATACTCTTCAGCATTTAACCTCTGTTTAATGTTAATTTTTAGTTTTATATATGTAATGCTTACATCATCTCTGTATCCTAGTCCTTTGGTTATCTGAAACTCATTCTCTAGTAGATTCCTTAGGAAGGGGGTTACGGTTCAGTTTTGCTAGACATCGAATCCTGGGCTCGGATTTTCTTTCTTTGAATATCTAAATATGTTCCTCAATTATCTTATGGCATAAAACGTTGCTGTAAATTCTGATAATCCAGTTTTCTTTCTCTTGTCGGTCATATTCTCTTTTTGCCTGGAGTTTGCCCAGTTGTTTTGTTTTGTTTCGCTTTTTCCTTTAAAGTCTTAAAATTTTACCAGTGTATGTCTTGGTGTTGGTGGTTCTGGGTGATGATTCTCACATAGGTAGTTTCTTTTTAAATTATATGTTAACGTGCAATTTACAAATTGTTCTATTTTAGGAAAGTTTTCTTCTTTTTTTTTTAGGAAAGTTTTCTTTATTAAAGTTTTTTTTTTAATTTTAACTTTTATTTATTTATTTATTTATTTGGTATTTGTTGTGTTCCTTTGTTCCAAAATTTCCCCCCCCCTTTCAGAATCTCCTATTATTTTATTTTATTTTATTTTATTTTATTTTATTTATTTATTTATTTTCAACGTTTATTTATTTTTGGGACAGAGAGAGACAGAGCATGAACGGGGGAGGGGCAGAGAGAGAGGGAGACACAGAATCGGAAACAGGCTCCAGGCTCCGAGCCATCAGCCCAGAGCCTGACGCGGGGCTCGAACTCACGGACCGCGAGATCGTGACCTGGCCGAAGTCGGACGCTTAACCGACTGCGCCACCCAGGCGCCCCTGACGTTTATTTATTTTTGAGACAGAGAGAGACAGAGCATGAACGGGGGAGGGGCAGAGAGAGAGGGAGACACAGAATCGGAAACAGGCTCCGGGCTCTGAGCCGTCAGCCCAGAGCCTGACGCGGGGCTTGAACTCATGGACCGCGAGATCGTGACCTGGCTGAAGTCGGACGCTTAACCGACTGCGCCACCCAGGCGCCCCTCCTATTATTTTATTATGTTGCATCTTATTTGCTTGTCTTCAAAGTTTGTCACTTTTCCTGTAACACTTTCTTCATTTTTTTTTTTTTTTGATTTGAAACTTTCCATTTTCTCCTTCTATTTATCTGAAGGTATTATTATTATTTTCATTCACTCTTAAGTTCCTCCTAGTTAAGATTTTATTTCTAAAATTTCTAACTCCCTCAAGTTCTGTCACCTCATTTCTGATGTTTTTTTAGTTTATCTATTCTGGTTTCTTCATGTCCAGTATATTTTCTCGGCGTCCTTTGGCACATTTGGAAATTGTATATTACAGTTTTAATCTGGTTTTTGAGACTGTTTTCTTGGGTGTGCTTTTATCAACCTGTAGAGGTGGTATTTTATTCCTTTCTCTCTTGTTCTTATAGTAATATTGGGTAGAATTTGATCTCAGTGCTTCTCTGTTGCTCATTTTCCTGAAGTTTCAGCAAGAGACTTGGTTGAGATACTTTTTTCTAACTTCCCAGAACCCCCTCTTCAAGTCATGTAGTGTCTAAAAACAAACAAAACTTACTGTCTTACTTACTTACTTCTTACTGAAATTTCCTACTTTTGTTTTCCATCCCCACTGTTCGCTGAATCTTCCGTTTTCTCAGTTTTGTTATTCCTGTTTTGCTCAATTTCGATTTTTCTCTCCAATGCTTTGCTCTCTCCAATGGGAGGCTCTGTCTTGACAGCAGGAGTTGGCTATTTGTGTATTTGCCGGTGGTTTATGCTTACCTGCTTGAACTTTGGTGTTTGGGGAGAAGGTTATCTTATCACCTAGGTTTGTTGTAAATGTTACTTACATATTTTTTATTTTTCTATTTAAACGCTGTATGTTTATATGTGGGGATTCCAGGAGACCTACCCCCCCCCAAACCAAACCAAAACCAAAACAAAAACAGAAAACAAACAAACAAACAAACAACAAACAAAACCCCACTATGTAGCTATCACCACCACCACCTCAGAACTTGTCTGTTGTTGAAATGATGATTATAGCACTTTGGACTTCAGAACTTGAGAGACCCTGCATTTTTAGAGCTGGGGCAAAATGTTTTCAAACACAATTGTAAGAGGGAAGGGAAAGAATTGGCTTCTAAAATGTAATGGATTATAATTCAGAGATGGGTGAGCTGATTCTGTCTCGACCAGCTACAGAGCAAACTCGGATAAAGACGACAATACACAACAGGAAGGTACGATGGGGGCCGAAGGGGGTTAATCAACACAGGTTAGTCTTCCTTTCATGGCCTACGCCTTTTCTATTTCTTCATCAAGCGGAGACACCTGTCTAGTTTCTTGCAGCAGACTATGTTAAGTGGTTAGAAGTGTGCTGGGTCTTGCCCGCCCTGCCTGCCTCGCCCTGCTGCTGTCTGCTAGCGGGCCATGGGGTGAAGGGAAGGGACTGGCCCCATATCACATAGGTGCTTTGAGAATCGGACCTCAGGCCTGCGTTTGCTTGGCTCCGATCCAAGATTCCTTCTGCCACCACAGTTTACCTATCACCAAGTATTAAGAAGATGGATTTATTAGCCCAAAATAAAACTGGCTGATGTGGACTGTATGCTGTTTTTGTTTTTGTTTTTTTTTTTTTGAAGAATATTGTGAATTCTCCTTCCTTAAAAATCAGGGTTACCAAAAATAAAAATTAAAAAATACATTATAAAGAAGAAATCAGGGTAATAGCTATCACTGTGGCATTCTTCTGTTCACATAGCTGTCACTATTCAGCGAGCAGCTTGCTGTGCTGTTTTCCGGGCCTCGTTGGCTTCTTGCCACGCGTGTTTTTTTTTTTTTGAGAGAGAGAGTGTGTGTGTGTGCAGGGGAGCAGGGGTGGAGCAGAGAGAGAGGGGGAGAGAGAACCTTAAGCAGACTCCATGCCCAGTGTGGAGCTCACATGGGGCTCAATCTCGCGATCGTGAGATCATGACCTGAATTGAAATCAAGAGTCAGCTGACTGAGCCACCCAGGCGCCCTGGCACTCACGTTCTTATTTACTGCTCATCATCTGGCAAAGTACTATCATCATCCCTAGTTTATCCAAGAGGAATCCTAATACAACCTAGAGTAAGTGTGTTGTCCAAAACTACCCTGCGAATGAACTGTGGGTCCATGAAAATAGACACCCTCTTCTTCTTGGTGTTCTGGGCAGCAGAGAGCAGTTTCTCTTCATCACTGTGGCCACCATGGTCTGTGCACCCCAGGACCCCCCCCTCCCCCCGTCTCTGCCCCACTGCACACAGACACACACGGAGAGTGGATGAGAGAGTACCCTGAATGATTATCTTGAGAGTAAGTCTGTCTTGTAGCGGCTATGTCTGTTTTCCAGCCTTCCCCCTTTCCATCTCTCTCCATCCTTGGCAGCCAGTTCTTTGGCAATCAGACCGGTGTATCTTCCTTACTCATGCCAACCTGGACATCTTTGTGCCATTCTCTGTGTAAAACTTCTACCTGGACTCTTTATAATCTGTTACTTTGGATACCTCTGGTTGTAGAAAAGCAGTAACTAAAACAGAAATGTTTAGGGCGAAAGAGCTTTTTGTCTGATCCTTTAGGTCCATTGGCCCAGATAATCGTCCCAACGACTGCGTGAGGCTGGGGGGCAGGAGGCATGGCCCATGCTTTGCCAAGCCTTCATCTTTTCAGGGGCTCTTCATGTCCATTGGCTTCCTCACTTGTCTCCTCGTCTTGACCTTTATCTTTCTCCAATCCATTGAAGACATTAACCAACTCAGGCCCTAAGACGCTTCTTTCTCTAGGTCACCTTCCTATCTAGCACCCATGATGCCTTCTCATTGTTCCCCAAATCAAACCCAAACTCCTGTCTGACTTGGAGACTCTAATTTTGCCTCACTGAGCTCTTTGAGAAGAGGACCTAGGTTTGTAATGGTCTGTAATCCTTGTCTTCCTTCCACTCTGCCTCTCTCTGCCCCCTTTGCTTTTACTGAGTAACATTTTCTTTTCCACAGTTACTGTAAAAAGAAATCAATTCTGTTTAGCTAAAGTAAATTACTTCCAACTCTCCTTACATGGAAAAAAAAAAGGCGCTAAAGTGCTGACAGATACTGTCTCGGGATAGAGGGATGTTCTTGCTGTTATCCTTCCAGAATGATCAGAAACAAATTTAACTGGTGAATGGCCGTTCCACGTGGAAGGGAAGTGGTAACTAATGTAAAATTAGTAGCCCTCCCAGGAGGATTCACAGTGTTTCTGTGTCATTTGCCACTTCTACGTTACAAATCAAATAGCAGTCTCACCTGGGAAGGCAGGATGGGTCTGTCCTGTCCACCTTCATCTCTTTAAAATATAGCTTGAGTAACAGAGCCACATAAGCATGTGAAAATTTCTAGAGCATTGCCATTATATATTATTCACCACACCCCCAACAGGGTTTGGATCAAATGCCTTTTCCTGACGGAGTTCACTGCCTCCACAGATCAAGAAACCTGAGGAAGACCCCATTTGTATGTGTGTGGCCAGCAGTACCCATGGGGGGTGCGTAGCTCAAGGGAGCTTCAAATAGCCGTTCAGGATGGACTCAAAAAGGGAGCCTCAGAGGAGCAGACAGACCATTTGCCTAAATCATTTTATGCCCGTAAAAATTGGCAGACTTCAGCTGGTGGCAGGTGGATTTTAATTCGTGTCTGGATGTTTCTTAACTACAAACATCAAGAGAGCCGGATGGGTCACTCTCTGCAGGCAGTTTCTCGGTTTTGCCCTCCTCCTTGGCTACCGTGCTATTTGTCTCTTTGGTATAATCCCTCTTGGAGGCCAGAATCCCCTGGCAGAGCTCCGGGTCTTAGAGAAATATGGCTGTAAAATGCTCGAAGTTTATTCTGATGATACTTGTCACGCTGGGCAGATGGTGGCATTTACCACGTTGATTGGCGAGGAGTGTTCGCGCTCCCAGACGCAGATGGGCCAAGAGGCCTTCCCGGCAGCCTCACATCCGCCCGCTCCAACATCCATCGCGGCTGCTAGTCAGCGGCCCCCTCTTTGTTCCGGTAACACTTGTGCTTGCGTTTCTTTCATGTTGCCCATCGGTGGTGGTGACGATCATCTGCCTTGATGAATGCCCCCTACCAGGCTGGCTGTCAAGTCTTCAAGGGCAGGGACCTGGCTTCTACTCCAGGGGCTAAGAGGTTCTGCACTCTGTGCAAGGTCACCTAGCAGCCGAGTGGCAGCAGCGCAGGATTCTAAGCTTCATTCATCAATCTCCAAGGCCCAGGCTGTTAATGAGAAGGCCTGTCATGTCATAGCCATCATAATGGCCCTCTGAGGGCAGAATGATGGGCGTAAAATCGTCCATCATCCTTTGATAATTACAACAGTAATTGTTTATTGGGGTCTTAGGAACTGCACCAATCACTTTAAATTTTTTTTTTTCAACGTTTATTTATTTTTGGGACAGAGAGAGACAGAGCATGAACGGGGGAGGGGCAGAGAGAGACGGAGACACAGAATCGGAAACAGGCTCCAGGCTCCGAGCCATCAGCCCAGAGCCCGACGCGGGGCTCGAACTCACGGACCGCGAGATCGTGACCTGGCTGAAGTCGGACGCTTAACCGACTGCGCCACCCAGGCGCCCCAACCAATCACTTTAAAGACATTATTTCAGTTAATCTTCCCAACAATCCTATGCATAAATAATATAACCACCATTTTCAGATGAAGAGAGTGAAGTTCACAGAAAGTAAGAGACTTGCCATCCAGGTTGCACAACTAGTAAGTAGCTCCAGCCCTCACTCAGACTGCTCTGTTTTTGAAGCCCTGGTCTTGTCTGCTGTGCTTTAGTGCCTGTTGGCACAAATGGACGCTTGACATCTGAGAACAGCTCCAGACAGGGAGCCCCTCATCGGTGTGTGTCACTCTTCTTCACTGAAGCCCAAGCGCTGTAGATCATTTGCAGCTGCCTTGATCATAAGAAAACACACACAGGGACAAGGACACTTTAGATCTATGCACTCAGACAAAGAACACTTTGTCATACACTCAAAACGAGGTGTAGAAAATAATTGTTATGTGTTGTCCCACTTTTCATTTGAAGTTAGTAGGGATCTTGGGAGTGACGGTTGCCAACTACCAGCCAATCCCCTGTCAACCCCCAAATATACCCACTTCTTGCTTCTTGCTTCTTGCTTCTTGCTTCAGTCGTGGTCAAGGGCGTGGCTCTGACAAGTTCACCCTACCATGTGGACGATTATGGTGGGAGGGGGTGTGATGGTGGCCGTGATACCCTCTATCGGTGTACCCTGTATTTGCGCACACATCCTTATATAATCAACTTCAGGGATTGGGTGACCAAGCATCATAGATCATTATCCCCCTTTTCCTCGCGGAACTGAATCTCGAAGGTGGTTGAGTGGCATAGGGTGGATTCAAACTCAGGGCTTCCATTTTCTGATCCAGTGCTCTTTCTGTTAGAGTCGTTACTCTCACACTGTGGGGTGTGGAGGTGCCTCAGATACCTATCATGATGAGGGGGGACGAGGGGACTCAAGGACCTACAGCCTGCCTTAAATAGAACTGATCCACTTTATCTGACTGATTCGTAAGGGTCTGCGTGAGGTTTTCTTTTATAGAAAGGTGCTGGCATTTTAACAGTTTGCTCTTTCTGTGTAAACACTACCAAACGTAGTTCTTATTGTGCATGCATGGGCGGGCTGGCGGGGGCTCAGCTGGGCTCTGCTGGCCGCCATAACTCTGGCAGCAGCAGTGGGGCTCCCTGCTTCTTCCTGCAAGTGTACGGGTCGGCTGGGCTGGCTCTGTGGGACCAGTGTGCTAGCCAGGGCATGCTTTTCACAGTTTCTTGGCTTGGGCCTGGAACTGGCCTACTCTTGCTCCCAAAGCAAGTCACAGAGCCAAGGCCGAAGTCAGAGGGCAGGACGGTTCGCTGCCTCTTTATGGGGCCTGCGGCAAGGTCACGGATGCAGGGAGGCATGAAAAGTTGGGGCCAATAATGCAGTCTGTCACGACTACTTTCAAAAATTGGGATATCACTGCACGGTCTGAATTTGAAGGCTGTTAAAGTTCTTCAAGCCACATATACCCATGGCCTCCGGGGAAGGTGGCTGTGTCTAGTGAAGGACAGGAGCTCTGTACTCAGAGATAATCAGGCCCAAGGAGTGTTGCTTGTTAGTGGTGGCCAGTTTGGGCTGTGGTCATCCTCGTCTGTTCAGAGTCCAGAGTGCTGACCATTACACCATGGAACCCCACATCCCATCTTTTCACTGCTTGCTCAGGTAGGGTGATGTTTAAGTGTGTGTGTGTGTGTGTGTGTGTGTGTGTGTGTGTGTGTGCGTGTATAAGGGTACAAGATACGTGCCTCTGCCTACCAACCTCATCAGCTCCGTCCTTGTTTTAGCTGAAAGCTTTATTCTGTGCTTTGCTCCCCCTTCTCTCCCTGCTGTCCCCCAGCATTTATATTAGGTTGGGCTACAGAGCTCTCTCCCGCCACCAGCTCCTTGATTGTCAGTGTCAGCTGCACCTCTGAGCTCTAAGCCTTTACCTGCCGAAAGCCTTTCCTAGGTGGTTTGTACCTTCTGACCCCAGTCTGGCTAATTTACCTTCATAAACTGTCAGATTCTGCTAAGGTCATTTAATTCTGTCATCTTGTAATGTTCAAAAAAAAAAAAAAAAAGTGGATAAGAGGCCAAATGATGAGCCATCCGCCCCGGAGTACAGCACGCCAGCAGCATTCTATTTCATCATTGAAAAAACAGTGCGGGAGTTACCAAGCAGAATATTTATTAAAATGGACTCCATGAGGAGGTTGTAAAGACAAATGCGAAATATCTAAATGTGCAGAGTTACAGGCTCAGAATAAAAATGATTTCCGGAATGTTGGGGCACACAGAGTCTCCCATCTTACCCACTGCTCTCGTTCCCAGTACGTGTGACCGCATGGGTGGCAATCGCTAAACGTTGCAAGTCACGTATGCCACTTGATCCGAGGTCTCCTCACCAAACATCCGAGTGGGAGGGCGATCATGTTGTGACACAAGTGATCTTGATAAAGGGAAACAAAATCATTAGGTGATACGAAAAGCCACGCATCCGGGTCTGTTTAGTCAAAATCGATTCCAATGACATTTAAAAGGATGGAAAGAATCATAGCCAGAGGCACTATGTAAGCATGGCCACTTTATGTGATTTAGTGAGTCCTTTTCTAATTATTGGCAGTCAATGCTGAGTGTATCCACATGCTAAAATCCATTTCCTTCTAATAAGAACCCATCCACCTGGACCTCAGTTATGTGGCTATCTTGTCAACATGGAGCAGGTCTCGGAATAGGAGGGATGTGGGAAGGCCACCCAAGCGTCATCTCAAGTGTCTCAGTCAGGGTTTGATCAGAAAAGCAGAGCCACTAAGACTTATCATCTGGATTTCACCCAGGTAGTTGTGGGATCTGGTTAAACAGTCAATGGAAGGTTGTGACATCTGGTGCCAGGCATCACTAGGGCAGGCAGTGAGGAGGAAAGATGGATGTGACCTTGAGGAGGGAGAGATGAAGTGGAACCCTTGAGGACAAGCTGGCATCCACATTCGTGGACTGCAACCCACGTTGGTCTCTCGCTGCCATCAAGTCGCGTCCATGATGGGGTCGAATTCCAGGAGCCACCGACTGACCTTCATCATGGAGCTGAGCATGCACCTGACCAGGAGTCAGAGACGGTGAAGGAGGCATTCCAGAATGGGCTGGACAGGTCCATTTGCTGACTCTTGACAACGAAGTGGCCAGCAGTAAATGAAGACACACAGAGTTGCGGAAGCACCTGACACCCCGCACCAGCCTTGCAGATGCAGAGAGACCACAGCTGTTCCTCCACTTCCTTCTTTCCGTCTCACCCGCATGCTTCCTGGGGTCCGTGCTAACCCAGAGGAGCGCAGGGGACGGAAGCGTGGGAAACAGAGTTCCAGCTTAGCTGGTTAGCGCGACGTAAACCTACCGCTCTTGGTCTTGCTAAGCCCATTTTTCACATGTGGCCCACCCAGACTGAAATAATCCCTGTTGGTTCGCCATCTTATAGGGGCCACTATTTACCTCGTTTGCCCAATTTGGGTGCTAGGTGCTTAGGTGCGAACATCAGTTCTCGATTGCCTGTTAAGGATCTTTTCACTCTTGAATTTGTTATGACGTCCAAAAGATTATTTGAGAATAACCGAGTGTGGCACCCTATACTTGTATCTCCTGTGGAGATACATAAACATAAATGGATATGAATATTATGCACACATATAGGCTACAAATAATATACAGCTATTGATATAATATGGTCTAGCAATATCATGCACAGTCCTCATCAGTGAAACCCAGGAATGAGAGTAGCTTAGTAGGCTAACAAATATTGGTTGAACACCTACTGTGTGTCAGGTAGTACTAAAGCCACAGAGGATACAGCAGTTAATGGACCAGTATCAGCCCTAAGCAGTTTACATTCCATTCCAGGGTGGCTCAGCCAAGACACTGTTGATGCTCCTGGCTGGATACTTCCTGGCTGTGGGGATTGTTCTGTGCATTGTAGAATGTCTAACAGCATTGCTGGCCTCTACCCACTGGATGCTAGTAGTCTTTCCTCACTCCTCTCCCAGTGGAGACAACCAAAAATGTCTTTAGATATTGCCAGTTGCCCCCTGGAGGGCAAAGTCACCCCCAGTTGAGAGGTACCGTTTTAGACAGTAAGTCCCATTGACATACTTTTGGGCGCTAATAGGTGTCACTGAGGGGGCACATGACCATGTTCAGGGTAATTAAGAAAGTCCTCCTTGTGAAGGATTGGCATTTGAGATGCAGCTTGCTCTTCAGAGCTTGGAGGTCAAAGTACTTGTGGCAGAAGGAAGAGCCAGCACCTAGGTCCTAGGTCAGAGCAAGCTTGGGATTTTAGAGAGCAGAAATGCCATGGGACTTGGAGCATGTGCAACATGGGGAGAGGGTGGGGCCTCAACCTGGGTGGTTTTGTTACAGGAATCACGGCTTGGAGCCTGCATTTAACCCTGGCTACTCTGGGAAGTCATGGGAGAGGTTTGATCGGGGGAGCGACGAGAATTATTCCTTAAAAGGACCATGCTGGTTGCTATCAGGTGGGTTGACAGATGCCTTACTGTCCTGCAATGCTGGGCACTCTGCTTCCTCTGCCCAGTGACCTGTGGGGATCCATAGTAACCCTTACAGCTGCCTATTTCCATCTACCAGACTGATCAGCTAATGGTAGTTTTGGGTCTCTGTGTCTGACAGTGATTGAAATTGGATTTGAGAATATGGCCACTTTCATCACTGACATTTCTTAAATGCTGGCTACTTCGGTTTCTGGCCCTTCCTACAAGTGCCAGGCCCCATGCTCACCCCCCTTTTAAAAACATACCTTCTGTAGCCTTTGGAGAACATCAACTTCTCACTAAGGCTGTAGTGGAGGGAACTCCATAGATTTCGAGTTTGGGTGAAATACGAAAGTCTCCTGCCTGACTACTGCCCATGATACTAGTTTCATTTTGATCAGAAAGCCTTTGGGCTTCGGGCCATCTACTCCCCTCCCTTCCCACACATACCCCATGGCTTCACGAGGTTTTACTCTTTACTGGTTTCAGGCCCCCATTTATATTTGAATTACACAAGCATGAGCATTCACGCTCTTGACCCATAGAGGAGGCACTCTGTTTTTCCCGGGAAAATGGTTTACTTTCATTTTGGACACCATTTGGAATATACTTGGTTGTCTGGGTGGAGGCAGAAAAGTAGCCAGCAAGAAGAACCCAGCGAGAGGCAGTGGCGAGATATGGCCTCTGAAAGCCTGTGACAGTAGACCCGGGATTCAAAAACGTCTTCCTGTGGTCAGTCCAAGGTCAGTAGCTGCAGACACCACAATACGTAAGTTCTCGTGAGGCATTCGTTGTGTGACAAGCCAGCATGGCAATGATTTCCTAATAAAGACTATGAGACCTCGAGACAAGGTTAATTTCTTTTTAGCATTGCCTGCTAAGCAATGCAGGAAAATGTTTTACTTTTTAGTTACTCTTTAATTTAAAATGATTTTAAAAATGGAATGGTTTTGGCACTTAAAGAGTTACTTGGGGAAAAAAATCGATCCTCCAGAATGTTTCTCTACAGCTTACTTCTTTTCCAGATTTTCTTATTTGGCACAGATTTCAGTGGAATCTTCCAAAAGTCATTAATCCATTCTCTTGCTTCAGTGCATGTTTTCTTGATGGATATTATCTATTTTTCTGTTATGTTGTAAGGTTTCCAGGACACATAAAAGTTGGAGGATATATGGTCGATGCAAACTAATTCTAAAGAGTAATGAGATTGATTTCAAGGGGCACTTTAAAGAATACAAATGCCTTTCTTTCAGTTTTCCTGAGTGGATGTAAAAAGGAAGGGAAGGAACAGCATCTGAAGCTAAGGAAGGAAACATTTGAGGTGAAGAATCACTAAATAGGAGTCAGACGGAGCTTTTTAACACCGTGCCAGATAGCAGTTGCCTTAGACCATGGGCAAAAATGAGCACTTCAGGCACTTAAGAAGCATTTTTTTTTTTTTTCCTGGTAGATATTATTGGGCTTTGACAGGAAATCACACCCCGGTTGTCCTGAAACAAAATCAGCAGTAGTTTTCTATGGGCCATTTGTACCAGTGGTAGTTTTGTGGGAGGCAAGATTTACAAAATTGACCATGCATCTGAAAGGTCATTGAGCGAAAGGCAAGCGTGTGAGTGAAGGTTCCACGGATGCTCTTTAGGTTTTGCTCTTTCTGTGAACAGCCTGCATTTTCACTTCAGGAAAATAACAGTCATACACATACTCACAAATCACATTCAGCCAGTATTGATTTTAGCATTGTATGAAAAAGGACCTTTCTTGATGCTGTATGTGAATCAAAGGAGAGAGGGAGAGGGGGAGACTGGCTGTCTCTGGCTCTCGCAATTTAGAAGTGAGCGTATAGGTCCATGCACATGTAGCTATGATACTACATGCCCGGATAACACGTGTGTTCTCGTGGACCCGGGAAAATATCCCAGGTTGGTAGAAGAGTGTAGATTTCAATGGGACCTTGGCAGGTGGGGTCAATAAGAATATTCCGGTGGCAGAGATAGCTAGGGTGAGGCACAGAGCTGGGTGTTGCCAGCTTTGTTTTGTGAGGACAATAGATTCCTGTGATTCCAGCAGTGAGGAAAGCAGAAGTATTGGAAATGGTCTTTCAGAAAGATCCAAACTGACCTCGAGAGCAATTGTAAAGGTCTTGCTGATGAATTTGTATTGTATTTTCCATGCAATGCAGGATCCGTTAGAAGAATTTGAATAGGAGATGATCATGGAGCATTTAGAAGACATAATTTAAGTATAAACTATGACATATTTTCCTTGAAACCGTTAAAGAACCATAGATTCTTAGAGCTAGAAGGGACATTAGTAAGTACCTCATGAAGTGGTTTTCCGATACAGTGGGCAACCCTTCCTTCAAATGACATCTTAGCAAATGCCTCATCTATAAGACAGAATGAAGAGCAGTTCTGGTGGAAACATTATGGGAAGCGTCCTACATTTGCTCGTTTCTCTTCCCTTTGCCCCTCCGGCAATCCCCAAGCTACCTGCAGAGAAAGCTCACAATCGTGCCATTTTAAAGATGAAGTTCCTCAAGAGAAATGACAACATGTTTACAAAAAGATGTGTATGGCAATGTGACTAGCAGCTTTATTTATAATAGCTGGAAACTCGACCGAACCCAAATATCTATCAATGGAAGCATAGATAAACAAACTGTGGGGTCCTCACACAGTGGGGAATACTATGCCATAGTGAAAGGAGCACCCTCCAGACACGCATAACAACATGGATGAATTTCAGAAACATTAAGTGAGAGAACCACGCGTGACATCAAAGAATACACATTCTCTGATTCCATTTATGTGACATCCAAGACCTCTTAAAAAGAACGTATGGGGAAAGAAACTCGAAAGTGGTTGCCTGGGCAGCAGGGAGGAGGGCAGACTCAAAAGGGGTACAGGGGAGCCTTCTGGGGGGGTTGGAAATGTACTGTATCTTGTTTTGTGTGATGATTACATCTGTCTGTTCAGTTGTCAAGACTCATCAAACGAAACACCGAAGATGTACACATTCTCCCGCGTACGTTATACTTTAACTTACAGAAGCTGAGTTACCGACGACCTTAGACAGAAAGTTGCCCAGTTCCCATAGCCAGTTATGAGGAAGACTGGGGACTGGATATTAGGTTTTCTGGATTCCTGGTCCGGTACTTGTCGTCATATCTTCTCCCTCAGACTCATGCATCCCATTGACCAACACAGCATCAACGCTGACTCACTACCACCCGAAACTACCCCCACTAGCTCAAAAACTTCACTGCTGCTGAGAAATACTAACTTGTAGAGTTAATTAACTTGTAGAGAATAAATCTACAGTGCTGTAGAGCTTCTGAATCAGCTTCTAAAATCTTCCTACAGTAATGGGGCGCCTGGGTGGCTCAGTCGGTTGAGCGTCCGACTTCGGCTCAGGTCATGGGCTCAACAGTTCGTGGGTTCGAGCCCCACATTGGCCGTTGGCGCAGAGCCTGGGGCCTGTTTCACATTCTGTGTCTCCCTCTCTCTGCCCCTTCCCTGCTCGTGTTCTGTCTCTCAAAAATGAATAAACATTAAAAAAAATTCTTTTTTTAAATTTTCCTACAGGGAGGCCAAAACTGGCAAACACAGCCGCACTTTTCACACACTGTGCTTCGTGTATTTGTATTGCCGACTCATTGAGAAACAGTGCTCTATTCCATAGCCATGGGGGCCTTGTGTGACTTAGCCATGTTAATGCTAGATGGAAATACGGCAAGGGAGAAGACACTGGTGGCTTCCGTTGTAAACCTGTGAACACTCACTGGTGGCATGTCAGCTCTCGAGATACACCTGTTGTTGCATAGCCTAGAGGCTCACCTGCACAGATGAGTTGAACTGTAGTTCCACTCCATTTAGTGGTCACCAGTGGAGTGCCACACGCTGCTATGTTGTTTGGCCTGTATGTTAAGAGTATCATTGCAGGAGAAGGGGGGAGGTAGTGGGAGTTCATAACCTTCTTGCTCATGGAAGCACTGGACGGCAGAGCAGCACCCTTGACTTAATGACTGATCTACAGGAGGGTCTAGCTCTTTTATCCTCCTGCGGCTTTTGCTCATAGTCTCTCTGCCTGGAGTGTGCCGGGGGTGCGTTGCCCGTCCGAAGGGTCACACGTATGCCTGTATTCCTCAGTCTATGGAGAACGTTTCAAGGACTGGGACTGTGTCTTTGTCTTTGTGTTCCCAGTATCCACAACAGTGCCTTAATCTGGAAAGATGGATCTTAACTGGGAGCTGTTTTCCCCCGTTGCTCCAGGGAACATTTTGCAATGTCTGGACCCGTTTTTCAATGCCGGGACCTAGGGGCAGGGGGTACCTAGCATTTAGTGGGTAGAAGCCAGGGGTGCTGCTAATCATTCTATAGTGCACAGGACAGCTCTCCACAATAAAAAAGGTACCCAGCCCCAAATGGCAAGGGTGCTAAGGTTGAGATATCCTAACCTAGAATATACTTTATTGTAATAAGAGGTCAACAACATCATGAAATTGCTCACTCGGGGTCGGGGCCAATACGTTCCAATGTTATGATGAGTCTCTCGGCTTCTGTTACCACTCTTGATTCTCTGGGCATTGAAGTCCAGCTGCTTAATTAGAGGGGCAGAGATGTCTGACTGAGTCAGGTAGCCATCAGCCAAATTGGAATCACCTTTGGCTGAGTTTGAATCCGTCTGTCTTTTAAGCCAGTGTTGCCTTAACTTAGCTTTGGGTGTCTCATCCCTTCATCTGTAGCCAGGACAACAGGGGTCCTTGGCACAGATCTGCCTGCTTTGCTTAAAAGAGGTCTATGCGGGTGGGAAATGAACTCAGATTAAATTTATTCACCCAAGGCCACACAACAAGTATGTTTTGGAGCCACATTCAAATCCAGGATGTTTCCTTTCTAGTTTTCTTGGACTTTATTAAATGTTCCTGCCTTTCCCTGGTAAAATTGATTTCCCCTTGTCACCAATTCTCTAGGAATCTTGGTCCAGGGCTTCGGCTCTTCAATCAGTACAGGGACATCACTCTGTGATGAATCATAGTTTCACCTTCTGTCCTAAAACTGAGTTAGGCCAGCACTCCAGGTTCTACTTTCTTTATGGTCACTCTGTACACTTCACAAGAATCTTTCTTTGGTTTATGGTAAAAATTGAAATGTAGAAAAAAGTGGACTGAAATGAAAGACCAAACATTTTCAGTTAGGTTACTAATTAACTCTGTGACCGAGGGCAAGCCACTTATAAATCAGTCATCTTTAAAATGCTAAGACTCATTCTAGATCTCAAAACTTATGATCATGTGTGGAGCAAGGGGAACCCTCTTGCACTGTTGGTGGGAATGCAAACTGGTCCAGCTACTCTGGAGAATAGTATGGAAGGTCCTCAGAAAGTTAAAAATAAAAACCCTATGAGCCAGCAATTACACTGCTAGGTATTTACCCAAAGAATATAGAACTACAGATTCAAAGGGGTTTATGCACCCCAATATTTATAGCAGCATTATCAACAATAGCCAAACTGTGGAGAGAGCTCAAATATCTACTACTGATGAATAAAGAAAGTGTGGGGTATGTATGTATGTGTATGTATGTATGTATGTATGTATGTATATAAAAATATTATTCAGCTGTTGAAAAGAATGAAATCTTGCCATTTGCAGTGACACGGTTGGAACTAGAATGTATTATGCTAAGCTAAATAAGTCAGTCAGAGAAAGACAAATACCATATGATTTCACTCGTATGTGGAATTTAAGAAACAAAACAGATGAACATACGGAGAGGGAAACAAACCACAAGAGACTGTTAACCATGGAGAATAAAATGAAGATTGATGGAAGAAGGTGAGTGGGGGATGGGCTAGACGGGTGATCGTTATCAAGGGGGGCACTTGTTGGGATGAGCACTGGGTGTTGTATGTAAGTGATGAATCACTAAATTCTACTCCTGAAATCAATATTGCACTGTATATTACCTAACTAGAAATTAAGTAAAAATTTGAAAAGAAAAAAAATTATGATCATAGGGTTGGGGTTCTTTTTTACTATAACATATCTATTTTTCTTGGCTTAAACCTGCAATACTCAACAGCTTATCATGTAGGAAAGAACTGATCTAAAGTAGAAGAGGCAAGATTTGATTTTTCCTTAATTTTAAATTTTATTTAAATCCAATTTAGTTAACATATAGTATAATAATAATTTGAGAAGTAGAATTCAGTGATTCATCACTTACATAGAACACCCGGTGCTCATCCCAGCAAGTGCCCTCCTTAATGCCCATCCCCCATCCAGACCATCCCCCCACCCAACACCCCTCCAGCAACCCTCAGTTTGCTCTCTGTATTTAAGAGTCTCTAATGGTTTGCCTCCCTCTCTCTTTTTGTCTTATTTGATGTAATTGGTAGATACTGTGAAAAATGGTTTTAGACTCTGAGTGTGGATTGAAATGCTCCTTGTTTCCCTAAGAGGACTCAGTTTCTCAGATAGTCTCTGCCTCAATTTCCACATGTGTTATTTCAATGCGTGGACTAAACACAGAGCATAGTCATACATGACGTGATCATAATGCAAGTCATAGCCGGTACTTGGGAAACCTGTGGCCAAAATCAAACTTAGAATCAGGTATATTAGGAGCCACCTTCCGTTCCTGTGATGAGAAAGTATTTGTCATGCTCAAAAGCTAATAAGAGGGTTCCCCAAAATAACAGACCCAACATTGAATTTTAAACGGTGCGATTTTCAAAAATTTGACCTGTACAAAATCTTTCACAAAACACCTTATGTAGAACAAGGGTGGTGCGTGTTTAGTGAGAAATAATATTCCTCTAAACTTGGAAAAACGTTCTGAAGCTTCAGATGAAAAACATGGAAATGCCCCCTCTTCCTGACTCTGTAACAAACGTCCCCGGTCCCCGGTCTACTCGAGGACTGACTTTATCCCCAACTGACCAGAGCTGGATTACTCTGGATAATGACTGAAATGATCCCAAAATACCAATACGTAACAGACTATACAGAGGCACAGTATATAGTAACCACTTAAAACTTCCCTTTAAACTACTGACGGAAACACTAATTAAGATCTGAAATGGAAGCAAAGTAACACAATCCTTGTCATGTCCTGCAGCATGAGTGTGGAACTAGGTTCTTTCACCTACTACGGTATCATCACAAAGCAAGCATCGAATGTCTTTGCTGCTACAGTCTCCTTTGCTTTATTATGCTGTTTATTTCATGGGAAGTCTCAATATTAGTTATAAAAATGTCTGTGTCTGCAGCTGCATTTTTTCATCTCATAAACTCGCAGGGATCTCATCAATTCAACGTGCTTTGTAAGGTTTGCCGCAAACCACTACAGGCAAGGAGAGGCTTAATCAAAGTTTCTTCTTCATAATGAACGTGACACACAGAAAAAGCATAGCAACGAACGAGCCTGTGATTGTAGGTAAAGACTCATTATATGAAAGTCTATATTTAAATTAAGAGCTTGGGAATAGGATTCTTCAGTGTGCAAGAAAAATCACCCTAGGATGCCTACAAATAGTGTATCCTAGGCATTTGAATAGAATTTAATCTATAAACAGTTTACCCTAGGTTTTAAGCAATTCGTTGCTGGGGGAAAAACAAACCTGGGTTCTTTAAAATAGCAAAGTATTTGCAGTAACTGAACATTATTATAGCTGCAGAAATCCAAAGATAATTTTCTTTTGTATAATTTTTGAATTATAAATTGTTTATCTTTCCTTAATAACTTTTACTATAGACAGAGCTCCTTTTTTTTTTTTTTTTTTGTTCTGTTTACATAAAAGTGTCTGGAATGATTCAGTGACACAGATGTTGGAAATTAAGGACTCAGTTCAGACTGAAGCTTTTTATCCTCACCTGCCCCCCCCATGCTTTTATCCAGCACTAATTAATGTAAAGGTCAAAAGTCAGACAAAATGATGTGAAAAGGGAAGGTGGCAGCACTGGGGACCAGAATGAGGCCGTTGTATATAATGGAGAGACACCAGTTGACATTTTTCATGATAATCATTTTAAAGGGTTCTCTTTTGCTAGTCAACAAATACAAAATATGTGAACCTCCTCCAGTTGTAATAGACTTTACAGTTTGTAAATGGAGTTAGAAAGAGTTTGTAACAGAGTTACAACAGTTTGTAATAGAGTTAGAGTTCCACCTTTTCTTTCCAAATAGCCGGAGAGGACAGTCTTTGCTGGCGGCCCGAAGCCCAGTCACTCATAACACCCGGGGAAGGCTAGCAATGCCTGGATTCGAAGGGTGGCATCAAAAAGGAGATTGTACCACCCCCCAGGTGCTGAACAGAGCTCTCCTAGACTGTGGTAACCTGCTGGCAGGGTGATGACTGTGTACTTTATGCCAGCTCAGTTGTGCCATAGAAATGCTAAATCACCGGTTTTATGTAGTAGATTTGGGTTGGCAGAATTGCAAAGGTGAGTGCCAAGCCTGTGCCGATTGCCTCCTTTCCTCTCCCAGCTGCTCAGGTCCCCTTCCATCCCCCTTCCAAGTACAATAGACAGTTTTCCAAAGGAGACATCCAGATGGCTTACAGACACATGACAAGATGCTCAACATCGCTCATCGTCAGGGAAATGCAAATCAAAACCACAATGAGATACCACCTCACGCCTTTCAGAGTGGCTGACGTTTACAACACAAGAAACAACAGGTGTTGGCGAGGATGAGGAGAAAGGGGAACCCTCTTGCACTGTTGGTCGCAATGCAAACCGGTGCAGCCACTCTGGAGAATAGCGTGGAAGTTCCTCAGAACGTTCAAAATAGAACTACCCTATGATCCAGCAATGACGCTACTAGGTATTTACCCAAAGGATACAAAAATATAGCTTCAAAGGGGTACGTGCACCCCAATGTTTATAGCAGCATTATCACTACTAGCACACTATGGTGAGAACCCAAATGTCCACTGACTGATGAATGGATAAAGAAGGTGTGATGCACACATGCACACACACACACAATGGAATATAACTCAACCATCGGGAAAGAATGAAATCTTGCCATTTGCAATGACATGGATGGAGCTAGAATGTATTAAGCTAAGCGAAATAAGTCAATCAGAGAAGGACACATACTATGTGATTTTGTTCCACAAGAGACTCTTAACGGTAGAGAAAAAACCATGGGTTGATGGAAGGAGGCGGGCACCCTGGAGGGCACTTGTTGGGATGAGCACTGGGTGTCGTATGTAAATGATGAATCACTGAATTCTCCTCCTGAAACCCGTGTATGTTAATTAAAATTTAAACTAAAAAATATAATAGCTAATCTTCTGCCCAGTAAGTATAGTGAACAAATGGGATCCAGAGACGTCTGATACACTTTTTGGAGAAGTTTGGGGTGAGACTCTTTCTTTTAGTTTCCCCTTCAGAGAGAAGTCCTCATTTTCCTCACACGTTCATTCGTCTGCAGTTAGTAGAGATTTGTGGAAGGTGTGCCAGAGAGGGGTTGCCTTGGTGGGGTTGGCTGACCTCCTAGCCGGGATCGCCGGGCAGTGAAGTGGCCAGCCTCTGGCAGCCTGTCGGGTGAGGGAGAAGGCCGCTGTGTGGTCGTGTGGATCGTAGGCACACGGGAACATTCCCGTCTCCAGGCGCTGGATCCGGAGCACAGAAGCTATGCAATCAGATGCGCCGTGTCCGGTCATAGCTGTCTTGTGCCTTCGCCTTCTTGGCGGGGGGGGGGGGGGGGGGGGGGGTG
Source organism: Felis catus (assembly GCF_018350175.1). Classification (NCBI taxonomy): domain Eukaryota; kingdom Metazoa; phylum Chordata; class Mammalia; order Carnivora; family Felidae; genus Felis; species Felis catus. The sequence continues at coordinate 117,266,105 of NC_058373.1, forward strand.
GTGGTGTCCCCCTGCTCACATAGTGTTGACGGTGATGGCCTTGCGTCCTGCTGGTTAGTCCTTGGGCATCGGGAGCATTTTTGTCTCCTTGTGTATTTGCTCAGGTGATACCTTCGAATGCATTCAGGCCTTTTGGGTGGACGTGATTTAGGTGATTCTTCCTCAGAAAATAGAAGCACCTGCGTTCTCCATTTTGCACGTGGTGATCTTTAAATCAGGGCGTTGGAAGCGGCTGACTCTGTGTAGCCAATTCCGTGAGGCTGTCTTGATTAGGAGGACATTTGACTTGGATGGGCTAATGGGGCTGAATCAATAAGGAAAACACAGTTTCTGCTTGCCTGCCTTTTAAATGACTAAGAAATGCACGTAACGATTCCCCCCATTACTCCATTTAAGCCCCCACTTCTGATGCCACACCACATTTTTTCTCATCCTGTCTCTCAGCGTTAGCCCATCCCACAGTGAGTGGGTAGAGGGGAGTCATGAGGTAGGAGGTGCATACGTGGATTATTCATTACTTAGGAGAGAAAAAGCTGATGCTTGCTTTTTTTTTTTTTAACTTTTATTAAAAAGTTCCCAAGTCAACAGAACAGTATTAAAATTGTCTTATCAGAATGCCCTATTCTTTTGCATTTTCCTAGTTAAGGAGACTGCCATGAACTCTGGGGCCTGCCTAGGTGAGGGTCTTGAAAATATGATTAAAGATTAAATATTTGTTTACTGTTTTTGAGAGAGAGAGAGAGACAGAGAGAGAGCGAGTGGAGGAGGAGCAGAGAGAGTGAGACAGAATTCTAAGCAGCCTCCAAGCTGTCAGGGCAGAGCCGTACGTGGGGGCTCGAACCCACAAACCCTAAGATCATGACCTGAGCCAAAACCAAGAGTTGGATGCTTAACCGACTGAGCCACCCAGGCACCCCGAAAGTGTGATTAAAGATTAAAGTGATCGGGGCGCCTGGGTGGCGCAGTCTTTTAAGCGTCCGACTTCAGCCAGGTCACGATCTCGCGGTCCGTGAGTTCGAGCCCCGCGTCGGGCTCTGGGCTGATGGCTCAGAGCCTGGAGCCTGTTTCCGATTCTGTGTCTCCCTCTCTCTCTGCCCCTCCCCCGTTCATGCTCTGTCTCTCTCTGTCCCAAAAATAAATAAACGTTGGGAAAAAAAAAAAAAAACCTCTTTAAATAAAGATTAAAGTGATTATAGTGAAAGTAATAAAAACAGGAAAAAAAAATACCTTGGATATAAACCTATTAAGCCACCTTTAGAATGGTGAATGAAAATGACAGTATTACAAAAAAATGTTAGAATTGTTGGCTTTACTTTGAAATTAGTATGTAAAGGAACATTTTATTTATTACACTAATGCTTCATCCTTAATTTTTAAAATTATGAGATTTATATCCTCTAAGTACAGCCTGAGTACATTTTAATATTTAGTTGTTAAGTTTTTTCTTAAACTACGATTTAAAAACAAGTCATGGCGTGCCTGGGATTTCTCTCTCCCTCTCTGTCTGTCCCTTCCCTGCCCATGTTCTCTCTCTCGCTCCCTCCCTCTCAAAATAAATAAGTAAACTTTAAAAAAAATAATAAAAACAAGTCATAATTCTTAAACTGGGTTTCATTATTTTGGGAACCGACAGTGTTTTCCAGTAGAACATATTAAAGGTTTAAAAATGTGAGGTAATGAAAAAAGAGTATTCATGTCAAAATTTTCGCCGAGTTCCAGCATAGGACATAATTGGCCATAACTGTAAAAAATGTTTAAATTTTGAGGTTATTGTAGAGTCACATGCAGTTGTGAAAAATAATACAAAGAGATCCTGTATTTCTCTTTCCCTTGTTCTTCCTCCCCACCCTCTGGTAACATCTTATAAAACTATAGCATGATATCGCAACCAGGTTATTGACATTAATACAGAACAGTTCCATTTTTTATGTGTTTGTTTATTTTTGAGAGGGGGGAGGGGCAGAGAAAGGGAAGGAGGGAGACAGAGGATCTGAAGCGGGCTCTGTGCTGACAGCAGAGAGCTGGATGCGGCCTCAGACTCACGAACCATGAGATCAGGACCCGAGCTGAAGTTGGACGCTTAACCGACTGAGCCACCCAGGCGCCCCTATAACAATTCCATTGAAACAAGCCTCCTGTGAGCTGCCCTGCTATAGCTCCCTCCCTTTGTTGGGAACAACCTAGTTCTTCCCTACTGTTTCTTCCTTGTGAGTCTTCTTTACTCCTCGCACAGAACACTTCACTCCTGACACTTCTGGTCACCAGATGTGTGAAAGTTTCCCCCACACTGGGCAATTCTATAATTCAACTCCTATATCCTATAATTCAGCTCCTCCTGGCACTATCTACATGGAGACAGCATCAGATTCCACAGATTAAGAGTTCAGTTCTACAAGACTGTGCCCTACCCTCCACTTCAGAGGCCAGTCGCAAGCCCTAGGCTGTTACTTGTGCTTCTGACCAACCAGCTGCGGGGGAGAGGTTCCGGTGACCTCCTCAGGTTTGATTAATTTGCTAGAGAGGCTCACAGAACTCAGGGAAACACTTACCTTTACCAGTTTATTAAAAAAATACAATAAAGGATATGAATCAATAGCCAGATGAAGAGATACATAGGGCAAAGTCCCAAACAAAGGTGCTTCTGTCTTCATGGAGCTTGGGGCCTTTCTCCTGACCTCTAACAACTACTAATCTATTCTCTGTTTCTAGAAGTTGTCATTTCAAGAATGAAATCGTGTAGTATGTAATCTTGTAGGGTAGTCTTTTTTTTCCCTGAGCACAGTTGCCTCATGATTCATCGGAGTTGCATGGATCAATCATTCATTTCTTGTTTATCTCTGAGCTGTATTCCATGGTGTGGTTGTATCACAGCTATTTAACCATTCACCTACTGAAGGACATCTGGGCTATTTCCAGCTTTTGCCTATTATACAAAAGCAAGCAGGACTTTTAAAAAACATACTTATAGTGATGTTTATGACTCCATCTTATTACAGAGTATTTATTGGGCTGAGGAGAGTAAGATTAAAGGCTTAGAGTCAATTAGGACTAAAACAAATGTTATGAACTATGACAGTCTAGCTCAAAGTAGTTTGATTTCATTAATGTAGTTAAAAAATTGTTTTTAAAGTTTATTTATTTTTGAGACATAGTACAAGTGGGGGAGGGACAGAGAGAGAGGGAGACACAGAATCTGAAGCAGGCTCCAGGCTCTGAGCTGTCAACACAGAGCTCAACGCAGGGCCTGAGCTCACAAACCACAAGATCATGACCAGAGCCGAAGTCGGACGCTTAACTGACTGAGCCACCCAGGCACTCCTAATGTCGTTTATTTTTGATATTCAATCAAGCTCAACTTTAGTATTGGCCAAGGTCCATCAAGAGAATTTACCTATAGTTATGTTGTTTAGTATAGTTACGTTGTGCCCATGTTTTTAATCCGAATGATTGCTCAGAACACACTATAAACAATTTACTTTTGTTAAGTGGTTGCTCACATATCTCATTGTGTTTCTGGCGATGTGATAGCACATGATTGGGTTTCTTTTTTGCTGCCAACCCCAATTGTTGGATGTTTAAAAAACACTAACCACCCTTATGTGCTTGGAGGTCTCTGATGAAAAGGCTGAATTAAATAAACATTCCATAATGAACAGAAGTGCCAGCACAGGCACAGTCTGTGAAATGTACAGCATATTGACGGCCGGCCGGTTATCAGTTGAGGGACACTCAGAAACATGTGGTTATATTGGTAGGAACTGGAAGGATCCAGTCTGCTTCCCCTTGGATCCCACAGAGTATATGTGTACGTGTGTTCGTGCTCCATGTTAGCCCTGACAGGGACAGAGAAACAGAATAACTGGCATCTTATCTGCCCAGCAGGTGCTTCTGGCAATGGTCATTTGTGATGTTGTTTTTAATAGAATTCACAAAATTTCTCTAGGAAAAACACGTTGGAACGGACAATAAAATGTCATCTGCTTCATAACTTTTTCCTAAAAGGCTTGGAGTTTTAAAAAAGCTTTCTGCTTTGATCTCCTAACAGTCTCTTGGAAATATTGTTAGTCCTCTTTGGGCCATATTTTACAATTGGAGAAACTGAAATAGAGAGACCAGATTGGTCTAGGAAAACTTTGTGGAGATAGGAAAGTGAGTTGACTCTTGCTTGCCCTAGAAAATGGGGAATTTAAAGAAGGAAATAGTCCTGGAGGATAAAAGTTGACAGCTTTGTTGGGGTGCCTGGGTGGCTCAGTGGGTTAAGCATCCAACTTTTGATTTCGACTCAGGTCGTGATCTCAAGGTTCATGAGATCGGGCCCCACGTCAGGCTCTGTGCTAACAGCGTGGAGCCTGCTTAGGACTCTCTCTCTCCCTCCCAATAAAGTTGACAGCTTTGTTAAAGAAAAAAGTGAATGAATTGATGAGGCTGGAAGCTCTTTAAAGGCAAGAATTCCCTTTCATCTGTATTCCCAGTACCTAGTTGGAGTCCAGCCCAATGGAAGCATTCAATAAATATTTGTTTAACGCATAAATAAACGTATGGATGACCAAACTACAATTTCTGATGTTGCCATTAAAGACACTTTTCTCAGACGGTTCCTACCCACCTTATCCTGATGGTGGTGTTTAAATCAAGTGTCTATGGCTGCATAACAAACTTATCCAAAACTTAGTGGCTTATGAAAGTAGTTCTGGGGATTCACTGGATGCACCTGGACAGTTCCTTTGGTTGTCCTTGACATTTCTCTTGCAGTTGGATAGCAGCTGGGATGGAATTTCTGGAATTTCCACTTGGCTACAGGGATGTCAGGCCCCCTTTCTCTCCAGGTGGCCTCAGGGCCTTTCCTCTGTCTATGGCCTTTCCAGCAAAGTACCTGAACATCTAACTTGGTGGCCCAGGGCTCTCAGAAAGTCCAAGGTGGAAGCTTTCAGGTTTTTCAAAGGCTCAGGCCTGGAAACATCAATAAGCCACTTCCTCTGCCTTCTTTTAGTTAAACAGTCATGGGAGCCAGCTCAGATTTAAAAGGAGGGGTAATAAATCCCACCTTTTGATGGGGCTCCACTGTGGTTTTCCATCAAGTCTCCAACACTGGATGTTTTACAACATGGTTTCCATCCAGTCGTCCGACACTGGATGTTTTACAATTCACTCAATTCTAACACTAACCACCTAGAGTTAGCACAGACCCCACAGGTTAAGGGCTCAGTCCCTCATAAGTGCCTCCCACTTCAGATACCGGCCACAAGTGAGGGTATTCCCAAGTCATCCACATTTCTGTCCAGCCAATTGTAAATTAGGAGGTTCCCCCAACTCTACCTCAGGTTTAGTTATTCACTCAGAAAACTCAGGAAAATGCTATATTTAAGATAACACTTTGTTATAAAGGACACAAATGAACAACCAGATGAAGTGGGGCATGGCGGGGGGGGGGGGCAGTGCAGAAGGATCCTGAGTGCAGGAGCCTCTGTCCCCTTGGAGTTAGGGTACACCACCCCCCAGGTACATCAATATGCTCACCGATCAGGAAGCTCCCCAAACCCCATTGTTCAAGAGTGTTTATGGAGGTTGTGTTGACTAGGAATGATTCATTAAATCATTGGTCATTGGTGGTTGAACTCCATCCCCTCCCCCTCTCCAGAGGTAGAGGGAGGGGGTTGAAAGTTCTAGCCCTGTACTGCTGTGTGTGGCCAACCCCTGTTTTGAAACTATCTAAGGGCCCACCTTGAGTTACCATGATAGCATAAACTCAGGTATAGTCCAGAGGGATTCATTATGAATAACAAAAAATCACTCCTATTATTCAGGAAATTTCAAGGGTTTTTAAAGCTCTGTGGCAGGAACCAGAAATGGGGACAAAGGCAACATGTATTTTTATCGTATTATAGGGGTAATGACAAAGGATTTGTGGCTACCTTTAGTCCACCATGCTGGTCCTCCACAGACTCAAGCAGGCCTATCACTTTACCCAAAATAGATGGAATTCTAAGAGTGACTGTTTTCCTGTCATGTACTTTGTTAAATAATAAAAATTCAACCCATACATTTTACAGATCTAAGTGACTTTGATAAGCATGATTCACAAATCGGGCAGCATCCCATCTAGCAAGTAGAGGAAAGCCCCAAGGAGTTGTACAAAATTTATAGGAAGGAGGGTGGGACGGTAAGTTCTTAGCGAAAGAAAAGATTGTTTCAGGCAGGGCCACCTTCCCTGAGGGGAAAGGGCAGGGGTACTATTAGGTGGATCTGCCCACATGACAGATTCCTCACTGATGCTGATCAGAAAATTCCTGACTGACCAGTTAAAACTACATTTCTGCAGAAGGTTGAAATGGCAGTTAGATTAGGTATTGAGTCCTGGTTTGGTGACCTGGCCTATGTGATGCCATTTTGGGCCTGTGGTTTTCTTTTTAACAATTCCTTTCTTTTCATCAGACTCCCAGCTTAATTGAGAGATGTGATCAAAATTTAAGACATTAGCTCCACTCTCAGCTACTGTTGAGAAGTTCTCATAGTTTTTGTTGTTCTTTGGGATCCAGAGGTCATGATATTTTTGCTTAACTTCTGGGACCTTCATAGGTCATGGCTTTGGGTTCACATTCTTTAAGTTGGTAATTTTTCTTGTTCCTTTTTTGACATTCCGTTCTTAGGGAGATCATTTGCTTGGTGGTTCGTGGCTACAAACATGCATTTAAATGTTTGGAGAGAATACAATGTACCAGGGAGATTATTATGAATACTAAAAGCAAGATAATTCCCAGTGTTTGGAGTGCACTTCAGAGCCATGGTCTCCAAGACCCAAACCAATCAAAGAAAGACCCTGTTGAAGGAATTACCCTTTCAGCCTAACTGGCTTGCTCCATGATTTTATATAAATTAGTTTCACCTTCCCCAGATGTGTTGCTCCAGGTATAGCAGGTGGTATTAACTACAGTACAGACACCTCCTTGCTCAGCTAAAAGATACTCAAGGGCTCTCCTATTATCAAGAACAATTTTTGCCAGAGAGTCTAAGGATCTTTGTCAGGTTATTATTGCTTTAGCAGTGGATTCTGCGACAATTTCAGGAATTAAGGAGGAATTCCTCATCGGGCCTTATTTACATTTATTCCAAAACAAAGAAATAGAGACCTATCAAAAGGAGTGAATCTTGAATCATGAAAGCCTCCTGGTAGGTACTTTCTAATTCAATAATGTAAATTCAGGGGAGTCAGCCAATGAGATGTCTTGTTTTGCTTGTGAAAAGTTAGGGCCACAGTTAGGTTTTCTTGTAGCCTGAAATAAAAGGTTGTTCTAAATTCTGGAATTTGCCCCCCCCCTCCCCCCCCCACCAAGCAAGGGCCTGGGAGATATAGATGGGGACATTATCTTTCCAGGCTAATGCCAGAGTAAAGTAAAGGAAAAGAAAGAGAAAAGGTTTCATGTTCAGTTAAAGTATGAAGTCTTTATCTGTTGTCTTGGGCAGAAGTAATCAACCTTGATGTCAGCTACTTATCTTCCTCATCAATTTGATTCAAAGGTCTCCAGCGTCTTCTAATTTTGAAGAGGTGTCAGTGGTCAGGAGCACTTGATAAGGGCCCTTCCAGTGGAGCTCCAACACTCTCTTCGTCTGATAACATTTCCAGAATACCCAATCACCATGCTCTAGATTGTGACCAACAAGAACCCCTGAATTGGAATCTGGAAAGACTTCTTTAACCTGTTGGTGACAGGCTTGAGCATAAGATCTCAGAGACTTAGAATAGCTGGTCACAGTAGCATGAGATAACAAAGGGCAAGCAGAAGGCTGCATAGACATTGGTCTGCTGGTGACTCTTTCATGTAGAGTGAGTTTGTTTCTTAAAGGGGGAACTTCAAATAGTCAACAGGACCAAGGGCATTACCTTAGCTCAGGGAAGTCCAATAGTTTCAGCACATTTAGAAACTTTAAGTTGGAGGATCTCTCAACCTTGTCTGACGATTGAAGTGATAAGGACAGTGATAATTCAAAGAAGTTTGCAAGGTTTTCATCAAGGTTTGTAAGATTTGTTCAGTGAGATGGTTTCCTTGATGACTGGAGATTATGGAAGGTTCCCAGTGAGAAACACATTCTCTAACGGTTTCTTTGCTACCATGATGGCATCAGCTTTGTAGCAGTGGAAGGCCTCAGACCATCAGGAAAACACACAAACAGTAATAAAAACACTGTGACAACCCTCACTAAGTGGCATCTGAATGAAGTCTAGTTGTTGGTGTTCTAAGGATCCAGGGACAGGAGGTCTGAGGCCTCTGGGGACAAAAGTAATTTTTCCAGGACTATGGACTTGACTAGTTACACATTGCTGGTGACTATTTTTTGCAATTTTGTGCAAGTCTCCCCACCAATGTCTGTTAGTAATTTGAGACATCTTAAATGCCCTGTAGTGGGGTGGAGGAATGTAAAAATGGAAACATGGGGTTTTCCAGGGAGCCGGGAAGAACCAAGTGCCCACCTTGGGTTTCCCATAACCATGGCCATTCATTGAATTTATAGTCATTATTTTACCATTTTGATGTTTCTGATCTGGGAGCCAACTGTCACCATGTTGCAAGGACATCGTGACGGCAAAAGTCTGGCAATAAGGGGTCATTTTTGTAGAAGCAGAATGGACTTTATCCACATGTGCCATAACCTTTACAGACTCTGTTGCTGTTTGGCTTTTCATGAGAGTCAGCTAATCACATATTAAATTTTTTTCCCCAAGATTCCTTTTTCACTCTCCTTAGTGGCTTTAATTACATATATTAGAGGTTTTTTTTAATGCTTAGAAACCTTAATTTCTAGTGAAAACCAAGTAGTAAGCAATTGTGAACTGATATACCAGCATGTACCTTTTTAATTTTCCAGCGTAGCACAAACACATCCAAATATCTTTTACTTTCTCTGTAATAAGAAGCGAAAGTAGAGACACCTATGTTCAGTAATTAATATTTTGGTATTTTATCTTATTTGGAAATGATCTAAGTAGTAAATGAATTTAACTTATCATTTCACCGAACTCAGCAAAACTTTAAGGTTTTAGGTTGCCAAAAAGATTTGGGAGACTATTTAAAAGTTTGCCTAAAATTTAAAATTTTCTTTACATCTATTCGATTTACTTGTTCTTAATAATTCTGCTTGAATCGCCCATAAAAATGTAATGAGACATCAAAGTCAGTCATTCTCCCAAGCTAGCTTTAAAGAACATTTTGTAACAGATAACATCAACTCACTTGACTTTAAGTAAACCCAGGCAGAATAAAAGTTGTAATTTTAATGTTGATAACTCTAAAGACATGTCTAATTAAACCAAAAACCAAATATTTTCCCAGATCGTGTGAACTTGAAAAAACATTTGTATTAGTTTCTATCTTTCTGAGAATTTTAGAATGCCTAATCCTTACAAGTGCTTGCCTTCAAAATAACTAAATAGAGCTCTTTTACAAATTAATTTTAGCAGTACCGTCCAGAGGTAGAAAAATATCTCACACCTACAGCATATACATGTGGACACACACACACACACACACACACACACACACAGAGCAATGCAAAGACCCTGTAGTTTACTAATGTTTGAGGAGAAGATTTTTAAGATTTGTATTTGTTCCTGGAATTAATCTTAAGGAGGCTGTGCTATAGAACTCTTTTGGCAGTTTGTATTTTATTTTATTTTTTAAGATTCCTTATTTTTAAGTAATCTTCACACCCAAGGTGGGACTTGAACTCACAACCCCGAGATCAAGAGTGGCACACTGCACCCACTGAGCCAGCCAGGCGCCCCTAGCAATTTGTGTTTTAAAAAGACTGCTTGCTTCTTTTTCTTTCTTTCTCCTTCAGCCTCAGATGATTGTGGGCTACGCTTACATTTCAAAGACATAAGATTTAAAACTTTAAGGGACAAAGAAAGACTGCAAGTTCCCCCCAAGATGGACTTTGGTTTCCCAGAGCCAATAATTGACAAGCCAGCTGTTTGAGATAAATGGGAAGTTTTGGGAGTAGTAGAGGAATAGGTGAATTTTGAATTGCCTCTATAGCTGCATTTCTGGTTTTGTAAAGTTTTGTAAGATAAGGACTATTATTTCAATTCCTCAAAGACTTGGGTTGTAACTTAAATGACATCATATGTTGGTCTATGCTTCCAACTACACTATTCTCAATTGGCTTCTTTCCCTCGGGGCACATAGTTCTAATTTTAAGTATTTCTGGCAGTATTGAATTACCTGCCTTGGGTGTAACAGATGTCCCCAAAGAGTGTGCAAAGGATACTACCTTCTCAAGATCCAGAGTCATTCCTGAAGATATAGCCAAAAGAAAGAACCAACAACCCATGTGTCCCAGGCAGGCAGAAAGCCAAGCCTAGTTATGCAAATTGAGACAAACAAGAAGGCAATAGCTGTCCCCAGGAGGGAGAGGATCAGTGAATGACCTATGGGCTTAGATTTGGAAAGGAAGGAACAGTGTGAAATTTCATTTTCCTTTCTTGACTGGGCACCACAGACAGAGACAGAGAAGAACAGATTCTGGTGAAATTTTCACCCTCCCCTGGCTTCTGCCAGTTTTTCTAGGATCCCTCCTGCAGGCTGGTATCTACCAGAGTTTCTCCTTGGCTGTTTAAAGGAACAGCATGCAGTTTACCAGACAATCCCTCAGTTTTGTCAACTCTGGGAGGGGTCTGTAAGGGAACCCTCCTCCTGAGATAGGTATAGGGGTGTCCGTAAGGCCATTAACTCAGCAGACTTTTGTTTATGATTGTGTAGTCTCTTCAGAGTGGAAAAACAATTCAGACTAGAATGAGTTCTCAAAGGAGGATAGAGGGGAGCCGTGGGAGTTAGGTGAGTCTTACAGTCTTTTGTTTTAGGTCTCTCTCACATCTTTAATTTTTCATCAGCCTTTTGCAGTAAGTCTTTCAATGAAACTACTTTGGAATCCTGAGACCTTTTGCGGGCTTCGGCTTGCCAATTAAAGTAGGTATCCCATTTTGTTTAATTTGGGAACCCTTGCTTTTAAGTGTACTTCTTAAATGAACCATCTTGTCTAATTGGAACATTCCACATAATGGCCATTGTATTTGTGAGTTGAAGTTCCCCTGTGGGCTGGCAGCAGTTTGGTAGGTCCCTAGCTGCAAATGGAATTAACCCATATTTCTTTCCAGCCACATCCATCTACAGAGGGGTGCAACTCACATTTCTGTCTGGCCTTATTTTGGGTCCCCCAGCCTGACAATTGCCAAACCAAATTCTTCAGGACACAAAACAAGCTTATGACAATTTTGCTGTTCCTCCCCACCCTCACCCCCCCAAGGTACCTGCAACTTTCAGGACTATAATTCTTAGACATAAAATAAGCAGGTGTGCCTGAAGGTAGTGCACTTGAATCTTTAGAATTTAAGGATCCCAGCAGCTAAGCCTTTGAGTTTCTCAGAGTCAAACTGATACCTGAAAGGGATATGCTGCTGGGTTGGGGATAGTTTGTGTTTTACAGTGTCCCTCATTGCATGAAAGCTTTCTTGAGGTTGGGAGTGACCCAGGATCAATCTAACTCATTGCATGACCAATTTATCCTGTCATGAGAGTCTTCTTGAAGTGGTGAATGCCCTAACAGCCTTGAAATGCTTGGCCTGTGCCCACCAATCTTTGCAGGTTTCTGGCTTCCGAGGATTCCCTTGGCAATAACTTTTACTGCACAAAACAAGACAGACAAACATGTGCACCTTAACATCTCTGCAGTAAGCCAAGGGATGTTACTGACTCCTGGCCACGAGAAGGCCCTGTGTGCACTACCACCAATTCCTGTGGAACCATGGACTGGGCAAGTGATTAAACCAGCAAACCCCAAGGGATGGGGACTGTGGACTGATTCCAAACAAAATGGAGAAAGACAGCTGCTGCCAGCAGTTCCCAGTGTGGAATCCAGGGATAGAACTAAGGTCTAGGGTTTTCCCTCTGGGGAACTGTGGTCTGAAAGGCTACAGGCTTGAGCTCTGGGAAGACCCTTCTGCCAGCTCAGTTGGGCCCCGGGCAAAACTACCCACTCAGCTGGGTTCCGGGCAGAATTGCCTGCCCAGTTGGGCTCCGAGCATAATTGTCTTCCAGCTCAGGCTGACCACCCCTGTAAAGGAAAGCCAATTAGATGGAGACCTTGTACCCAACAGGAGTGGAGCTCAGAACTGAGAGGGGCTTCAGCCTTCGGAAACAGCGAGAAAGACAGTAAACCCAGACGGTTCATGGGGTACCACACCTGGGTTTCCTGTCCTCGGATGCCATTGGAAGTTCGCTTCAGATCCCAGCACTGCCACCAAATCTGTTAAATAATAAAAATTCAATTACGTAATTTTAAAGATCCAGTTGGCTTTATTAACCAATTCATGAATCAGTCGGTCTCCATCTAGCACGTAGAGGGGGCTCTGAGGAGTTGTACGCATGGAAGGTTTTTATAGGAAGGAGGGTGGTACAATAAGTTCTTAGCAAAAGAAAAGAAAGGATAGTTTGACCTTGGCAGAAGGGCAGGAGATCTTACTAGGTGGACTCCCTTATCTTTTGGGGGACGGAGAGGGCCCATGTGACAGATTAACTCACAGATGCTGATCAGAAAATTCCTGACTATCCAGCCAAGACTACATTTCTGGGGGAAGTTAGAACTGCAGTTAGGTTGGGCATTGAGTCCCGGTTTGGTGACCTGGCCTAGGTGACACTATTTTGGGCCTGTGGTTTTCTTTTTAACAGCTTGGAAAATGTTTTATCCCCATTGCCACCAGGGCAGGCTGCATAAGCTGCGGCTTATGTGTGCATGCCAGACACGTGCATGGGTTTATCAGGAAAAGCTATTGAATTGATGTGTCAGGGGGAAGAGGGTGGTGATGGGAAAGAAAGCCCCACCGACAGGCCTCAGTGTTAGGCTCTGGTTTTTAGCTGTGGCTCCTTTGGCAACTACTCCTTAACCCCCTCAGCTCTCTTGCCCACTAGGCCCTGAATTGAGGAGAGCTCAGACTATGCTGCTCCCCTTCAACTTGACTGTCTCCATCATTTCCCTCCTCGCCCTTGTGTTCTTTTCTCACAAGCCTGACTCAGACCTAGTTTTTGCCTGTTTGTTTTCTTTTGCTCACAGACTATTCTCTTGGGCCAGATTCCTACCCCCGCCCCCCAATCGTCTTATTCTGTCTCCTCAAATGTTTTTTTTTTCAATGCAATCTTGCCAAAAGCTATTTTAGGGTTTGACTGTGGCTTTTTGGCATCATTATCTCACTGGGTCTAGTTTGGAGGTTCCTCTGGGATCTCTTGCTGGAGTCGTCTCTTTTGAGGATTTCCCAGTCTATATCAGAAGCATTAAAAAAAAAAAATCGTCACTTTGTCCTGGGGAGAATGTTATTTTCTCCATTCAGATATTTGAAAATCTTAATGCTCTACAACTAGAGTTTTATTTTGTAAGGGATATTCTCTGGTAAGCTGCCAATGGCAACCTATAATACGAAGTTCCATATGCCCCTTTGGGTTCAACTGTAATCTTTATGAGATAATTTCATCCCCTTTTTTCTTGCTGTGTAACTGAAATCCTCAAGAGCAAAGAAACTTTTGTATCCCTCCCACATCCCAGAACTAGCTTGGAGTTTGGCCTCAGGCAACAACCAACTAACAGTGCCTTGAAGATAATCCTCTGGGGAGTTAATTAAGATAGACTGAATAATTTAAGGGGCAGTTCTGGTGAGCGAAATAGAGAAGAGCATTTTGGGTTCAAGGGTTGATGCGTCCCCTTTTTCATTATTTCAACTCTTACCTCTACTTTCTTGATGAACGTTAAAGAAAAATAAACCTATTTTATAGATTTGATAGCGTTAATTAATTTTGGTGCTTCCTATGGGCTCGCCTTTGGGCTGGGCTCCATGGAAGTTTGAGTTGTAATTACGCAGTAAGCTTTCAAATTGTACAATAAAATCCTAGTCAGTTTTCAAGATCCATCCCAGAGGCCACCATCTCCAGGAAGTCTGACCAAACTCTTCTTTGGGTTTGGTCACTCCCTCATCCCTACCCCATACAACTTTCTACACAGCTACATTACAGTTCTTCAGATATCATCTTATATCTATTCATTTACCCGTTTTACCCCCTCCCACATCCACTAAGGTTATTGTCTCTACTTTATCCTGAAGTCTCTTCTCATCTACAGTGACTAATGCTCCATCCACTAGAAATGGTACTAACTCCTTTCCATAAAGACCACACATAGTTGTTCTAGGATTGCCTGGAATTATAGGCTAATACGTCAGTGTTGGGGCTTCAGAGTTAATCCAACAGACGCATTTCAATTTTCCTTGGTTCTATGTGCACCAACTTAGTCGTTAATTAAATCTCTGGGTCAGAAATTGTAGCAAGAATGTGCCATTTAATATGCTTCCCACATATTTTTAAAATAGTTTAACTTTTGGGGCGCCTGGGTGGCGCAGTCGGTTAAGCGTCCGACTTTAGCCAGGTCACGATCTCGTGGTCCGTGAGTTCGAGCCCCGCGTCGGGCTCTGGGCCGATGGCTCAGAGCCTGGAGCCTGTTTCCGATTCTGTGTCTCCCTCTCTCTCTCTGCCCCTCGCCCGTTCATGCTCTGTCTCTCTCTGTCCCAAAAATAAATAAAAAATGTTGAAAAAAAAATAAAAAAAAAATAGTTTAACTTTTTTGCCTGTGTTTCTCGTACATGTGCCGTGATTGAGTTGCTCTCTTATCCCTTGACCTTGCCAACAACTAGGGCAGGATCAAAGTCTTGTAGTTCTCTCTATGGCATTTAACACAATGTCACAAAAACTTTGGCCTTAAGTACTTCTTCTTATGATAAGCTTCCTGGGACTTCGGTGTCTCGAAGAACTTTCTGGCCTGTGGGGCAGGAGATTCACTTGATTCTAGACCTGGCACAGACTCTCATTTGCTGCCGCTGTGGGGGTTCACCTAAAGATGTGGGCCTCAGTTTCCTCGGCTGTGAAGTGCGAGGATGGGTTTCTCAGCAAGCTCCCTTCCGGCTCTAAACTTATCCGAGTTCCCCCTTTCCCTTGTTCTGTATCTGCCACTTTCTGGAATATCTTTTGTATTTAATACAATAAGTTTGTCCTCACTTTGAAAGGTGTTTATGACATGAGAAAGAGGTGGGAAATAGTTAACATAAATGCATTCTGAGCAGCCTAATACTTTTTTTCCTGCCAAACTTCTCTTTCCTCCTCTTCCCCCGATATTTTTTTGGGGGTGGGTGGACGGGTGGGTGGCTTTTGCGATATTGATATTCAGAGGAGAGTAGAGCATGCAGGACTGCAAGGGTTCATAACAGATGGTTATATGGTGCCATTTTAGGAGGGTTATTATAAATAACACATCTATTTTCCTGAATAGTAGGATGTCTTAAGTGTTGAGGCTTCACCCTACTATTGAAATAGAAAGAGGAGGAGGAATCAAGGAAACACCTAGCTAGAACATTTTTGCATGATCTCAACTTTCTTATTGTTCCTGAGCATCTTAATTTGGATAGTGGTGTGTTTTTGAGACTGAATGCAAGGAAATTCATTGCACCATTTTCTGGCACTCATCTCCCTTCCCTAAATGCTGCTTTGCTGGAGCTGCTTCCTCCCTGGCCTGCGTGAGCTTGTCTGCCCATATCCCAGCTGCAGTCGGTTGGCACAACCTTTCTCCCGGGGAATTGTATGGTGCTCCGGGTGGATGTAATTCACGTACCCGCTATCCCCAAAGGGAGAAGCAGTCTCTGCATTGGTAACTACAAAGAAGGAAGTGACCTTGTATCCCCGCTGTAGAGTGAATATATCGTTTACGTTAGGTGTTCAATAAGATATTTTTTACCTCGAGGATAACGGAGACAGGAAGTAAAGAAATTTGTCAAGCTTCTTTAGGATAGCAACCTTTGAACATGTTTTGCTCTGTGAATTGGAATATGCTGCCCATCAAATTGTCACTTCAGTGATCACCATACACACATTTGGTTACATTAATGTAATTGCTTTCCTTACATGCTAACTTGATAACCTGGTTCCTTGAAAGATATTACCCCATGTAATATCCAAGGGAAATGGAAAGAGGATGCCTTAGAATGTTACTGCTCTCGGTGTCATGTGAGTTCCAACCCCTGATTTAGTGCCCTTTATCTGTTCACCTCCAACCCTGCATGCTTTTCAATAAAAGAAAATGCATTTGGGTTGCCATAGCTCACGGACATCAGTGAGGGGGCACGCCGAAACTTGAGAGGACCCCCAGATTCTCAAACACCACTAACTGGGTTGGAACCACTGGAGGTCGAGCTGGATTTCCTCAGTGGTTTTATTCCCATTTTTGCCAGGGGCCTTACCCATGTTGTGTCATAAGATACTTTCTACAGCACTGTATGGTAGGTATTAACACGAGTATAAACTTTATACTCTAAGCATAGGAACCACAGGTATGGAATCCTCAGATGCCAAGGGTCTGCTAGATGCCCTGAACGAAAAGGTAAGTTCTGTCATCTGTTATGGAAAACTAGAATGCAAGTGCAAAATGGACCGAGACCTCCATGGGGAGAGAGAAGTTTGATGCCTTTCTAGCAGCATCCCCAAAATGCACATTATGAGTACACCAAAGGGAAGGGATAATGTCCTCATCACTCTTCCTGTGGTAGAATTACATTTGCATCCTTCCTGCTAGAAACGTACTTCACTGCAGTGGGTCTTTACCTGTGTTTTTCTTTTTTGGAGGGAGAGTCCTTCTATTTCGTGCACCGAAATGGCCAGATACTCCATCTCTCTGCCCCCTGGCAGCTAGATCAGGGGTATGTCATGACTTGGGCTTCGCCAGTTGGTACTCTTCTTCTGCACTTTGGAGCTGGGGCATGTGCTGCAGAGATCAAAGGACACCCGAGCAAGATTCTAAGGCAGCGGTGTTGACAGGCAGTGAGAGAAGCAGCACGGGGTCCAGGGTGCCACCACTGTCCGCCAGACCTTGTGTGGGTAGTTCCTGGAGTAGCCACCCTGAGTTTCTGCCTGGTTTTCTAACACTTCCATCATTTCTCTTTTCTTCAGCGTTCTTCCAACGCATGCCTTTTCTGCTTAAGGTAGCCAGACTGAACTCCTGTGGCTCACAACCAATGACCTTGTATAATTCTGTCACAGAATACTGTGTGGCTTTGCTTACTCACCTGGCATGAATTACCTTCTGCTCAGGCAGTTTAGAGACATCCGTAGTCCATATGGATCACTGTTAATTTCACTTTTTATGGTGAAAACTTGTTCCAGGTGGGAAAGCATGATTATTTTGGCTTGATTTTAAGAAGCAGAAAACAAAGGAAAAGAAATACTGTGTTGGCACCGAGCATTAAACTATAAGGAAATAAAGCTCTTAATGGGTAGACTTTTAGCTAAGCCCCACAGGTTTATTTGTTTGTTTATGTTTTCTGCCTATTCATTCAACAAAAGGAACTAGGGAAATTCATGGCAAGGGGAAAATAAAGCATCGAAGAGGATACAAATATTGAATAAGGTATTGGAAACCCAAACACTTAGATCTTTAACATTCATTATGAGGTTACTTCACATTTCTAAGGCAGATTTTTTTCCCCACCACTTGGTATTCTGTGCGTACACTTACATATTTAAATAATACATTTTAAAAATCCCATAAAAAATGGTCAAGTTTTTTTTCCCCATTTGACTCGCAGTTATTTCACTTCGATGAGACTCGTTAAGGAAACCATTTAGAGTTGTAAATGCCACCAAGTCATTCCAAAGTAAAGATTAGAAATTCTCTCATCAATCGCTAGTCAAAAAGGTCCTGACATTTCTCTATGGATTTGGCCCATGTGATTATTTACCAGTGACCATCCGACCTCCGTGCGAAGCTGCTCCCCCTCGAAGGGGCATGGTCTTTGCACAAGGTAGAGCGACACTTCATGGGTACCAGCAGCCATAACAGTTTCTTGAAAAGCAAATCAGATTCGCATGTACTTGAGTGCTGGGTAAGATGTTTTGTAGGCAGAAAAGGAACTATACCCTACTATCATTTCAGCTCTTATACATCAAATCTTCTTATAAGTTTAAAAAGGCTTTATAATCATTTCAATTAGTGCTTTCTCACCAAGCCCTGGGTGGGACATGACTGGCACATTTTTCTAAGAAAACGTAGTTAATGCCGCATTTATGACATGGAATTGACACAAGATGCTAATTGGTGGGGAGCTGATAATAGCAGCAGAGTGATGGCAGAACACTGTTTCCATAGCCTGGTGCACCGGACTGTTTCCCCCATTTTTATAGGCTTAGGTAGTGGGGAGGGAAGGAGCTAATGACTATGATTTTTACAGTAAAAAGGGAAGACAGGATTTCCAAAAGCATCATTAGAAATGTCAACATAAGCCTGTTTCAGAATTAAAGCAGTGTATCTCAAAACTCGCCCCTGTAATGAAGCACCCAGCTGGTAACCAGCATCTGAGATCACATTTGGATGTGCCCCTTTCCAGAATGGCTGTGGGTGCTGGCTTCTTGTCTTCATCTGAGGATTTTCAGCTGGGCTTCTGAGCAGGCTGGACCCTGAGCCTGGGTTGAGGAGTGAGCCAGGCATAGGATTTTGAGGCCCTTTGCAGTGGGCTGCTGGCAGACCTGTCTTTATCTTTCATTCATAGGCATGAACTAGACTCCAGCCGCCTTTCCTTTAACTTGAGAGAGGTTATTTGACCATTCTAACTCTTGCTGTGTGAAAAGTGCAATGGTTCTTGTCAAGACATAACAAACTATATTTGAACATTGCTTTATCATTTACTGTTATATGCAGTTGATAAGTGCTATGGGGCAAAGACCTGCCATTCTCTATTCACATCATAAGCAAATGTGCAGAGACCAGGGTGTATTCTGAGTCTGTATGGTTGATCACAGCCCTCACCTAGAGTTTCTGGAGCTATTCCCTCAGTCAGTAGACCATGACGTGGCACAGGAAGGGAACAACACCCAACTGAAGAGTGTTAACACATGTCTTTAGTGCCCTGATCCTCATTTTGCTGACTCATCTGTGACTCTGGAATCTTCATGTAGATTCCATCACCCTGAGGACCCGGTTTAGGAATATGGCTCCTCACTTCTCCCAAGGTTGTCTCTGTCCTTGGTCTGTAGCACCAGAGCTGCTGCGTCCATCAGCCTCTGACGGTCCTCAACCCTCTCCCTGGTCAGGGGCCAGTCACACTGCCCCAGTGAGCCTGTAGGGAGAACTCTGAGTTTCCACCCCTCTTTGCAGGAGTTGATCTCTAGGTAATATCATAGGCTCTCGAAAGCTGCAGACAGACGTGTCTGCTAAGTCTCCATTGTCATCCATGGTTCTCCTTGAGCTTGTCCTCTACTGGGCAGTGAGGAAAGGGTCAAAGGCCTTGACTCCAAGCGACTTCTCATACTCTCCAAAGATGTCCTAAATGTGTGCCTCTACGAGCCATCAATTCTTGTTAGCTGTGGACTTGGGTTCTTCCAGCATGTGGCATCAACCCTGCCATCTTTGTGTGCCCTACATCTCTGTATGTCCTGCGTAGGACCTTGGGACTCATGGTAAACTTCAGTGCTGGAAGTAACTTCCAGTACCATGCTCCATATGGCTTCTCATCAAATTACATTCCTAGATTATATATTTTACACTAAAATAATCTCCCAAGGTATCTAGGACCATACTGGATCCTAAATAAAATGCTTGTTAACAGTGTCACCTCCATTTAGTATATATTGAAATAACTTTTTCTCCCCCAGTGTTCCCCTCTTGAACTGTACTTTGAGGGGCCACTCAGCCAGGACTTTCTGCGAGAGAATTGGTATATTTAGCAGTCATCAGATAGTTACTGTTATGGTGCTGAGTTTTTAGAAACCTGTTAATTGTACTAGCTTAAACCTAAATTACATGTTCCTGTCTTCATATGGTGATGATGATGATTTTATAAATGCTGGTTGGATAGCACTGTAATTAGTGGGCACCGGCTTCTATTTTGGTAACAATTTATTCTTATACCACATTTGAGAGGTTTCTCTTTCCTGTGGTCACAAAGAGGTAAAAAAAAAAAAATGACATCCTTTTTAATAAGGCATCCCAAGCAGCCTGAGTACCTATGAATTATAAATGAAAACTTTTCAGTGATTAAAATAAATATACTGATGCAGTCCCCTTTTCTGCGTCATTGCTTCACTAGGCCTGCATGAAAATCACTCAGAGGAAGTCCCATGGGTCTCTGAGATCACCTCCATCTGGTTCATGCATTTCTCTGAAGTAAATCAGAGGGAATTAAGGACAGTGGCATTTTGGCTGGCTTGAGGAGAGGTGTTCTTTCTTCCAGCGGAGCCATCAGCCCCTTACTGATGGTTAGGTAGGGCCCTGTGGTCCAGCTCTTCATGGACTCGTGTTTGTAGCTATGGTCTCACAATGTAGCTCGGTCCACATTTTGTTGCCTCAGTAATCAATTTCCATTTAATGTTCAAAGATGATTCCATTCCATTCCTTTCCCAGGTAAGGCTTTATTTAGTAGCGACAGTTGAGGGCAGGTGCTGGGGCAGGTGAATTAAGGGCTCCTTTAATTTATGACCACAAGAGACCCTTGTGGAACCTTGAAGGCTGTCACTCTCAAATAAGAGCCAAACGCAATCCCAGATGGATACTAATCAACATAAATGAATTGCATTTGCAGGAATCCTTCTTTCCCACTTCTCAGTACAAAGCTCCTGCTGACATCAGGGGCCACTGGGTGAGAAGTGGGTAGTAGGGAAAGTTCTTGAAGACCATAATGACATACATGAGGGCAAAGAAAGAGAGGCCTGGATAAAGAAGAAAACTTTATCCTAGCTTTGTTTATTCCTCCCTGCCCTCCATTTGCCTTTTATTTGATTGGTTGTTGATTAAATGACATTAATGTCTGTTGCAGAATTGTGCATGAGAGACTACTGGTCTTTTACTGTTCACGTTGGAAATGAAAGGTTATGAGCATAAGTTCTGAAATGGCCCATTTGCCAACAATTAATGACTTTTGGGGAGCAATTAATGTCAAGGTGAAAGCAATGAACCCTTCAGCAAAATGGACAGTGGTTTCGAGCTAAGGGAAAATTCAGCCTTTCATAGACTTTTCTCCTATCAAAACATCTCTTTAAGGTCCAATATCTAATAGTTTTGATATTGTATTTCAGATATCTAACTTATTTAGGGTTTTTTTTGGGAAGGTTTATTTAGATTTTTAAGTCACACTTTTCTCTCAACAATGTATATAACCAAAGTAATGCAGGAAAGATAGTGCTTAATAAAATCCGTGTTTAATGTCAGTAATATTTATTGTCATCAGATTAGAACCAAGTTAATATCAGATTAGTAAGTGGCATCTCAGTCACAAGACTTTTAGGGATGTGAGGTAAGGAAGACAAAAGAAATGGTAGAAACAACTGGATTCATCTTTGGAGAATCTCAAAATCATCAGTGAGACATTGGCAGAACAGGGAAATTATTTCTGAATCTTGAGCCAATGATGCCCCCTGATCAGATCATTTGGCCATTATGTGTTTAAATTTGTTTTCATGTTTATTTATTTTTGAGAGAGAGAGACAGAGTGTGAGTGGGGGAGAGAGGGAGACACAGAATCCGAAGCAGGCTTCAGGCTCTGAGCTGTTAGTACAGAGCCCGATGCGGGGCTCGAACTCACAAATGGTGAGATCATGACCTGAGCCAAAGTCGGATACTTAACTGACTGAGCCATGCAGGTGCAGGTGCCCCTGGCCATTATATTTTTAGAAAACCATCATGCTTCTTGGTGTATTTGTCTAGAAAACCTTTGCCTACAAAAATTAGAGAAAAATTGCTGATGGTTGCCAGAGGCAGGGAGGTTGGGCCAAATTACTGAAGGTGAGAGGGAGATCCAGGCTTCCATATGGAATGAAGAAGTTATGAGAATAAAAGGCACAGCATAAGGAATATAGTCACTGATATTGTGATAGCAAGGTGTGGTGACAGATGGTTGCTACACTTGTGAGCATAGCAAATATATAAACTTGTCCAATCACTATGTTGTCAACCTGAAACTAATATGACATTCTGTATCAACTACCTTAAAAAAAATTAGAGAAAAGTTACAACCATAATAAATTGGTCTCAATTGCGTAGATCATGAGACTACTCTCTTTCCATTTCTTTCTACGTGATGTTATTTCCATTACTGCCCACTTAACCAAGGTTTGGGAGTCATAACTGACAAAAAATCTAAAGCTATTAGGCCCTTAAGGGAAAGTTTACAGAGTTACATCATCTGTTTTTAAGTTCCTTTCCTCCAGTGGACCTTGCCACACCCGCAGAACATTCTCTTGTTTGAACTCACAGATTAACAGTTGGAAGATGGATGTATTTTTGAGCCTTGAGTTTTTACTTTTGCTCTTTTCAGCCTTTTATGATGCAAGAATGCTTTGGAATGACTTGAAATAGCATTCTTCATTCATTCATAATTTATTGGAAATCTATTCGGAGCAAGGTATTGTGCTAGATTTGAGGTAGAGGAGAAGTGGTTCATTCACTCAGCAAATATTTGTTGTGCACACATGATGTGGCTAAGAACTAGGAATGGTGGAAAGCAAAAGATATTGTTCCCGCCCTCCTGGAGTTGAGTTTAGTACAGGAGACACCTTTACATCAAAAATCACACACGTATATACACATACAACTACAGTGTGTGATATGAGCTATAAAATAAAAGAATCACATTATCTAGGAGCAAAGGGCTTCTATGAGTAAGCAATATTTAAGAGAAGACTGAAGGACAAGGAGAGATTAACTTAGTAAGGGATGGGGTGCAGAACCGTATTGCAGGTAGAGGCAGCTGCTGATGCTGGTGCTCAGTGGTGAGGGAGAGAAGCACAGTGTGTAGGGTCATGGCACTGGAGCCCAGAGAACAAGGGAGAGCCCAGGGTGAGACGAGTCTGGACTGGGAGGTGGGTGCAAGACCATGTAGGACCTGATAACCATTTTAAGAATTGGAGGTTTTATCCTAGGAACAGTGGGAAACTTTTGAATGGTTTTAAGAATGTAAAATGGATGGAACATGTTTTGTTATTTGCAAAGATCACTCTAGAACCATTAGAAGTGGTTGCAAGACCAGTTAGAACACTGTTGGGCACAGGTGGAAGGTGACAGTAACTCAGGTAGACATCATGGAGAAGGGAGCCATGGATGGATTCTAGAGATGTGGAAGAGGCAGAAGCAATAGAACTTGGTATTTGTTGAATATGGTCTGGGAGATGGGTGTTGGCATCATCCCTGTTTCTAGCTAGCTTAGTAGGGTGAGCGATGGTACCATTAACTTAGGTAGAAAGCTAAGATAAAATAAGATTTGAGGGAAAAGCTGAGTTTTACTTCAGATACGTGGAGTTGGAACTGTTACATAGCGTTGTAAGAGTAAGCTATTGTTACATGGTCTTAAAAAAACGAATGGATGTTTAAAAATTTAAGATGGCTAGAGGTAGAGTGGTCTAGTTATCTCTATTGCATAACAAACACCCAACAGTTATGGTTCAAAGCAACATTTACTTTGCTCATGAATCTGCAATTTTGGTTGGCATTGGGGTAATAGCTGGTCTCTGCTTCCCTTGGTGTCAGTGGGGGTGTGGCCTGAACGCAGAAGGCTGAAATCGTCAGAAAGATGGCTCACTTCTATGCATGGCAGTTGATGCTAGCTGTTGGCTGGAACCTTAGCTGGGGCTGGGGCCAAAACACCTACACATGACTTTCCCATGTAGCTGTTGGGATTCTTGCCTGAGGTCGGTTGTCTGGGTTCCAGGGTGACTGTTATGTGAGTAGAGCGAGAGTCAGGCAGAGGTTCCATCATCTTCCATGACCTAGCCTCGGAAGTCATGCAGCATCACTTCTCTTCCCACTGCATTTTATTTATTGGAAGTGTCTCCCTAAGCCAGGCCATGTTTAAGAGGAGGAAACTTAGTCTACCTTTTGAGGGGAGGAGTACTGAAGAATTTGTAAATATGTCTTAAAACCACCACATGGGGTAAGAGGTTAGGAGAAGAAAGCCAAAAGTATTCCAGAAGAAGGGAACAGGTTGAAGCAAAAAGTAGAAATTGTACTCAATAGAAGTGCTGCTGACTAAATTCAAGAATTCATGAAGGGCCATGAGTAGTGGCAAATACAGATTAAAAGAAAATTTGGGACCAAATCATAGTAGAGCCTAAATTTCTGCAAACCCATTGTGTTGGACCCTGAGACAGATGGTCAGAGTAGAATACAAGTTTATGTTTATTAAATAAAGATCAAAAGGTGATGTAACAGTTCAGTGGCTGACTGGCATAGATTAGGAATAATTCTACTTGATGATAAAATGATTCATGCCAATTAGTTCTGGTCTACAAATTTTGGATCCTGCCTGTGTCTCCAAATTTAAACTGCTCACATCTTCAAATCATTTTGTTTGGGCTTTGTGGTTTCCCTAATGCCAGTTGGAAATGTGAGTCAAAAAAAAAAGTATGCCGGGGGGGGGGTCCATTAGGAGGTGTTTCTCCTTTATCCTTTAGTGGATTAACTGTGGGAATCTTGGTCTTTCTGTTCCTCGTCGTGGCTTCAAATCCCTCCAGGTCACTATTGGACTACCTCAAATGGCCTGGATCAGGATGGGTGTAGTGGGTTGAATAATGTCTCTCCAAATTCATTTCCATTCAGAACCTGAGGATGTCACCTTATTTGGAAATAGGATCTTTGGGATAAAATTAGTTAAGGACCTCGTGGTGAAATCATCATGGGTTTTAGTGGACCCTAAATCCAATGACTGCTGCCCCTACATGAAAAGGGGAGTACACAGACAAGAGGGAAGAAGGCCATGAGAAGATGGAGACAGAAGTAGGAGTTATATATCTATAAACCAAGAATTGCCAGGAACCACCAAAACCACAGGAGACAAGGAAGGATTCTGCCCTTGGGTCTTTGGAGGAGGCATAACCCCTATGAACACCTTGATTTCAGACTTCTGGCCTCCAGAACTGAGAGAATAAATTTCTGGGTTGGTTTGTGGTGTGTGTGTGTGTGTGTGTGTGTGTGTGTGTGTGTGTGTGTGTGTTTTGTTTTTTTCTTTTTTTTTCCTTTTTTTTAAAGTTCTTTTTACTTTTCAATCTTTTTATTTGTGGTTTTTTTGTTTGTTTTTGTTTGGTTTGGGTTTTTTTTTTCATTTTCATTTTTTCTTTTTCTTTTTTCTTAAGCTGCCCAGTTTGTGGCAATTTGCAACGGCAGCCCGAGGAAAGTGATATAAGAAATTTAAGCCAGGCATAGAAAATATGGGTGTTGGTTTTCCAGATGCACAACAGAGACCATTTTGAGTCTGTTGACAATTGTGTATCATTTTTATCACTGCTACCTTCAGAAAATCAGAGTCTAGCCTATTTCTTTCCTTAGTATAATGGGTAAATATATCAGACTGGGAAAGGGGTAAGAGGAGTAGGTCATGGGCTCCACCAAAGTGCGCTCACAGAACTTGGGGCTGGCACGTTATCTACACTGGTGGATGGTCACAACAAAGGGAAGTATAGAATGAACACTCCCTTGTGTAACCTGATGGCTAACAGGGTTCATTCCATGCAGGAGGGGTTGCTGCTGTGTACAGAAGGAGGGAACCTGGTTCTTTATCTCTATTATGGTAAATAAGGAAGAAAGCAAGCCTTCCTATGGCAACGGGGGATTTTTAATGAAGTAAAGGAGACAGAAGAAATGTCCCAATGGAGAATGAAGTGTGTCAAAAACAGATTGTGCGCGTAATTACTTTCTCAGACCTTCCTGACATTATCAGCAGGACTGGTGTTTTGATGAAAAAAAAAAAACTTAATTAAAACTTAATTTTTTTAAAAGTGGAAAATATTCTGCATGGTTACAGGAGGATTGAAATCAGGGCACTGTGTAATTTTAATTGCCTTCAAGAGATGCGCTCCACGAAGACTACCATGGGGAAAAGAAGCCCCAGGGACGAAATCAGAGGTGAGTTGCCATGTTGAATCTCCGGCAGTGGCAAGATAGGTGGTGGCTGTGTGTTTGGGTGGGGTTTTTCCCACTCTCATGGGTGGCGGGATGTGAACTCAGTTCCCACTGTTGGGCACAGCAGCTCAGAGTGAGAGAGGCAGTGAATCTATTCTGGAGTGTACTGATCCAGACACACTTGGACAACACATTGTAATCACGTGCTGGTTTGTAAAAAATAAAATCTGTCCCCCTAGAAAGGGAAATCATAAGTTGAGGAGGTTAAATATGACACGAGGCAGCAGTTTTTAAATGCTGGTCTCTGAATCAGTTCTATCAGAATCATCTAGTTCCGGTTCATTACATCTTTTAGAATCTATGTGCTTCTATTTTTAAAATAAGCCTTCCCAGGGTACTCTGGGAGTCAGGTGTGGGAACCGCAGGCTTGTAGTAAAAGGAGGGTGGCCTCAAAATCAAGTCAGTATGGACTCTGCCCTTTACTCTTGTGTAGAGTCAAGCTGACTGCTTAGCCTCTTCCATCACTTTGGGGTAAGAAGCTTACCCGATGGGGTTTTGTGATCATCAAAGATCACATCGGTAAAGTGACTGAGACACAGTAAGTGATCTAAAAATGATAAAACTGTAGAAGAAGAGTTGAATCGGGCTGCTTGCTAAATTGGGAGAGATAAGGCAGCTTTCTTCAAATATTTATAGGGCAGCTATGTGGAAGAGGTAACAAATTCATATTTTGTGGCCTTTCAAGGTCAGACTGAGGCCCAGCAGGTGGAAGTCACAGGGAGATGAATTGCAATGCAGTATTAAGTGGAGCTTTCTTATGAATGGTCTGGGGAATGACATTGGCTCATTTCTGAGGGCGGTACGTTCCAAATCACTGGAACAATGACAGCAGCTGCCATATTGGAGCAGCTGCCGGGGGCCACCTGGAATCAGCTCTGTGATGGGGTTTCAGGCTTCCTGTGGAGCAGTGGCCAGCATACAACCATTTTGTAAACCATCAACACTTGTTTGAAGGAAGTCTTAGCAGAAAGCATAAACAGATAAGACCTATACGAGCAGGGATGTCCCTTCAGGGATTCTCTGTGAGGGACATTGTTGTTACCCTTTCCTCAGGTCTTTCAGAAAGGAACAGGGCATAGTGATTTTCTTGAATGACTGGGGAACTCTTACTGGCATTTTAGAGGAGGGAGCTAGAGCCGTAAAAGGTGCTGAAATGAGTAGGGCAGTCCCAGACAGGGAGAAAGTCATCAGACCCCCACGGCCAGTGGAGCTCTGTTGAGAAGACTTGCATCTTGTTGAAGCTCAGATGGTCCCCCTGAATCAGCCCCCGAGGGTTCTTTTTGCAGCCTGGTTTAGAAACCTCTGGTGTAGGATGGGTTACAGGGCCACTCAGCCTTCCATCCCGGCACTCCCTGGAGACCATGAGCTCAAAGCAACCGATCAGGAGGGCCACTCGCATAAAGCGGGGTAAAGCCAGTGGTGGGAGGGGAGACAGTTTGCCTTGCTCCCACTGGGGCCCATATTTGGATGAATACTGACTTACTTTTGAGAAGCACAGACGGCTGTCTTCGCGGTCTATCCCTCTTGTTATCAACGAGACATTGGAGGACCCCTTGATGGGGGGAAGGGGAGTGGTTTATGGTCACAGAGTTTGATCGCCCTGCATGGTGCTAACCAGGCTGTATGGGGGTCAGATGTTTGACTGGCCTTGACATCAGGCTCCAGCCAACAGACACAAAAATGATCTTTTTTAATTTTTATTTTTTTTCAATATATGAAATTTATTGTCAAATTGGTTTCCATACAACACCCAGTGCTCATCCCAAAAGGTGCCCTCCTCAAGGCCCATCACCCACCCTCCCCTCCCTCCCATCCCCCATCAACCCTCAGTTTGTTCTCAGTTTTTAAGAGTCTCTTCTGCTTTGGCTCTCTCCCACTCTAACCTCACAAAAATGATCTTTAATTAATTTCCTGTTAGCCCCAGCTAACTCAAGTTGCCAAATTTTCCCTTTCTAAATAGATAAATGATACTAGGTATTCCTCCTGACTACTTTATGTATTTATTTATTTGTTTGTTTGTTTGCAAGTGCCTCTCTCTCCCACTCTTAGGTTGTTTGGTCTCATTTCCTAGTAAGTGGGAAGGCTCCATATCCCTTCTTTGTGGCCATTCCCCAGTGAGGCTGGTCGTCACAGGAGACCTTGATGAGGTACAAGGGCATGGCCATGTTACCAAGCAGCATGCTAAGAAAAACACTCCCCCGTGCTCTGCAAGTCTAGAAGAGGCAATATAACATTCGGTAGTGGGAAGTAATAAAAACTCTGAGAGAATTTGGCCCTCTCTGTGTAGGTGATCCGGAGTGGAGTAAATATTTCTCGTGCTACATGGTTTGCTCTGTAGGCTTCATTGTTGGCTTTCTGGGAAGCTGGTAAACAAGGCAGAGAAACGAATTATTCCCTCCAGAGTGCAGGGGCCCCACTCACCCACACAGCCCTCCTGGCTGTCACTTTGAGACACACCCCCAGCTTTCTGGAGCTGGGATGATTGTCTCCAGTTAGCTCAGGTCTTGCAGCAATGACAAATCCAACCTATGACATTGTCTGAACACTAGGACGTTCTTTTCCTCCCGGCTTGGTTTAGCTCTGCAGAGCACAGCAGTGGCCCAGGCAAGCAACAGGTCACTTCCTTCCTACCATTCTCTAGAACCCTCAGGGCTTGTCACCTGGAATCAAAGACTTGCCTACACTAAAGAGGATCTTAAAGGTCAGCTAACTCAACCTCCCACCCAGGATATGCCTTCCAGAACAAACCACCCACGTTGCTGATTAGTAATATTGTGTGTGGTTACTCAGTGAGTGCAATTGTGTCATTTTGGGAGAAAGGACGATCCATAGGGTGTCGGGAAACCTATGGCAGTGAGCTGGGCCCTGATAGAGGTTTACTGTGGTTTCCAACCTTAATCATTAGTGGTTTGGATTACTGAAGTTTATAATAGGCTTTTTGGTTACCAATTATGATTCACTCCATGCCCTTTTTTCACTGTAACATGAATCTCTGACCCATTTTCTATGGTGCAGTAGCAAATGCCTAACAATTGGCAATATCCCCTTTTAATATCAGCCATTCAAATCATCACATCTACCGAGGTGGCTGGGGAACCCCTTCATCTTCATTTTCTCGGTTTGGCATTATTTTGTGGTGCTGTCATTACCTATTTAGGTGCAGCCCTTTGTTATGCCGGGACCTCCATTCTATGCCAGTGAAGAGAGGAGGTTCAACCAGGGAAGGAGTGAGAATAGTTGTTCTCAGACTTGACTGCACATCAGAATCACCTGGGACCTTTAAAAAGATTCTGATGCTTGGGGCGCCCAGGTGGCTCAGTTGGTTAATCGTCCAATTCTTGATTTCAGTTCAGGTCATGATCTCACAGTTTGTGAGATCGAGCCGGGCGTCGGGTTCTGTGCTGATAGTGCTGAGCCTGCTTGGGATTCTGTCTCCCTCTCTCTCTCTGCCCTCCCCTGCTTGCTCTCTCTCTCTCTCTCTCTCTCTCTCTCTCTCTCTCTCTCTCTCAAAATAAGTAAAAACAAACTTAAAAAAAATTCTGATGCCTGGATCCCACTCCTAGAAGTTCTGATGTAATTGGTCTAGGATGCAGCCTGGGCTTCAGGAATCTTATAATCCCCACGATTAATCCCAGTTTGCAGGCAGGATTGTGAACCAGTGACCGAGGGGACTGTGCCTCAACAAAGGAGATCCAAATGGTGGTGGCCAAGAGGGGTTAGAAACAGTTGGGACATGTGACCGCATTTGACCCTCAAGATCTAATTTGGTGATAGCAGGAGTTTCAGCAGGAATGTTTATTCATTAGGTTGATGAGTACGCAGGGCCAGGACGTGGCCGAGAAGGACTAGATTGATGGCAGGGACTGAGCAGATTGACAGTTCCCTAGCAAATCAGATGGGATCTACAGTTCCAGCAGGAAGAGGTCAAATAAGGAATCAGACAAAGGGCCAGCAGTCTGGGCTGTGTCCAGAAGCTATAGTTAAAAGAAAAGGCTGCAACCTGATTGTCATGTTCACATCGGGCTTGCCACTTGCAGGGACAGCAAGGCTGACCATGCAGCCTGCTTGCTGGCTGGGTGATGGGGTTCCTCACTTATCTCCAGGCTCAAGGCTGAGCCTGTAGGAAAACAAAGGCTGGAGGTCTTATGTCAACCAAGACAGAGGCAATCAGAGACTGATGGACATGGAACAGGGAGGTCTGGATAGAAAGGCTGGCTCTGAGTCTGTTGTAATTATCAGGGCAGTCAGTAGGACTGGCTGGAAAGGTGAAGATATTCTTTGCTGTGTCTTCTTGTGGAAGTCATTTCATCTCCCAAACCACGTGGATGACGCCCTTCAGCTCTCATTGGGAAGTGGTGAATTAGGTAATGTGTCTAAAGATCTCTCTGGATTCCTTAGGAGAAAGGATCGTTTGAGCACTGCATAGGTAGGAACAAAAATGCCAATGAACTAAGCACTGTACCAAGGCATTCCATATTCACCCTCAAGTGGACTCCTAGCAGCTGAAAGCAAAGGATTCTATGTGGGGAAGCTGGCTATCTGGCCACTGGAAACGGGTATGTAGCTCAGGCTTTGCAGCACTAGAAGTCTAAGAATCTTTCGAGTCCCAGGCATGTGTATCTGTTACTCACTCGAAACTGGGGAAAGTCTCTCACGTAGACAGTCTGGCTTCTTGTCCCCTAGCAGCACAGGTGGTATGCATAGGTGTAGAGCATCCTCCCTGTTCTGGGAGGTGAGTCCCAGCTTTCTCTTCCCACCGTGCTGTGGCTGTGTGCTTCTGCAAGAGTATGTTTTCTGAGCGGTGGCTCACAAATGACAGACATTTTCAGGACTGCTGGGAAGGAGTTGGACCTTTTTCCTTGAGACAGTGGGGAGCTACTGGATGTGTGTGGACAGGCGGGCAACACGCTGAAAGAAAACTTGAGGAATGTACACTAGGCTGTCATGTGTAGGTAGGAGATAATGATATTTAACTGCTGGCTTGTTGCAAAGAGGAAATGGAGGCTAGAAGTCCAAGATCAAGGCACTGGCAATGTTGGTTTCTTCCAAGGACCATGAGGGGATGGTCTGTTCCAGGTCTTTCTCCTTGGCTTGTCGATGGCTGTCTTTTTATCGTCTTCCCTCCATGTGTTTCTGTGTCCAAATTTCCTCTTCTTACAAGGACATCATTCCTGTTGGAGTAAGGTCCATCCTAATGACCTCATTTTAATTTAATTACCTCTATCAAGACCTTATCTCCAGATATGGTCACATGTCAAGGCTCTGGTGATTAGGACTTCAACATATTAATTTTGGAGGCACGCAACTCAGCCTATAAAAACCAATCTTCTTGGAGGCTTCTCTTTTAGGGTCTTATGCTTAGGTAATTACAGACTATTTTAAGGGGTATTTAAAGACCCAACAACTCCCCCTACTCAACCTACCATCTGCCCCAAATTATGTTCATCCTCTCTTGGTGTCTTTTTCCCCAATCGTTAAGTTTAATAAAGAAGTTTGCTAAGATAATTTTCATACGCATATACTCCTTTTGCGTAAGAGTAATAATAGCAGTCAATTAACTACCTGACAAATTTGTTTGCCAAATTATGAACAAGTGCTAATGTGTGAGCACTAAGTAGGGAGTCTAAGCTGTGTGATACAGTACAGAATATGTAGACTATCCATACTATGACATTGTGGGACATAGTAAGGGCTCTGGAGCTAGTCTGCCTGGGTTTGAATCCCAGCTCTGCCTTTTTCTCTGTGCGACCTTAAGCAAATTACTATTCTCTCTGTGATTTTTGTCTTCATCTGAGCAATGGGCATAATAGTAGCACCTGGGTCAATGGTTGTTTAGAAGATAAATGAACTAATACATATAAAGGGCCTTGTCTATAGTCAGCTTTCAATCAAAGTTAGCTGATAGTATGATTATTGTTGTTCTTACAATGTTTTATGAATTATGAAGCACATCCCTGTGTGTTTTCTCTTTGCTCTTGAAACAACCCTGTGGAGTGAGAGTAATTAGTCCCACTTCACAGATAAAGAGACTGAGGCTGTAAGCTATCACGAGAGCCATTCCAGGGCATGTGGCAGTGTTCCCAAATTCTACCTCATTATTGATGATGCCTTTTGGAAAAGAAATAGAACTCCAAAATGATGAGCTTTTCCCCGGGAAGGTGAGGCCAGAGTGTGGGCTCCTGCAGGATGACCTCAGGGCGGAGCAAGGGTGTAATCTCCTAGGAGAGAGGCATTCTGAGGAGAAAAGTGATGGAAGGAGCAAATATCGGGTGAGAAAGATTTCAGAGAACTTTGCCTCTTGGTCAGTGCTTCACCGGTTCCGCCACTGTCCAGGTGGTCATACTTTGAACCCTTTCTGGCTGTTGCTGCTAAAGGCAATCTTTGCATGTGATGATCTCCTCCATCAGATTTGTAGCATTCAGTTGACTCAGATTTCCCAGTCCTATGCTGGCTCGGCCAGGTGACCCCCATGTGTGCATTTTATGATTCCAGTGCTCAACGTAGAGCCTGGGATTTTTTTTTTCCAGAACTCCCACTGGTATACTTGGCACGTTGAGCTGAAGTAAGTTCCTCCCTATTCTCCAAAGTGTGCTCGTCACCACTGTCCTTATTTCGTCCCCAAGCATGGACACCAAAAATTAATGGGGAGAAGTCGCTAGTCTCTTAGTGATGAAGCAGGGTTGGCAGAGGGCACCGTTGACATGTCTGTGTATTCCCAACTTGGAACTCGGCAGATGTCTGTGAAATTGACCAATCTGGCCGACTTAAATTTTTTTTAATCCATTTAAACTGTTTTATGAAATTACTTTTTATTACATTGTAGTTATTTACGCATGTATCTTTTACCCGTTAGGCTATGAGCCAACTCATGGGTGAACACTAAGAGGTATTTAACTTTGCACCAGAGAGTTCAGTAATGCCTGGGAAATAGCAGATGTTCAGTAAATGGTAAATGTCGTCCAAAGCGTAGATGTAACTAAGCTGCCTCCCTGGGCAACTGGAAATGCCTATATTGTGCCTTGAAGCCCATTGAATTCAGGTGCAAACATGGAAGTTATTTTAACAAACCCAGTGTGCTTTGATAAAGGCAGAATTATAGCTATTTATTTTTCCCCTCATCATCAAAGCAGCCTGTAAATTCAGAAGCTAATAAATACATAAAGGAGTGATCAGATACCCTAGAGCTGGGCTGCCATTTGTTTCACAAATGATTCCTCTTATTGAATTGCATGTGGTAGGAATGGACAGAGGTGGTGTTAGGCAGAGAAAGACTCCATTCTGTTAGTAAATTACTGACCTTGACTACTATGATGGGCTGATTTGTGTTCCCTTCCAAATTCACATGTTGAAGCCCTAACCCCCTAGTACCCCAGAATGTGACTGTACTTGGAGATAGGGCCTTTAAAGACGTGAGTAAGTCAGGGCAGGCCCTAATCCAATCTGACTTGTATCCTTATAAGAAGAAGAAATTTGGGCACATGTAATGGCACCAGGGTTGTGTACCCACAAAGACAAGGCCACGTGAAGACACAGTGAGAAGGGAGCTAACTGTAAGCCAGGAGAGGCCTTGGCTTCGAAAGAAACCAAAGCTGCCCACACTTTGACCTTGGACTTCCAGCCTCCACAGGCTGATGGGAATGGACACAGACCTTTTCTTATTTCATGGAATTATTATATCACAGTGGACTATGAAAGAATCTATGAGTTTTTCAGCCTCTCTCCTTGGCTCACAGATGACTGCCTTCTCACTATGTCCTCACGTGGCCTGACCTTTGTGCATACATATCCCTGGTGTCATTCTGTGTGCCCAGATTTGCTCGAATGTCTCAGTTCTGACCCCAGAGCCGGTCTTGGAGGAGACCAAGTGGGGTCTCCCACACGGGTGCCATGAGTTAGGGGTCTCAAAATAGACCCCGTGGTGAAGCCACTAGTGAAATATTCTATGCCCACGAAGTTTCTGGACATCATTCTGGGTCCTTCTCCTCCAACCTCAACAATTAGCAAAACTACAGGAGTGCCGAGTAATGATGCCTTTGTTGTAGAATTTTCTTTATGGACAGCCTTGCTTGAATTAAACCATTTGACCATATCTATGAACTAGCATGCCAGATAGTGATTGGGAAAAACTAAATGTGAGTCCTTTCTTATACTGTATTATGGTGCTTGTGTTTTCTTTGTTTTCCTCTTGTTCTTTAAGTTCTATGGGAAACCCATGGGAAGGGAAAGATTCTAGCCAGGGTATTTGACTTCAAGTAATTTCATTTCTTTTGTTCTTTCTCTCATGTATCCCACTGTGTTTTTATAATATAGTCAAGGGCAAGATTCATAGCAGAGCAGAATGCTGCTTTGAACATTTGAGTGATGTGAATTCTTTATCAAGATTTCAGGAATCAAACCTTCATGATATTGTCCATAATTGGCACTTGTATGCACTTGGCATTGTTAATTTACATTGACTAGCATGAAAAGCCTAATTAATATAGTAGAAAGGGGGGGTGGGGCGAACCCATCTATGTGGAAAAAAAGAAACGATTGCCCTTCTATTTCCCATGCGAGGGAAGGGTTGAGTTTATTTCAACTCATTATGGGTGAAAATACCTGCGATGGTCTTTTCAGAATGCAAACGTGGTGGAGGCTGGCCTGCCTCTGTTTCCATTGAGTTGTCTAGCAGGACGCTTGTGAGTAGACGTGCTGCAGAATTACTCTGCAAGGTGCAATCAGGGGAAGCTTATGAGTTGTGGGAAGCAGAGAGAAGAGGGAGTGAGGCGTGATGAGAAATGAGGGTCTGGAGCGGGGGTTCCTGAAGGGTTCAGCCCAGCCAGGAGATGGTCACCAAGCCAGGAGCCGGAGCAGCTGGGACTGTGGGACTTGGCTAGTGTGCAACTTCCACCCATTGCACTCCCCCAAACCTTCCTAGAAGACTGCGATGCAGACGAGAACTTGTCTCTGGGAAATTAAAACTCTCATGGTTTCCTTATTAGAGACAGTATGAGGGGCAGAAGAGCTTCACCCAGGAGGGGAAATGCAAAAATGACACTCCGTGGGACTAGCAGATCAAAGCCAACAGGTGACAGACACTGTGAGGAGGGCACTGGACTCCTACAAGAAAGTGAGATTAGTGAGTGTTTGCTTCAGACCATGATCGATACATGCATTCATAGTAACGCCTAGAAAATTGGAGATCTTGGGAGAAAGCCAGGCCCCAGACACTCGGGTTCTGCAGTTGTAGAAACTTTGAGGATAGGGAGAGAATGTGTCTGTTCAAGTGTCCTTGGAAACAGGGATTCTTCACCTTTTCCCAGGGGCGATGGCAGGAGGAAGGTGGGAGAAGGAGGAGGTCAAGAAGATGAAAACATCCCATGTGCAGGTGGTTCGTCATCTAAGAAGGTTTTAGGAAAGAAAAAAAAAATGATTGACAAATCCATGCTCTCCCAGGGTCTGCCGACCCTCCCTGTCTACAGCCTGCCTTTTAGTTTGTAGTGTTTTGTACTCTTTTATGTAAAAGGATTTTCTTAAGAGAGTAAAAGAGAGGGGCGCCTGGGTGGCTTTGTTGGCTGAGCATCTGACTTCAGCTCAGGTCATGATCTCACGGCTCATGAGTTCAAGCCCCGCATCGGGCTCTGTGCTGACAGCTTAGAGCCTGGAGCCTGCTTCAGATTCTGTGTCTCCCTCTCTCTCTGCCCCTCCCCTGCTCATGCTCTGTCTCTCAAAAAATAAACAAGTGTTAAAAAAAATTAAAAAAAAGAGTAAAAGAGAACCCACGAGACAGGAGGGGGAAGGGGGTATCCGGTTATCTGCCCTCCAGGCGCAGGGGTTCAGAGCTGTGCTACTCTGCGGAAGTAAAAAGAAAATGAAGTGTTTGATCTGCAGGTTGTTTGTTTTGTTCTGTGTATCGAGTACAGCTCAGATGGGATATTTCATTGGGCTGCTCTCTGATGCGCATAGCAGCCTCTGCCTGGCCAGCCACTGGGGGGCTGGGGTGGGGGGGACTGGCAGGGGCAAGACCTGAATACAGGGTTGGAGAGCATCTCTGTGTCACACATCTCAGGCGGATCATCTTATCCGATCCTCAACACAAGCCTTTTCCATCTTAGAGATGAGGAGAGCGAACCTCAGGAAGCCTGAGCGAGTAGCTCATCACTGTGAAGCGTGTGGTGCAGTTATGTGCTCAATGTTCTTTTGTCAGCGTTGGGAACTTGCATGCCCTAACCCTCCCCTCTTCATCCTGCTTCCCCTCCTCTCCCTTTCCCTTCCCTGCCTTCCGTTTTATAGTCCATCTTGAGAGGAATGGTGGTAACTGTTGAGTAGTCCAGCTGCATTTTGAATAAATAATGACACTTAAATTTATAACCGTGTTCTATTCTACAATTTGAGCACAGGTAGCATGTCTCTGGCTATTTTTCAACAGGCCTGACCAGGTGGTATTTGACTGTGACTGCTGTCAGTTATTTTCTGCTCACAAATCCAGGGTCAGTTTGCAGAGCTCTGAAGGTGACACGGCACCAGCCACCACGGGGCTGGGTGGGACCAGGAAGGTGGGGGGTGCGTTACAGGTCCACCTCTTCTGTCTAAGGGGCGCTGCTTCCGTGGTTGCTTGACGACTGCTTCACGAGTTCCAACGAGGAGCCAAGAGCCACACCAGGGCTAGAAAAGCGGAGAAGGCAGGGCTCACGCCGGGTTGTTCACCAAGCCTGGAACACGAGTCAGACCCAGGCAAGGAAACATCACACGTACAAGCTTCAGCCTGGGGATGTAAGGAAGACTCTCTGGGGCACGTGGACCCAGCAGGTGGATTTATGTGCAAGGAATAGAGTGTGATGGAGGAATAAAGCTGTCCAGTGGCTGCATCATCAAGAGGAAGGATGGCACACAGAAGCAGGGTCTTTAATCCGGCCTCACCTGTCACGAGCAGTGTGGTCCCCACCGGCCCAGCTGTAGGACGTCATGTCTTATATCTGATAGCTTTCTCTTAGCTCGGAATTTAAAACCGTGTCGCTGGGTTTCCTCGGGGGCCCTGCTTTTATTTGTTGTGGTCTGGCAAAACGTACCGCACGGATTTTTACAGCTTGCTCTGTGCATGGGCATCTTTCCACCCAAGCAACATGTTTACAAATGCCAGCCCTGCGTTTTCTGAAAATACCGCTGAAAAGAGCAACTGTGTTGGGATGTGCCATGAGTGTGCGGAGACCAGGCAGCCAGCCGCCAGGACGGGCTCTTCCTGGTGAGGCTGTTGCTCAGAATCATTCTGCACGGTGCCTGTGCCTTATGTGTTCCCCAGCGCTAATCCACAAAGGGCCCGTTCTCTGTTGACATGCTGTTATTTTGGAAGTTAAAACCCTTTCAGGAGATTCCTGCTATGCTTAGTGTAATAATGCACGGATATAGATTTGTCGCACATTCTAGACAACCCCTTTTTATGAACTCTCTGTATTACTGAATTTGTCCAATCTCCATAGGGAACATACTCTAAGAGATCCTAATCTGAATGTTTGAAAATTTGCCTTCCCTAAGCCAGTCCCTTCAAACCACCCCTCCTTCTATCCCCACTTTTGAGACAGAGAGGGAGAGAGAGAGGGACACACAGAGACAGACAGACAGAGACAGACCCCACCATACCTTGATGGTTTTTTACTGGTTAGATAAGTTCCTCTTCTCTGCTACTTGCATTACCTTCCTGCCTTCAAACTCAGCCCTTCTGTTGTAATTCTGTGTTTCTTTTACTATATTTCTTACTTTCAAAGACATGTACATAAGCGGATGTTTGCAAGCCTCTTTCTCGACGTACCTATTTTCCCTCTGGTAATCCTGAATACAGACGAGCAAATTTTCAGTGCAAGAGAATAGGGACTAGGGAATTATACTGCTTCACACCAATTCAGGAATTTTCAGGGTGGGGACGATCTCACGATATGGTGACACTGGGTGTCTTATTGGAGCCTGTCTGTGATAGGTCTCAGAAATGGACCAAAGATGGAGGGAAGTTTGAGAAACCGAAGTAAGGAAGCATGGGAGCCATTCTTAAGCCTTGAGGTGAAAAACGATCGGTAGAAGGGGTTCTATTTCATGATCTGAAAAGCTATAAGGGAAAAATGTACTTCTTATAGACCTATTGATTTCAGCAGATAGAACACAGTTGTTGGAGGGCACTAGTCACACCCCAGACTCCACAGTTCTATTTTCTTCCTTCTCAGACATTCTTAATTTATTGTGAATGTTCTCTCTACCTAATTTTTGTGGTGTTTTTTTAAAGTTTGTTTGTTTGTTTGTTTGTTTGTTTAGAGGGAAAGCATGAGTGAGTAGGGGCAGGGAGAGAGAGGATCCCAAGCCGGCTCCCTGCTGGTTAGCACAGAGCCTGACATAGGGCTTGAACTCATGAACTGTAAGATCGTGACCTGAGCCGAAATCAAGAGTCCTATGCTTAACTGACTGATCCACTCTGGGGGAAGCCCCTTTGGTGGTGATTTTTGAGGGCTGGTAGCTGGACTAATTTAATCATTATCCATTCCTTTCATCAAATCCTTGCGTGTATGTTTTTGCTAGATGTTGTTTTAAATGTTGGGCACTGCTTTAGATTCAGTAATTTATTTTCACTCCTTACCAGTTCACTAGCACATTTCAAATGGACAAGTCATTTTTAAGGGGAGATGTTTTTTAAATATTTGTTTAGGGACGCCTGGGTGGCTCAGTTAAGTGTCCAACTTCAGCTCAGGTCATGATCTCACGGTCCGGGAGTTTGAGCCCCGTGTCAGGCTCTGTGCTGACATCTTAGAGCCTGGAGCCTGCTTCAAAATTTGTGTCTCCCTCTCTCTCTGTCCCTCCCCCCACTCTCACTCTGTCTTTCTCTCAAAAAAATAAAATAAAAACATTTTAAAAAATTAAAAAAAATAAGTACTTGTTTAATGTTTATTTATTTTGGAGAGAGAGAGACAACGTGAGTGGGGAAGGAGCAGAGAGAGAGGGAGACACAGAATCCGAAGCAGGCTCCAGGCTCTGAGCTGTGGGCACAGAGGCTGACATGGGGCTCAAACTCACAAACCACTAGATCATGACATGAGCCGAAGTCAGGCGCTTAACTGACGGAGCCACCCAGGCGCCCCAAAGGGAGAATATTTTTAAGGGAGCTTGTTTTTAAGGGAAAGTGTTTGTTTACTGGGGGTAGTGGCCAAAAAGAGAAGATAGTAACGGACCCCACTGTGCCACCCTGCACTCCCCGTCCTCAGCTTTCAGCATCCAGCCAGGTGGGCTGCTGACAGATGCTCTTGGTCTAAGACTTGCTCTGTGGGCACCCCGTTTCTGCTCCTTGTCTTAAGGGGAAGCTCAGAGGGGTCAAGTGGAATTGCAAGCATCCTCTGAAAAAGCAAGAAGTGAACCACAGCACCCCCTCCCCAACACAGCTGGAGATCTCTAATAAGGCACACCCCTTCCTCTGTGCACCTGAGGTCCTGCCTGTGCGGTTAGCAAGGCTAGCCCTTTGATGGTCCCTTTCTTGCAAAGCTAGCACATCAGAACTAGTGGGTTCCTGTTTTACTGACTTAATAATCCTATCCTAGTTAGAAATACAAGATTGGAGTTTTAAGAATAAAAATATTTTCTCAGACGGATTTTATTATTTGGAACAAAATGGTTTCAAATCCAGCGTACCTTTAAGTTAGATTTTTTTTTTTAATTTATAAAAACGAGATCACAGTAACAAAACTACAGTAGTACGAAAGGCTATACAAGCAAAGTAAAATCTTCCTTCTCTCCCCTGAATCTGAGCGTGATTCAACAGGTAACACCTGTTAAGAGTTTATTCATCTAAAAATTTTATACTCGTATGCAAATAATGTATACATGTATATATGTGTATACTTGTGTATTTGTACATTTCAACCAAATACATGTGTATAACTAGCTATTTCTGTGTAATAAATTACCACAAATGTAGGTGCTTAAAACAACGCATGTTTGTGATCTGGTAGAATCTATTGGCCAGGAATCTGGGCCTGGCTTAACTGAGTCTTCTGCTTTAAGAACTCCCATGAGGCATTGCCAAGACTGGGGTTCTACCTGCAAATTCCACTAAGGAAGGGTCCATATGGAAGCTCATTTACGTAGGGGCTAACAGGATTCTGCTCCCATAGGGCTGTAGGACTGAGGTCTGTCAGGTCCCTGTTGCCTGTGGGCCAGGGGACCCCCTCAGTTCCTTGCCAAATGGGCCTTCCCATCATGGAAGTTTGCTTCATCAAAGCCAGCAAGGAAAAGAATCTTCCAGCAAGATGGGACTTAGAGCTCTGCATAATGTAATAGAAGGATGACATTCTCATCGCCTTTGTCATATTCCATTGGTTAGAAGCAAATCACAAGTCCTACCTATACTCAAGGGGAGGGGATTACACAGGCACATGAATATTAAGAGGTGGGGATCATTGGGGGCCATCCTAGACTCTGTCCTCTACACTATTTGCACACTGAATATTAACATCGTTTGTACTTCTGCATTAACAGTACTCTCCAGAGGAAAATCCGCTGTATGCCAGATGATAACTTTGATCTTCTTGCTTTAATTCCTTACCCCATCCGTGATTATAACTAACAAAACTTTAGGGTATATTGGTGGTAAAAAGAATCCTGATTCTAGAAATTTAATTAATAGCCAACATGAGGCAGGACCGTTTCTGTATTGTAGGTAAACTAAAACTTTATCACCAGGAGAAATGGGTCAGAATATGTAAAACACAGTAGCTAATACTAACCAGCTAGGGGTGGGAGCCTATACAGTGAGGTTGTTGATCAATGACTCTGGCCCTATTGGACCTCTGCCTGGAAGATACTAGCTGTGCCTGGTATTAACCCATCAGTTGCTGAATAGTGGGGAGATTTCTGGTGGGGATTTTGGGGAGGGGATCTGAGTGGTAGAGCTAGAGGTTCCTGGGTAATTCTATTTACTAATCATTGAAGACATATTTTAATAACAATAATTGGTACACCTGTCAGCGCATGCTATTAGCTCTTATTAATAGTTAATAATAACAGCTAATATATAGTATTTGTAATGCACAGAAAGAGAATGCAGCCAATATTTCCTATGCTAGGGTCTAAGCTCTATCAGAGGGACTAGCAGTCCATGTGATTTATAGCTTTTCATATAAAGGACAATTTATTTTGAAAATATATATATATAGACCACCTGCTACATGCCAGGTCCTGATCTAGTTGCTGGGGACATAGGAGTGAACAAAACAAAGGAGCAGAGGCATAGTTTGAACTGCAGTGGTTTCTTTCCATGATATAAACATGTCCAGCAATATCTTTGGCCCTAAACCTGAGGACACAGACTCATCTGAAACCTCATGCATTTATCTATTGGGGCCCATTGCAAACAAGAAAGCACAGAGGCCCAGTTCTGACCGGGGGAAGTGCAGGACATAGGAGAGCGGTCCATCGTCATACAGGGAGCTCTCGGAGCCTCACAAATCATCCCAGGTTATCTACTACCTTGTTCTGAAATTGAAGAATGAGGTTCTTTCCCTGTGCCCTGGGTGATGGCAGGTTTTGTTACCAGTTCAAGCTGCTATTGTTACTGATTTTTCAGCTTTTTAAAGCAGCTCCCTCTCCCTTAATATTATGAGACTGGTTCAAAATATCAGCAGAAGAGCAAATACCAAATGGCTAAATATTTAAAAGATATAAAATCAAGCCAGCAAAATAAATGTATTCTATCTTCCAACCTTGACAATTGTGCTTTTAGAAAGACCTGCAGGCCAGGTTTGAGTTTAGAATTCTTGGGCACTTTATTTTATTATTTTTTAATTTTGATGTTTATTTAGTTAGTTTAATTTTTTTGTTATTTATTTATTTTTTATATGAAATTTATTGTCCAATTGGTTTCCATACAACACCCAGTGCTCATCCCAACAGGTGCCCTCCTCAATGCCCATCACCCACTATTTTTTTTTTTTAACATTCGTTCATTTTTGAGAGACAGAGACAGGGCGTGAGTGGGGGCAGGGCAGAGAGAGAGGGAGACACAGAATCTGAAACAGGCTCCAGGCCCTGAGCTGTCAGCACAGAGCCCGATGCAGGGCTCGAATCCACGAACCATGAGATCATGATCTGAGCAGAAGTCAGACGCTTGACCGACTGAGCCACCCAGGCGCCCCTGAACTTTTGGATACTTTCGGGGCCTGTGCCTCCGTGTGGTGGGATGTGGGGAGAGCCAGCTTCTATCCTGCCTCCTGCTTCCTTCCTTTCTCCATCCCTGCCACACCCCTCATTCTGAAGTGCGGGACACACATTCAGGGGGCCCACCCAGCCTCTACATCGAGGCTCCACCCACACACCCCTCAGACTACTGCTCTTTGGTCCCCCTCAGACCTTGGAGTGTGGGCTCAGCAGAGGCTTTCCCAGGCCCTGGGAGTGGACATGGGATCCTGCCGGCAGCATGTTCTAGAACTGTGCTGTGAGACAGCGTGGCCACATTGTGCCCACTGAGCACTCCTTGGCATGTGCTGTAAACGTGAAGCACACACTGGAGTTTGAAGACCTGATATGAGAAGTGAAGTGAATATTTTTTATTAGTGACTGCATATTGAAATAATAATATTTTGGATATATTGGGTTAAATAAAATCTATTATTA
The DNA here is from genome assembly GCF_018350175.1 of Felis catus. Lineage (NCBI taxonomy): Eukaryota > Metazoa > Chordata > Mammalia > Carnivora > Felidae > Felis > Felis catus. Next base: position 117,308,741 of record NC_058373.1, read on the forward strand.
AAATTAGTTTTACCGGTGTCGTTTTTGCTTTCTAATGTGACTACTAACAACTTGAAAATATGTAGGTAGCTCGCGTTTGTGGCTGCCCTAACGTTTCTGTCGGGCACTGCTGGTCTAGTAGGAGGCAATCGGGTCTGCTCGGGCACATCCCCTTGGTACCTAGGGCTTCTTGTCCTGTGGGGAGGGAGAGTCACCACAGAGCCCTCTAAACCATGGGCTCCTGGGCAGAGGCCCCTTGTGGTTTTGCTTTAAGGTGATGTTCATAATTAATATGCCTTTCCACCCTCTCCTGGCTAAATGACCTCTAAATCTCACTCCCCTGTGCTCACTGAGGTGAGAAGGTCACCTTTGCACCCCCACCTCCCCATCACAACCACTTCTGAATCCACACGTACCAGGCGCAGGAAGCAAAATTGTTGTGTTTTGACAATTATCTTTGAGATGCCGTCATTCTTTGGATAAGACAGAATCCAATCACTGAACAATTTTTCTGCAGGCACAGAGCCTCCTCTCTCCTTCTCCTTTTAGTTTGGGGAATACATTTATCTTTCTGAATGGATTCTTCTAGTAGAATGATGACAGAAGGATCAGGAATGCCTTTTTGGATTCAAGAGGCAAACATTTTGCTGTGTGTGTTAAGGGTTAACATAAACTGTGGAATTAGGATACAGGTCCTGTCTAAGAAGAAGATTTGCTTCTCCAATCTCTAGAGAAAGAAAACTGTAGACAGTCCTTGATGACTTACATAAGAAATTCAAGTTTATGGTATATTGCTTTGTGACAGCTTTAAGAATTTACAATGAATGCTTTAGACTATGGGTTTAGGGTTTCAACAGAAACAATGGCTTATTTAGGGGGCTTGTGCCTTTTGCCATCTGACTTGCATTTATAAGGAGGAAGTATTAATAATTTAGATGTTTGAAATCTCTTCAGCCCGTTGCTTTATTTCTTATTGGAGTAGAGGGTGGCTAGCTCTTAATAAAACTGTTTTTCCTCCTGAACACATAGCTGGATTATATTACCTGGCCTCCCTTGCAATGAGGTGTGGCTGAATGACTCAGACTGGCTCAGAGATGTTGGCTGGAGTGATGTATTCCTGCCCACATTGTCATTTACTCTTTATTCTTTTCTTCCTCTGCCTGTGGATGCGGAGTATCCAGGGGAGAGATTCAGAATGTGCATTTTAACAATTTTCAGGCGATACCTATACACATGCACATTTGAGAAACACTGCCCTAGGGAGCCTGGGTCCCTTCTGGTGGCTGAGAGGAGAGCCACCCAGGAGAGCCGCCCCTAGGAAATAGTCACCTTAGATGGTCCACGTGATAGAAATAAAAGTTTATTAGTAGTAAGTCACTGAGATTTGGGGCTAGCCTTCTCTGGCTAATATATTCACAAAGTATTCGAAGAACTGTGTACCTGTAATGTATTCCCTTCTTACGAATACTCTCTGCCTGCCAGAATGGTCTCATTATATACCTCCATTGTCCAAATTATTTAATAAAGACTAAAGTAGACCTTATAAGCGATATTAGTGAAACCTTGTGGATAGTTTTTTAGAAATCACCAAAATTACAAAACACTGGCAAATTCGCATTTGCCCTCTATATATCTTGTGAAGTTCCCTCTTTCCCCCCATCTTTCCATCCTTTTATTTTTTCAGCTGCCTCCTTAACTTCCTAGTAGCCCCAAAGGAGTGAAAATGGTCTCTGTTTCCATAATGGGTGAGGAGGTCACTCATTTGCAAAATCCCCATGGAAGCCAAATTATAGGAAGATTCAGAGGCAAGAACATAAATTTTCATTTCTCTTAACTCTGTTATCTTTTTTCACTGGACCCTCTTTAATATCCTTAGGCCAACGTTGATTTCTATAGCTTAATTATACAAGTTAAAATAGGTTATGTCTTTATTATCATAAGGAATACAATAATATGTATATTAATATGTCCATTCATTCTTGGTATAGAGAATAATCCAATCAAAAATAATCTGTTATAGGAGGGCACCCCTTGGGATGAGCACTGGGTGTTGTATGGAAACCAATCTGACAATAAATTATATTTAGTATAAAAATAATCTGTTCTATCTATGATAGGTATAGGACAGCCTTCAAAAACCAGCTTGTAAAGCATTAATAAGAGACTTACTGATTTTTTTTGTCCCCTATAGATCTGGAGACGCAAGGTATTCCCAAGATGGATGAGTTTATTGGATGTGTATGTGTGTATCCGAGTATATCTGAGTAGCCGTCTGTGTTGGATTAGGCAGAGACACTATTTTAAAACCTTCATCAGAATTACCTATCTTTATACATTTTAAATGAAGAAATCAAGGCAGTATTTCCTTTTTGGCTTACATTATTACATACTAAATTATCAAAGAACCAGCACGTCCAAATCTCATCATTTTCATTAAACACGTATACACACGCTTGCACTTATATACATGTATGCATGTATACACGCTGCCACACACACACACACACACACACACACACACACATGCTACAAGGAAAAGCAAAAAGAAGCTGCCTTAAAGGACATGTGCACACGTGCATGCACACATGCACAAGCATGCACGTGCACACATGCGTACACAAGTCGCTTTGGCTTCTCTTCTTTTCCGGCCCATCCTTGTAGAGAGGAATGACCACTTCCATTTACTGCAAAAACTCCGGCAGAAAAGTGTAATATGCAAGAACCGCGAGCTTAGTGGCAGAGAAAAGAAGATTCTTTGAAGCTTTTCGCACTTGGGCTATCCTAGCAATAGACAAATGTTTCCATACACAGGGATCCATCAAGGTGTTGAAGAGATTAGGTGCCACTGTGATGGAGGTTTTACCAAATTTTAGCTTTCCGTCACTTCTCCCCTAAAATATCTTGGGGTTATATGTGCTGGGGTTTTTGTTTTCTTTTTTTTTTTTTTTAAGAGAAAGCTGTCTTTTTTTTTTTTTAAGTTTATTTCTTTTGTGTGAGAGAGGAAGTGCAAGTCGGGGAGGGGCAGAGAGAGGAAGGGGAGAGAATGTCAAGCAGGTTCTGCACTGTCACAGAACCGAAGTCGGATGCTTACCCGACTGAGCCACCCAGGCACCTCAAGAGAAAGCCTGAGGCAGGAGAAGGACACCCATGTCCTCTGGTTTGTATTGTAAGACTTTACAGCCTGATAGCAGCACATCTTGACTTTCTTGTTACTATCCTTAATGGTGGAGGAGAGGAAACACTGGCAATCATAAAATGCGAGTTCAATTAGCCTGACCTTTCATATTGAAATCTGAATTATTAACAAGTGCTTTATGTGCCTTTTTGCATTTCATCCTCCCAACAACTCCACGAGATGGGTACCATTATTGTACCCTTTTGCCGAGAAGGAAACAGGCGCAGGGAAGTTAAGTAACCTGCCCAGCGTCTCCTAGGATTCCAACCCAAGTCATCTGGCTTCAGGAGCTGGCCTCTTAGTCAAGTTCCTCTGCTCTGGAGTTGATGTGCTCGCCTAAGGCTTGTGGTCATTCCCTGAGGCTTTGCATCTTGTGATTCTGGTGAACTCACGGAAATTTGGAAGTTTCACAAAGATTCAGATTGCTCAGGGATATGAAAATGACTCGTGGGCAGGGTGGAGCTTCCAAGGAAATCCATTTCATTCCCTTCTTAATGGGCTCTGCTAGTTTGCAAAAATCAAGAACTGTGATGATTTAAGATGTGTTTGAACTCTTTCAGATTTCCATAGAACCTCACTCAGCAGTCCTTTTGAGATGATGTCATAGTTCTTCTGTGTAAGCTAGCAATGCCTTCCAGGGGAAGAAGCCAGTGTATTTTACAAATGTTATCTTATCCTTACAGCACCCTTGAGGCTCAGCAAATGGTATTTAGTTACTGTTTAGGGGACTATAAAAATTAGGTTGTGGTTTCTAAAGTTTATTTTTATACCATTGAGAACGCATGCATTTATACATATATGCTGTCTATATAATATTGGATATCATGTATTATACACACACACGTATATAAAAGTTTCACGCAACACTCTTCGTGTATGTGATATGCTTTGATGTGTTGTATTCTGTTCCATTGTTCTCCATTATGCCATCTGTGACCCACAAAACTGACTGTATTACCTACAGATGGAGTATAACCTACAGTTTGCAAACATGAACTCCACAGCATTTATGGATCTAACTCAGGCAGTGCCCTGTTGACCCCCTTTTGCAGCGACCAGTTGTGACTTTCAAACTTTAGTCTTTTGGGACGCCTGGGTGGCTCAGTTGGTTGAGTGTCCAGCTCTTGATTTTGGCTCAGGTCATGATCCCAGGGTTGTGGGATCCACATGTTGGGCTCCCCCTGAGCATGGACCCTACTTAGGATTCTCTCTCTCTCTCTCTCTCTCTCTCTCTCTCTGTTTCTTTCTCTCCCCTTCTCCTCAGCTTATGCTCTCTTTCTCTAAAATAAAAAGCAAAAACAAAAAACCTCCCAAAACTTTAGGTTTTTTTTTATGTACATGAAAAGTTAGCAGCTTGGCATTAGATCTGGAATGTCCTAGAATCCCTTCCACATGCTCAGTGGCTATTTATTGAGCACCAGCTGTGTGTCAGGCACTGGCATGACAGCAGTGACCCAGACAGAGTCACTCCACTTGAGGACCTGGCCATCTAGTGGCGGGGGGGGGGGGGGGGAGGGGGGCAGAGAGAAAATAAACGTATCATCTGTCAGGTGGCAGAAAGTACTTCTAAAGAAAAATGAAGTCAGCTAAGCTACAGTGACATTTTGGCAGAGAGCTGTTTTGCCTTTTCCTGGATCTCTCCTTATCTGAGGCTTTTCTTGCTCTCAAGCAGTGACTGCTAATTAGGGGCAGTGTGGACCTTCTAGGAACCCTTGGCAATTTCTGTTGTCACATCTGGGGGAGGCAGTGCTGCTGGTATCTCGTGGGTAGGGACCGAACGTATGGCTAATATCCTACATCGTATGGGACAGCCTCCCCCAACAAAGAATTATTGGCCTCGGAATGTCAATAATGCCAAGCAGAGAAATCTTGCTTGGGAGCCATGCTCGGGGGTCCAGTGGTCTTCCTGAACTAGGCATGGAAAGGTAAACTCCTCTCATCTGCGACGCCTCTTTCTGGCCCAGGAGAGCCTACGCCATAGCCTGTCTTGGTGACAGAGTTGTTTTTTGTTGAGCCCCAGAGTTATTGGCACCAGAATGCTGTCTTCATGTTTCCACTTAACAAGAATACCCACCAATGAAATGCACGTTCGGGAAGAGAGACACAGTGATGTGACACATTTCTCTGTTCTTCTCCATTAACCTCCTACCTTGAATGGGTGCTGGAGATTCCAATAGGAGCTGGTCCTCCGGGCTTCGGGCCTGCCTCATGGATTTTATTTAAACATACTGCATGACCCAAGATTCTGGGGATCAAAATAACAGATCAGCACCTCCTGCCCCTTCCTCTCAATGGAATAAATGGAAACTTTGTTTGGCTGTGGCTCCAAAAGAAGATGAAAGACTTACTTCCTTTTCAGACATATGTCATATTTCTCCCTTTCATTTCCTCTTGATAGCTGACCCTCAGCTGTTGGAGTTTCCCCGTCCACAAAGTACTTTGAGAGGATGCTCAGGTCACCTGTGTGAGGAAATACCCTTCCAGGTCTGTAGGGCCACAGCCTCTTACTCTGCGTGGGGCACACCAGCGGGCCCCTTTGCCTCCCCAGCTGTGCGGGAGAGAGGGCCGGCACAGGGGCTTCTCCCTGGAGACATGCTTCAGCCCCAAGGGCTCCCGACTATGGCAGCCCCACGCAGGACTGCTGAGTAGAGACCCAAATGCCCTGGTCTCCTGTGATTCTTGGAAACAGTCTTTTGAGGCTCCAAGCCAAGCGGCAGAAAAATTCCAGGATGTTTTCAGGGGTAAGCTTGAGAAGAGGTGATTTCAGGAAGAAAAAAAAACAAAAACAAAACAACTCCCTAGGATGTCCCCTATCATCCAATGCTTGGGGGTCCCTGGAAACCCCACTCTGGGTCCCAGTATGTAGCCAGGCCTTAAGTGGATGGTCAGGGTGTATGGACTATTTGCTAGACCCTGCTTGGGAGCTCTTCCAAATGTGGGAGAGGCACCATAACATGTGGCCATTCAGGAAGCAGAACTTTTTTTTTGTTACTGGTGGCTGGTGTGTGTAATTATTAAATGTTTTTCTGGCAACTTCCCTGTTTTGACCAGGAGTCTCTCTCCTTACCACCCACTCCCCCAAATCACCCTCTCAACCCTCTTAGAACCCTGGATAATTCTCTCATTCTCTTTGTCATTTTCATACCGTGCACCTGGAACTCATATTCTGGTTAAACACTCTAGCACAAGAAAGAGGAAGCAAGAAGGGATACAAAGAGGGTATGTCTAAACACTATTAATTCTAGAATTTTCAGTGAGTCATGTCTCATGACCTCTATGCCAATAATCAACTTTCTTTTCCCACTAGAAGCAAAGTAGCATGCTCGTAACCTCTCATATCTATAATGACTTGCTTCATTCATGCATACATGTATTAATTCATTCAACATAACTTTATTCAGTATATATTATGATCTAGGAATGGGGCTGGGCTGGCCCCGTGGGAAATGCAAAGATGAAGTAAGACACATTCCCTCTCTCAAGCAAGTTTGAGTAGTATGGAGAAGACTGGATATTGCCTTAGCAAACCAGAAGCTATCCTGGATGACAGTGGTTTGGGATGAAACAAGGCATTTTCAGATGAGTGCCGTGGTCAGTGAGGCTGGGTCAGAGGTTCCTCGAGGGGAGGGACTGCTGACACATCACTGGGTTGCCAGTCTAGTGCCTGGTGGCTGGTGCATGCTTCTTACGTGTCAACTGAACTTCTATGATAGTGCCAAGGGGGAAGCAGAGGGGATGCTTTCTGGAATGACCCATGGAGGATAAGGAGTGGAGTAGACTGGCCTAGGAAAATGGGCAGTTCTGGTCCCCATTGTTCCTTAATCTTGTAATGAACGAGCTCTCAGCCCATAGGGCTTGGATGACTGTGTCTGTATCTCGATGCCATTAGCATCACTAAGAGATGCCCCTCCTTGCTCCCCCAGGTTACCACTAAAGTGGCTCCTCTACCCCCTCCCAGGAGAAGTTGGAAGGACATGGAATCCTGTGGAGGGAACTTTCTGTTGCAAACAAGGCCAATAAATTCCAAGGGACAAATCTCATGTGGAGCCCCAAGTCACTGTGCAGATCTTCTAATCCACACCTCAGAATGAGTAGAATTTGTTTGGTGTCACATATCAGCAAGATAAGTCGGTTGTTTTCAAGCGGTTTGGTTGGGTAGTGATGGAGCATGCATTTTGGAGAACCATAATTGTGTAATTCAAGAATGTGATGCATTGTCCCTTCTCCCTGCCACCACCCACCCCCATGGAGAGAGATGACTTAGGGCATGCTTCTCCATGCACTTTGGAAGTCTCTGCAAGAAGGGGAGAATGGCATTCTGCTCCTCCGCTTAGGTTTGCTGAGGGTAGGGGCTGCAAGCACAAGACCTGCTCTTGTGACCTCAGAGCAAGGGGGAAAGACCACAGAAATGGATGCCACCAGAAGGGTGAGAGTTCCAGTCAGCACACAGAGCTGGTTGAGGATGTGACCGTGAACAGCTGCACTGTGTCCTGTTTCCACTGACATGCCTTTACCCGCATACCAGCCCCTTCTCTGTCTTTGATGCCAAGAAAGAGCAAAGAGCAAGCCTGAAGCCTTCTGGGAATACAGATGCTAGAAAGTAGGGGAGGAGGCTGGGAAAGAGCCAACTTAGGGTTGTGAACAGTGATGAGTTAAACTAGTTGCATCTGCCTGAAAATTAACTAAGAAAGTATTTTAAAGGAGAAGAGGCTGAAAATATAAGGAGCATTAATCTTATCCGTCTCTGTGAACTTTTATACACACACACACACACACACACACACACACACACACACACACACACACAACCTGCACTTGGGTCCAGTAGAGAGCATTCCACCCCCCAAGATGGACCCCTTGTGCTCCTTTTCGGTCACTGCCTCCCCAAGATAACCATTATTCTGACTTCTATCACCACTGATGAGTTTTACCTGTTTTTATTTTTTAACTTCACATGAATGAAGTCATATAATATGCTCTCTTTTGGGTGTGGCTTCTTCCCCTCAACGTAATGCTTATGAGATTTTTCCACATTGTACTTAGGGGTAATGTTTTTTTCTTTTTCATTTTTAAGTGCTGTATATCACTCCAGAGTATAAATAAACCACAATTTGTTTATTCACTCACTTGTTGATGGGAATTTGAGTTGTTTCCAGCTTCGAGTGCTTTTGAATGAAACTACTGTGTACCTACCTCCCCGTGTGCATGCCTTCTGGCGGACAAAGGCACTCGTTTCTCCTAGATACGTGTCTGAGATTGGGACGATGTGTTGTGAGGTAGGTCTAGGTGTAGCTTTACACCAGGTTTGTTTGATTCTTCTGTCCAGGACAAAGGTAGCAAACAGGGTGTCTGAAAGCAGAGGGGTTGAAAAGGCTGGTGTGAGTAGGGTGAGTGGATGGCTTGTACGGGGTAGGGAAGCAAGTACTTCGAAGACCCCCGAGGATGCCTGATGCTAGGGGCTCAGGAAGACTCATTAGGAATCACTTTTTGCTGTGTCTGGACTTAGAGAATGCCGAGTGAAAGGGCCAGATGGGTAGACTTAAGAAACTGGAAGAGTTTCGTCTTTCTAGTTTTGTCTACTAGCACAACATAAAGTAATCGACCTTGGACGTATCACGGGATCTTTCAGTTTTACTTTCTCACTTATAAAATAAAAAGGCTGTTCGGGGTGATTTCTCAATGATCTTTGAGCTCTCATCATCATTATGTGAATAGCAGCTTTGTTATGAATGATCAGTTCAAGTGTAGGAGAAAATCACATGGAAATTACAGGAAAAGCCTGCTGTTGTCTCCTTCTGTTGTTTTAACATCCGCCACTGGATGTTAAAAGAATATGAGAATGTCATTCCTTGGCTTAGACCAGTCCAGCTATGGGTGCCATTCGTCCTTCATGGGCAGCACCTGAGCCTCCTCTTGTTCCTCCAGGGAATGCTGTGCCCCACATATGCCGGTCCATTTCTGCCCCATCTCCCACTGATTGAGCCACTGCTCCTGGCTGGTCTGCTGGCTATTCTGATGCCCTCACTGAAACCATGTCTGAGGGTTGACATAGGTAGGTGGACCATTTTCTTCCATTCATTTACCCGTTCACAAAGTAACTCCAGGTGTGGCCACTACAGCCATCTCTGAGCCACACTGAGCCGTGACACCCTTCTTGACATTTGTCTATGGCCTTGGCTGCCCTGCCCTGGCTTACTCCCAGACATGGCATGGACCTCACTTTCCTTTCTCCACTTGGGCCAAATCACCCCCCAAAATCAGCAGTCCCCAGAGGACACTCCTGACCTCTGTTGCTTCTTCCCCAGCCTTTCAGCTGCAGTTGGGGAAAAAACAGTTCCGCCCCAGTCCTTCTGATGCTTGGGAGCAGCTGTGAAATGACACTGCCACCAAATGCCCTGGAGAAATAAGATGGGGCTCTTGGGGGCTACTAATTCACAACCTGCTGGATGGAGCCCACATTTGTGGTATCTCAGTATGCTTCCTCCACCTAAAGAGCCCGACCTGCAGGAGGGAAACTCCTTTTCTCCTAAAACTACCCTGGTCCTTGGAATGGACACATCGCCAGAGACAGTTTATTCCTGACCCCCCTCCTCCTACCTGAGAAGTTCTAGATCTCACTAAATTCTAGTTTCTTCTTTCTTTCAAGAGCTTCATTAAAATATATTTACAACTTGTGTTTATTGTTTGTTGAAATTTAGCTATTAATTTTATTTTTTAAGTTTATTTATTTATTTTGAGAGAGACAGAGACTGCGCGAGTAGGGGAGAGGCAGAGAGAGAGGGAGAGTCCCAAGCAGGCTCCTCACTGTCAGGGCAGAGCCTGATGCAGGGCTCAAACTCACGGAACTGTGAGATTATGACCTGAGCCAAAATCAAGAGTTGGAAGCCTAACGGCTCAAGCTACCCAGGTGCCCCTGAAGTTTAGCTATTTAAAAATATATGTATATTTGTGTTAAATAAGGGCCATATCAGTTCATCTTTCTATAACGGGTTCTTAGTCTGATATCCAGTATATACAAATCTTTCATACTGAATAAAGTGAAAATGGAAAGCAGTTTTTGCCAAGAGCCCCGCTCAAGGCTGCCACCTGGTGACACAATATCTAAATTGCAGGAATATGCAACAAGACAGGATGTTGATAGTGAACATCTCAGGCAATACCATGGAGTATTTTAAAGGGGAAAGGTCTTCATAATTACTACAAATAGTCAACACTTAAGACTTAAAATAGTCCTGCACTTGCAGCAGTACCGTGATAGATCAAGAAAGAATTGATACTATATGATCTGGGGGAAAGCCCCTCCGTTAAGTATAAATATCAGTAAATATAGTCTTTAAACATTTATACACCACATTTTGTCATGTGGAATCCAGCACATAGTTCTCATCTGGTGAAAGTCATAAAAATAATCAGAAAATTATAAAACAGAAAACTGGCCCAAGACTATTCCTTGGAAAAATAAGATACTGCTTTGAGAAATGAAAAAAAAGATAAATGAGCCCTAGCATTGGAACAGATTTTTCAAAAATATTGCACACAGAGACCTTTTTTTCCTGTTATGCAAGTTATCTGCTTTGCTATTCTCCAGGGGCTAAAATGTATGCTTAACCTGCATCTGAATGTTGGCCCCAGGTGTGGGGGGCCTACTGGGATCCCTCAAATCCATCTGGCCTGGTTAAGGAGGGCTATAAGGCTAGATTTCATGTTTCAATAATTTCTGCCCAGCCACCCTGGGCTGGCAAGTACTGCTCAGTTTATAATAGTGCCTGGCACATGGTGGGTCTGCCGTTGATTGAACTAGTAGGTATTCCCGACAGGTATAGACGGCAGCACCGGTGATTAGCTGTAACATAGCCCCCTGGCAGGCACAGGAAAGGCAAGCCTTTTCTGAGCCCCTGCTGCACACAAAGCATGTCTCTGCTCCTAAAAGAAGCAGGGTGTATTCAGCCAACTATTTGCACTGGCCCCTGCCAGCACCAATTCTGCATGACCTAGATGTCCCCTTCCTCCTCTGTTCTGTTAACGCCATATTTGAAGAGGGTGTTCTTTTAGGCTATTTGTGAATTGAATCCTCTAGCATAACAGTGATTCTCAAAGTTTGGTCCCTGAACCAACAGGATGACTTCACCCAGGAATTTGTTAGAAGTGCAAATTCTTGGGCTCTACCCTGGACCTACTGAATCAAGCACGGAGGGAGGCCAGTAATCAGTGTTTTCACAGACCCACCAGATGATTCTAATGCCCGTTAAAGTTCATGAACCACTGCTACCTAAGGACTGATGTCAATTCGGCATCACAGTCAGAAGAGCACAGTTTTTTTTTTACCTATTTATTCTGACGGGTCAGGTGCTATGTTGGTTCTCTTGCAGATCATCTCCTGATAATGATTTGGATTTTCAGAGGCAGCAAATGAATAGGAGGTTAAAAAGGAAGTTTGGGCATTTACTGGTGGGAGAATTATAACACAAGTTCATTTCTTGCCCGTTTTATTTATGCGATGCCTGAAAGTGGCAGGAACTGCTGCAGCCTTTCGAAACTTTAGTGCATTACACCTGTGCTTCCATTTGAGCCGCCATGTTGGTTGCAGCACTTAAGTAACACATGTGTTCCCCAGTAAGTGCCATCTTAGCACCGAAACGCTTGAGTTGGATGAGACAAAGAGACTTCCAGTATAGTAGCTGTTGTTAGGATTGAATGTAAAAGACGTTTGCTGTTTAATTGAATAGAGTGGATGCCGTTGTTGAGTGGCTCACTCTAACCTTTCTAAAAGACAGTTAGCAGCAACTTGATCTTCGCCTTTATGATCCGTAACCTTTCTTCTCTTAAGACAACCTCAGGCTCAGGTCTCTGTGGACTCAGTTGGCTATCACGGGACACTGTCTCAGAAATACCCCAAAGAAAGCCTTTCTCTGAGGCGTATTTAGGTTTGTCATCAATGTTAAAAATTGAACTTTCACCCCGTGTATCTTGATCGCCAGAGTCTAAGAACCTCCTGTCTTACAATTCTCTACCTATATTTGTACTCAGGTGCTCTCTTAATCCTGGAAAGTCTGGTCAAGGGAAGGAAACTTGACATTGTAATGCATGCCTTCGGTGTCTCTACTGTGCAATGTAATTAAAAATACCCTGCTTTCTTTTTGGTCTCCATTTAACAATAATTTACATATGAGAAAGCTATTGTTGGAAATTTTGCTTAGTTCAGAATGAGGAATGGGATGTCCCATCCTTGCCCTTCGTGACTAGGTGAGTAGCGAATGAAATAACTGGTTATGCCACCGGGATGGGTAAGGTTCTGTTACCTGATGTTTTCATCCAGGCCCTTATAATTGCTGTACAGACAGTGTTCAAAGATCTTTTGTGACCATAAGGCGCTGACAGGACACTCATTTTTGCCATCAGTCAGAGCTCTTCAAGAGAGCAAATTTCTTGTTACCTAAATATGTCTGCCTTTGAAGAAGAAAAAGCCGAACTGACACCACCGGGATTTGCGTCTCCACGTGTGGGGATTCGGGAAACCTGTGTGTGCCATAGAATGTGATGTTGTAGGACTAAGTGGATTCCTTCAGCATAGTACACTATATATAGTCTGCATCGTGTGGAGTGGAGACCACGGCAGCCATATTTGGAAGATATCTCAACAATGTGATAAAATCATCAGGTTCTTGCTAACCTTGAGCACAAGCAAGCTGGTTCTTGGGTAGTCCTACCAACAGTATGAGGCTTTTTTTTTTTTTCTAACCAGCATTTGAGTGCCTTTTCTGTGCCTGATACAGGGTGTAAGAGCAGCTCATGTTACAATTAATCTGGGTTTCCAACAATTTGTCTTTAGTATATGAATATACAGAGGCAGCAATAGGAATGATTGTTAGTGATGAATGTGTGTGTACTCCCAGATTACTAAGTGACCAATTTACTACAAAAAAAAGGAGAAGGGAAATTACTGAGATCTGTTGCTTTCTGCTCCTTGTTTTGCATTATGGTTCAGTTTGGATTTTTGCAACAATTCAGAAATGAAAATTGTTCTTTCCATAATGATATCAGGGTTAAGTTTTTCCCTATTTTTTCTCTTTAGAAAATGTACAGCTTATTAACTCAAAAAAAAAATCTTCCAAGTTTTAAAATGCTAGGTTGGTGCTGGGGGTGCAGCCCAACAGCACTGTGGGCTTTTTAATTCAGTGAGAGAGAGAGATGGTGGGTGGGCTATTCTGGGAAAATGCTGACAGAAACATCCATCCACATTGAAAGTCAAGTGGAAACCTGGTCCAGATGAGAGCAAATTAAAATATGGATGATGTTTTCAAAGAAGCAAGGAATAAATCACAGAAGTGCACCCACTATTTTAGATAAGGTCAGCAGCAATTTACTAGTATGTGAGAAGGAAAATCCATCCTAGGGAAAACTGCCAATGACTGTTTTTAGTTAAATGTTGGAATGGACAAGATTTAGCAGTACTTTACAAAATGTATTCTGAAGCACTTAGAAAGACATCTAGTGTTGTTGTCATTGATGAGTTCTTTTTCATACAGCCTCTTGTACATGATATACCTGAGAGAAAGAATAATGGAGGGTTAGTCCACTTCCCATGGCCCACCCTAAGCTAGTACCTTCTCTGACCACGTGGTAAAGTCCCTATAGCATTTGATGGAGACCATGTGGGGCAGAGGTGGTTGCTTCTGTGGCTGTGGTTTTGGAAATAACATTCTTCCTAGCCTTCAGATATGCCGTTAGTTACAAGTTTAAGAATCCCCTTCTATTCGATCTGATGGGATAGCCTTACTTTATGCCACTTTAGAATGAGGTCAAGCTAAATACTATAAGACATGAAGTATTCAATGGCAGTGCTCCGTTTCTGCTGGGACAAAGAAAGCCTGGCTTAGGTAATCTCACTGTACTGTCAGACCTGGTTGAATTGCCTCTGTCCCCACGAACCTCTTTTATCTTTTACGTTCACATCCATACATCTCTCCTGCAGGTACACCCAACACGCAGTGTAGCCTCTTGTATAATTTGTATGATTAATGGACTCTGGGTCTGGCCAATTCCTTGTATTATAGGTCTACAAATTATCATAATAATATAGGCATATGCAGGTATAGTTTTATATCTGCCTGGTTCCGTAGTGGTTTTATCATTCATTCACTAAGAACAATTATTAATCTTTAACCCCAAGGCAAGACACACAGTTCCAATGTGGCACCTATATAGTACATCAATTTACAATAGGGTTGGAGGGGGGTGAGGAGACAGTGTAGTTTAAAGGACATAAATAATACATGAAACCTGAAAACAGGATCGGGGACAGGTAGCAAGTAGGGAAAGAGATTGCAGAGAAGTTTAAAACCAAAGAAGAAAAGAAATACCCAAGCAAACGTGCTCACATTATCAAATTAGGTGTGAAGAATGCTTTTCCTTCCTCTGTGAATCTGAGCTGCCTCCACGTGACTGTGTCTGCCTTGGGGATCGAGAGATATGGTAAGTGTTGGGAGTGAAGGGTCTTCATTTTGGAAGGTATACTTCTGTTGGCTCAAGTCTGGGCAAATATTCTAGATGATCGATGCATGAAAGCCTAATGAGATGCCACTTAGGGGGGTTGTTCATTAACAGTCTACACATGTAAAGTATTTCAGTTTGCGCCCTCTGTAGTTTCTGTAACATTAGAGTCAGAGGTTTGCCTCTGATAGGAATTTTCTACTTAAAAGCAAACTTACTGCCCCTATGTCTTGTCTCTGTGTATCCCCATCTTACACATTCTTCCAGGCACTGGTCAGATGTTTCTCCAGAAGCTTCTTATGGGCAGGAATTGGACCTCATTCTTCTTTTTATTCTTTAACAGTGCTTTCCACAAATATGTACCAACTAAATAAGTGACATAATTTACAGAAAGAGTCTATGAGGCTTAGAAACACCTTCTACAAGATATTTAGTAAAGCGGTAAAAACAGCGGTATTTAGCAATTACTTCTTCATATAACAAAAGTATTTTAAATACATACATACAAACAACCCAATCCGACAAATCACTTAAGGGAAAGCATCGGAATGGTATCTTTGTTACTAGTTACTGAGTTTATAGTTCATTTATGCTTTCTCTGAATATATTTTGTGCTCATTATGTAATCGCTACAGATAAACGATGACCATTTCCATGGGGATCACTGATATTTGTTTAAAACAACCGGCAGGAGAGAAGAACTAGTGTATATTCCTTTACATCATTAGTCTTGGGTTTCTTCCGGAGTAGATACAAAAAATGTCAGATTTGCTTTTCGGTCATTTGGCAAAGCTTACCCTCTACCTAAGCACACGAAGACACCTACTTTCCCTCTACTGGCACAAAGTATTGTTTGCACAGGCAAAGAATTTTGTTAAACGTGTCTACATTTGTTTGCCCCTCCGAGTGTTTCTGTAAGTGATAACGCTTCATTTTTGCCACATCCAATCTTATTAAACTCACTTCATAGAAAACTCTTGATAACCATCATAATTACACCCAAGTCCTCTCAATAACACACTCATTATTTCAGTCAGTATTTAATACCACAAAGGACAATACTACACGAGGAGAGTAGGATGTGGCTGACTGGTGTCTAGTGTGAATTATTTGGGCGGGGTTATCAAGTAGATATAAATGCTCTACATAAAAGAGATGGTGGTAATTATGAATCATTACAATTCAATTAGCATCTGTACCCAGATGTATTGACCACTTTTCAAGCATTATGTGGTTGATCTTCCAAACAATCCCATCAGGGTCATTATTATCTCTTATACCAATGGTAAAAATGAGTCTCTAAAGAGAGGATTGGCCTTTAGGCAAACTGGTAAGGTGGTGCCAGTGAGCTGAGTCTGATACTTTTGCCTCCAGATCCTGTGACTGGAGCTGTTGGCCAAGCCCACTGCCCTTGCTCTTTCATGGACCAAAGCAGATGTCACCATCTGATCCCATTTCTCTCTCACTGAGCCAAGATGAAGCCCAAGAATCCCCAGGGGAGACAAAAGCTGTCCGCTATCCTGCCCTGTATTCTTTTGGAGTGCATTTTGCTGGGCATTAGTGCAGATGAAATACAGCCAGCGTCTGTGGAAGAACCATATAGTACGTCACCAGCACTCTGATATGAGCCTACAAGTTGCCCTGGGTTGAAGGAGGTAGATTTCCTGTAAAAGGCTTTGATTTGTTTATCTTCTCCAGGACTTTTGCCTCCTTTGGGAGGGGAGAGGTCTTCTGCTAAATACCTGCTTTCTTTCTTTCTTCTTTCTTTCTTTCTTTCTTTCTTTCTTTCTTTCTTTCTTTCTTTCTTTCTTTCTTCACAAGAACTTTAATTGGCCAACTTTGAGTGCGCTAAGGTGACCTATTTCTGTCCAGAATAACAAAAACATTCCAGACGACTGACGCCTTTTACTGGGGACAGTTTGACCTGATTCTAACCCTCCTGCTCTACTTGCCAAGGAAGACGATCACTGATAGGCCTTAGCGCCGACCACTTTTTATTTCTCTACATTGTTTTTCTATTTTCTTGCAAAAATAGCAGACTTGTCCAAGTGCCTAGCTACTATGGCAATAAGTGCTATTTAAATAGATGCTGAATACATGTGTCCCAGCTTCAGTGAGTCAGTGGAAGCAGTTGTGGGATCTGATTGCATAAATGCATGGGAATAATGTTTGTCTCTAGGGCAACAGAACTCCTTTTGAGCCCTGGAGAGGACTGTGTTCAGATGCAGAAAGGCTGATGTAATGATCATACACGTTCAGGTGGAAGGGTCAGTTTCTCCCTGAATGGAAAATGTCAAATAATGGCCATTTGGATTTTCTGCACGGTAACCACAGCAAATGCTCAAGAAAAAAGAGAATGAATAGAAAAGCCCTCAAAAAGCTCTAAAGAGCCTGGAAAATGTAAAGCCATCATTATTGCTTTATGGTCTTGATTTGTCTAAGCAAAGGTCCTGGCTTATTCAAATATATGTATTGATTTTTTTTAAAATATGCAATTGACATTAAGAAACTTGGTCCTAAATAAATGAACTTCGCCTGGCAGAATCCTGCTGAACATGTCTTAAATACATTGGGAAACCACACTGCTGTGCGCAATTGCAAACACAAAACTTGGTTGGCACAATGACATTTTCCAGAGATGTCTCTATCATGTGGCTACAACTGTGCTGTGCTAAATCTACTGCCATAAAAGCTTAGGGCACCTGGGTGGTCTATTGGTACTAGTTGGTCATTAATTCTGCCATAAACATACACCTTGGTTCCGCAAATGAGATTCCTTCAAAATTGGCAATGGACTTGAGTGCCTGTCCCTGCACAGAGATAGGCAGCCTTTTTCTGTCTCAACAGTAGACAAAACAAGGACCAGGCTTGAAATTTTAGTCAAAGTTCAACATTCGGAAGGCCTTCCTGATTTTTAAACATCCACTAATGTTCCCTTAAAAAGTGGGGATCTTGTAAGCCTTCTCGTTTCCTTCCCTCCCCTACCACCACTCCTGTTACCTTTTCCTTCTTCCTTTCTTCAGAGATTTCCCATCTATAAAATGGGGGGAAAATGTAACACATTTGAACCAAAACCTCAGGCTCCTGGTTTCACCTCTCATGCTGTAAACAAGGTATCTTCTTCTCCCTCTATTTGGTGTCACATTTTTTTTTTTTGCATCTTTTGTGCTTTTTGTTGGTGATTTCATTGTTCAAAATGGCCCCGAATCACAGTGCTGAAGTGCTCTGTCGTGCTCCCAAGTGCAAGAAGGCTGTGTGACATGACTCATGGAAAAAATACGTGTGTTAGACAAACTTGGTCAAGGCGTGAGTTACAGTGCTACTGGCTGCCAGTTCAATGTTACCAAATCAACAAAATGTATTAAACAAGGTCTTTAAACAGAAAGACACAAACAAACTTTTTGTGTTGATTGGTTGATGAATATGTGACCAAAGGTTTGTAGGAATCTTACCCTGTGTTTCTCCTAGGAGCAGTGGTTCAATATTCACAGAAGCTTTGTAGAACATAGTTACAAGTAACGAGAGTTGACTGTGCCTGGCTTTGGGGTTGCCATGAGGACCACATGAGGTAATGCCTATTGACTTCAAGGTTCCTGGCATGGCTGCCATTGTCATCATCATCGGTAGAGGTTGACACGTGGAGAAAGAAAACAAATTACTGATAATTCCAATATTTTACCCCAACACCTGGCTTTATTTTGAGCATTCCTTTCGGTCTTGGTTTCTCTGTATTCACATTTTTATACAACTTGTTACAACGCATGCAATTTCAAATAATGCTTTTAACTTACTGTTCTGTCATGTGCTCCTTTCTGTGTTATAAACAGCCTTCATTTCCCTGGTCTTATGGAAGGAAAGTATTCAAAACTTTGTTCCTGGGATGACTTCAGATCAGTCTTTTTCTAGTTTGAGGCTGATTAATCCCTCACGATTCCAACAAGTCTTAAAATTCTGTGATTAATTCTAAAAAAAACAAGTCAGCAGTAGAGAGAAGGCTTTTACTGAACAGAGAAATTTCCTATGCAATCTTTTTATCTCTAGTGAAAACCTGTTTTTTAAGCCAGAGGGTCTGGGGTGTTATTCAGTGGGAAAAGGTTCTGGAAATACAAAGGAAGAGTAATTCTAACCTTAGTGAAAGCCATGGTCTAATACAGGGGTTGGCAACCTTTGTCTGTAAACGGCCAGATAGTAACCACATTAGACTTTGTGGGCCATATGGTCTCTGTCGCAACTGCTCAACTCTGCATTGTGGCGAGAAAGTAGTTGTGGATGATACCTAAACAAAAGAGCGTGGCTGTGTTCCAATAAAACTTCATTTACAATTAAAGTACAATTCCAAACAGAATGTCTCAACACCCAAGTGGGCAGTGCCTTTGTTACTCTGTTCCTTCCACAAAACTTCTAGTATGTGTCAGGTCTCATGCTGGCTGGTAGTAACACCAGCAAGAGTAGCAAAATAAGATTTTCCATGTCTTGTGAAGTTTACAGTCTGGAGGGGAAGGGAGAGATTGTAATGAATAATCGTACGAATTAACATATAATTACTTGTGTTGATAAGTGCTGTGAAGGAAGAGACTAGTGGGCAGTGAGACTATATATATAATATATAAGAGATTCAGGCATAAAGTTAGGGGAAGGAGCTATACCTTGAGGATGCCACTAGAAGCTCACTGCCAAGACAGGGCCTTGATCCTTGTAGAATAAGTGATTTTCATTAATAAGAACTTGATGTGCAGGCCTAGCAGTGAGTAGATGCTAGCCCTTAATAGATTTGCAGTGGTCATTGGTCATGGAACCAGGGCAAAATAGAAGATCTCTGCCTTGAGCTAATAACCCTGTAGATGACTGCTCAACTTTTACCCATGGTTATAACAACCATGGCATCTAGATTCTTATTCTAACACTCAGATTTTTTTTTTTTTTTTTGCCCTTTTTATATAACATCCTTTTTTTTTCTTATGGTTTGACTTACCAACTCCTCATTCACTGACTCGGGGCTGGATTTATTCATGTTGACCACTCCCTTAGTATTTTTATTTATTTATTTACTCACTCACTTACCTACCTACCTACCTTCTCATTTACATTTATATTATTGCTTTTTTTAGGAAGAGATGAATAGTGTATGGTTGAGACGTGCCCAAGATTCAGGGATGTCCCTTAGCCTTGGGTAACTTGCTGCTTACTCAAACTTCTGGTCTCCCTTACCGACCCACCCTGTGTATCCTTTGCCTTGTTAGGGGGGTGCCCATGAGTACCCGCTCCTGCTCCTGCTCTCTCATCACCCTGGGCATATCTAGGCTGCCTAAGCCTAGCAGCCTTGTGTCTCCTCATTGATTGTCTTTCCCTAGGGAGGGCAGTACACAGAACTCTTTGGAAGAAGCGGTTGTTCTCTCACGCTGGTAAATAAAATGCTCTACTTCATTGCACTCTACTGACAATTGCAGTGTTCAGTCACTCTTCTTTCCATATGGGAAAGGACTCTTTTCCCATGGTTCGATTCTGTGACTCAAGTGGGGAATAAGGAGGAAGACATCTTGGAACTCGTATGTGTGGAAGGTAGTGGGAGACAGCTGTTGCTTGCTCTGGCATTCCAGCCACTCCTAGGATTACCTGAGGTGGCTGTGGCAGAGGAAGAGGCCCCCAGACCAACTGCCCAACAGCTACAGTGGAGAGTCCCTGGGGTAATGTTCCAGACCCCAACTCTCCACTGGATGCACTGGGGCAGGGTCTGGGCACCCATATGGGGCTTCCTCAGATGAGAGGTGTTGGGGCATGTATGTGGGAGAAGCCCAGAGACTTCTAGAAGTATATGGAGCAGTATCTAGGGGATGATGTGTGCTCATCTGAGAAGTGGAGTTATATGGTTTATTACTATTTTAAGTATTTATTATAGTTTATTACTGTTAATGTGATCCCAGCTTTCCGCCAGCCTGTGCAGCCCATCAAAGAATGGTTTACCTTGCTAATGTGCAGAAATTCCTGTTTGCACATTTTGTTTGGTTTTGGGTTTTGTGTGTGTGTGTTTAGCTGTTCAATCCTTACATTAGTCCTTTTGAAATCTCTGTAAGTCCTAGAGATTAGAAATGCTGGTTGTCCCATATAGTGAACTTGTCAAACTATACTGGGTTTCAGGTAGAAATAGATTTCTCCCTCCTTCCTAGCAATATGTTTATTTTCATAATGGGTTCCATTTTCCATAGAATGCCTTCCCCGCTACTCTATTTAAAAAAGTATCTCATCAATATTATTCTAACTGAATTCTGTAGTGTCTTTTAAAGGGGGGAAACTTTAAAAATTTTTTAATATTTATTTATTTTTGAGAGAGAGAGACAGAATGTGAGCAGGGGAGGGGCAGAGAGAGAGGAAGACTCAGAATCTGAAGCAGGCTCCGGGCTCTGAGCTGTCAGCACAGAGCCTGACGTGGGGCTCGAACTCACGAGCTGTGAGATCGTGACCTAAGCCGAAGTCAGACCTTAACTGACTGAGCCACCCAGGTGCCCCAAGGGGGGAAACTTTAAACGGTGACTCCCTTGCTTAAAGCCCTTCATGGCTCTCCAACCCTCTTCATGAGGGTTAAGGAGCCGGGACTGGGACACAAATAGAAAGAGCGTACCAAAAGTCAGTGATCAAGATAAAAAATATTTAATGCACTATTTTCTAAAAAATCTGATAGGCAAACTATGGCTCATATCTGTATTTATAAATGAGGTCTTGACCCACACTCCTCATGTCTCTGGGAGGCTGCCTCATCACATCCTTCTATCTGCCATGTTAAACTCCATCCACACTGACCTTTGTGGCTACTTTCCTTTTTGGAACTGCGATGCTTCCTCCGCTCTAAGCCTTTTCATGGGTTGTTCCCTTTTTGCATCCCTCCCTGGGATTGCCCCTGCTCACCATGTAGAACTCACCCAAGTGTCCCTTCTCATGGTCAGGTGCCTCTACTGTATGTCCTCCAGGAGGTGACTGCCCTTCCTTGAGAGTGCTGGCAAGGAGACACGCACTGGGGTGTTTTACTTATTGACGTCTAACTCCTCCGCTGACTGTAAGTTCCCTGAGAGTAGGACTGACTCCTTTATACCTCTCTTAGCACAGCGGCTCCCAGCTCGACGATTAATAAACAATTGATGGGGGGTTGTCTAATGTGCTTCCGATGTACCCCCTTGATGTTGGGTCTGGGGACTTCAAATGGTTGTTTTCCTGGTGGTGGGAGCAACATCTCACCTGGTCCACCATTTGTGGGATTCTTTCTCATCTTCATAGCAGATGACAGGTAGACTAGAATGTACCATTATCTCTGCTTCTCTGCCTCCAACAAATCCTGTGGAGGAGGGATTACGATGGTGAAAAGAAAAATGAAGCCATCGCTCTACAGATGACGAAAATGAGTCGCAGAGAAGTTAACTGACTTCCCCAGGAGCCTGTAGCACAGCCGAGAACTGCAACGTGGGTGTTACGACTCTGGGTGGGCACCTTGGTCTGCTGTCCTCGGCTCCCTCTGTCAGGAGGAGGTACTGAGGGAGGTTCTTCTTTCCCTTACTAGCAAAAGGACAAAGGAGATTAGGAGCCTTTTCCTGACACGAATGCCATGCCAATTTCTAGACCTCCCACCCCTGGTAATCCCTTAAAACATCCCATTTACACACCTCTGGGCTTCAAGGCTGAATGTTTGGTAGAAGCTCCACAGCGAATAAGAAGCTGGAAAATAAATAAATAAAAAGCAATGAAAGGTGTCTCCTCGTAGACGATAGTCTTCTCTCTCTTTTCCGTTCTCTCAGGTTGACTCTGTCCTCTTAGGTTGACTTCGTCCTCTTCACCGTGAAGAACTTAATTGGAACTGGCTCTCTTATTAGCTCTCAAGTTAATCGGCTTCCACAGAGAGACTGTCTCCTATTAGACTCGTTCACTTGACAAACCTTCACGGCAGTTCAGCACAGACTGAAGTATGCATCAGTATAAGGACGGAACACTAGGTCTGAGGGGTTCCTTGTGGCCACGGCGGAAGCCCTTGGCTGCTGTTTGCACTTCTGCCTGAACCCCGCTGTGGTGAAAGGTCAAGCCTGGGAAATACTCCATTAGTAGCAATTGCTCCCTCTAATGAGAGGCCACCTTCGTCCCCCCCATAAACAGTGCACACCTCAGAAAGGCGCAAGGTAAGATCGCCAAGGGCGTGAGTGTAGAGACTGAAAAAGAGGGCCAAGGGCCCTGGGTCCTCCAAGGGGAGGAAAGAAGAGAGGAATTAGAAAAAACAAAACAAAACAAAACAAAAAAAACGAAGGAGCTTTGGGAGAAAGACGAGGGGGTGCAAGAAGAGAACTGGAAGCTGGAGTGAAGAGGGAGAGAGCAGTTGACTGTACCCAAGGCATTCAAGAAGATAGTGATAGGTTGGGGAAGTGAACAAGATCTTTCTTCCAGGCTACTTCTGGGGCAGCGAGGAATCACCTTACCCCGTGGTCACCATTTCACTGTGGTGTGTAGAGTCACGGAATCTAGTGCTCTCAGTGTGTGCTCACTAGGACTGAGCCCTTGGTGTCGGGTGGTATTGCTTATTTTCCAAGGCAGTGCCACTGATTGAAACCATGGGAGACGTCTGGATGCCACATACAACCTAAACCCTCAACCTAAAACACTGGTTTTTAAGCAGGGAAATGACACGCCTTAGTCTGTGTCTTGTAGATACTTTAGGGAACGGAAGGGAGGGCATGGTGGAAAGGGGGAAGGATGGGGAATAGGCAAGGAGTCTTGGTAGGAAGACTATTTCCCTGGCAGAGGCAAGAGATGGGAGGTCCTGCGAGGTTCCAAGAGATGGGAACCTAGTGTTCCAAAGGAGGAACAGCGAGAACGTAAAGGGGTGAAGATAGGAAAGGCATCGAGATGGCAGATTTGACAGCATTTGGTAGGTGATTGGGGTGGACACTGAGAGAGGAAAGACTGAAGACAACTCTTGGGTTTCTCTCTTGTGTGACAGGGACAGAGCCCACTGTGGATTTTTGTTGGGAGATCAAGGGAAGGGGCTACGAGATTAGCCAGTTTATGGATTAATTATTAAGACACAGCAGGGACCTGGGAGCTCCCCTCCTCACAAATTAGTTAGCTGGTAATTAGGCAGTGGCTGATTAATGCTACCGCCTGCTTCCTGTGGGGTAGGAGGAGAGGCGCTGAGCCACCCCCAGAGTTGCTGGGATGCAGGAGGGAACAGGGCCAAGAGTCTCCACCACTATATTACAGCTCCCCCTCTCCTCCCAGAAACCCAACCCTGAAGGGGCATCCTGGACATCGGATTCTGTCTCCCCATTACTCTTCAGACATTCTTTGCCTAATGGATTAAAAACAGGAAAAGGGGACAATAGGTGCGCCACGGAATTATCATTCTCTGTAGTGATGTTTTACCAAAACACCACGGCAACTTTCCTTTTCAAATAGTTGGGTACCGGTCTTCATGCATTTGTCAAGTGCACATCAGTTTATTTTTCCACTTGGGAACTATGACTTGGGTCTCTCTTTCCCCACCCTGGGCTCTGTCCTCCTGAAAACTGTCTCTTCTGATATGAAATGAAACTCCCCCAAGGCCAGTATAGCTGCTCAATACTAAGTGTTGGGGGGAAAACCTGAAGCTGAATTCGGTAAATGCTTTTGAGATCCATAAATTCCCCAGAGGCCTAAATTGCTGTAATTCATGCAGGTGCATCCTGGTCTCCTGTTGGCGCCATGTGAGAAGTAAAGAAAGGTGGTTGTGGGGCGCCTGGGTGGCCCAGTCGGTTAAACGGCCGACTTCGGCTCAGGTCATAATCTCGCGGTCCGTGAGTTCGAGCCCCGCGTCGGGCTCTGTGCTGACAGCTCGGAGCCTGGAGCCTGTTTCAGATTCTGTGTCTCCCTCTCTCTCTCTGACCCTCGCCCATTCATGCTCTGTCTCTCTCTGTCTCAAAAATAAATAAACGTTAAAAAAAAATTAAAAAAAAAAAAAAAAAGAAAGGTGGTTGAATTGGAAGGAATGCTCAGGATCCCCCTCTCTAGTTCCCTAAACCCCAAACATTCTCTGACTGCTTAGTGCACATACCCATGCCAGAGTGCCTACCTCCGACCTCACTAAAGATACCTGTCTCTGCCTGTCTGCCAGGCTCCCGGTCCTGCAGTGGGCACATGGGCAGAACCCTGAAAATGCAAAAGGGCCCAGCAGAACGGTGGGCAAAGAGCAGAAAGTACAAGGGGGCAACATAAAGGCTGGGGGAGGGCTTTCTTTAATGGTACTTTTTAAATTAACATTAAGTGCCACATTTTTAAAATCTGTCATTTTTATTTTTAAAACCCAAATAATCCTGTTTCTCTTTTAAAAAAAAAAAAATCAGGTGTGGCACATCAGGGCCCCAATTTCCATTTGGCCGCCATCAACTGGAGGTGAGTTGGTGTCCTTCAGAACTGAGGGCATGTGGTCCCCAGAGGGTCTCACTCCCTACCACACCTTGCTGTCTTGTGTCTCCATAGCGCTGAGGTCCTTCAGGACTCACTAGCGAGTGATGTTCTGGAAGCCTGCCTCGGTCCCCTAGGCTGGGGTCAGGGGCCCACCAGCGCTCCTAAAGTAGTCATAGCAATTTTATTTGTCTCTTTACACACATAAGCAATTAAAATATAGTAGCAAATGTCACTATGTTTATTTTATATATATACAGTTTTTACTATTATATCTTAATTGCTTGCTAACTTATGTCAGCCCCCCCCCCCCCCACTGTAATTCAGGCTCCATGAGAGCAGGTACTTTGTCATGTTTGCTATTATACCTCCAAGGTATAATATAAACGATAACTTTGCATAAGGTCCAGAGCAGGCATTCAAATAAGTTAACGTACAAAAAATAAGGATGATGGATTCAATGATCTCTAGGGTCTTAGTTGCTGTGATGTTCTGTGGTTGTGGAGTGTAGTCCCCTACTCCACAGATGGGAAACCGAGGCTTGGGGAAGATCAGTGATTTTCTTGAAGTCTTGCTCAGGCTAGAACCTGAAGTCTTCACTCAGGTTAGAACCTGAGCCTCCAGAGAGCAGTCCACCTGACTTGGGCTTTCGTCTCAAGGAGCCAATGATCAGGGTAGAAGGAAAGAACAAAGTAAATGCCCAGTGTCTCCTGAAGAGTGAAGATAATAAACACTAGAGGGGTTTCTAGGAATTTCTACAGAAATCCCTCCAGAAACATGACTAGGCTTCAGTAATCCAGTGCCAAGCAATAGTCTTCACACGGGGGCGTTCAGGCACATCCTCAGGGGCCTTTGGGTTCCCTTTGAAAACAGTGAATGTGCATACATTTGTATCACCTGCTGCTGAATTTCAGGGACTTTGTTTGTTTCTCTGAGAGGGTATGGCACTTTCCTGGCCAGTGAGCAGGAAAAAGGAGGGAAATTGAGTTGCAGATGCTGTCATGCTCTGGGTGAAGGCCCACTGATGGCACTGTGATGTTTTATGGTTCGGGGCTGTGGCAGTTAGTGACATATTTATACTGGAAGCACTGATTTCATTGCAGCAAGAACACCCCCATCCATTGCATTATTTTAATGCAGTGACTATTACTAGTTTCATATTTAATTTTTACATTCATCTTGGTTTCAGAATTGCATGAGAACGATAAGCAAAACACTTTGCATTGAGTTGTGTACCAAAGTATTCTAAAACAATGCTGGAGATACAGGAGATTGTCTCTTTCCTTTAAAAGGAGCCCATACATTATTCAAGGTTGTTGCATGCACTGACTTCCTGTCACATTTGCATTTAAGTTGTGAGAAACTGTTGGCACGAGAGAGAATTCCAGTGCCATGAGCTCCTCTGCTGTCAGAGTGAATTACTGAGAAGGAACTGGGTATGGGAGATGTGATGCGTTCTTCCCTCGGTAGGTGGCTGTTCCCACAGGCGATTCTAAAATCTAAGAGGTAATTCTGACTATTGTCTTGCTAGCTTTAGAACCTAATCCGTTGTAAGATGTTATGATATACAAGGTCTGAGGGGTGAAAAGACTTATCTTCTGTTTAACATGATGTAGTATGTTTAACCTGAGGTCAGTAGGCTGTATAGCCTGTGGACCAAATTTGGCCCACAGACCATTTTTGTCAATAAAGTTTTATGGAAACCCGGCCGCACCTATTTGTTTATAGATCGCCTACAGCTGACCGCTTTCACACTACAATAATATAGGCCATTAGCTGTGACAGAGACTAATGGCCCACAAAGCCTAAAATCATTGCTATCTGGCAGACCCCTCGCATATGCATTCGAAATAACGATCTTTTCTGCCCTGTGCTTTCGGCTTATATACATTTCAGTTATTTGATCCTCGAAAGTGACCTAATCTCTTCTGCTTTTACAATTAGGAAATTCTAGGTGATTGTTGCTTTGTGTAAGATTCTTTGATTTTTCTATGAGGGAATCTAGTCTGTTTCGAACATCAATTGTTACTGCCTTAAAATCGGAAACTGGAGACTGGCGCGATGTCGTTTTAATCCTTGAACCCTACCTGGTAGAGCTCACCTGAGCTGAGCTGTGAGTTAGATGCTTGTGTTTTCACTTGTCGGCCCTTCGTGTCCCACCTCTACCCCGACTCTCTCTCACTACCTTTGGGGCACAGTGCTCTTCGACTCCTTGCCTCTCAGCCACATCACCGAAGGCTCTGCGGCCACACTCCCATCTCCATTCAAATTAATTTTGTCCACTTCTTGTTTCCTCTGAGGGTATTTGCACTTGAAGCTTTTATCCCTACTGGGGAGTAAGCAGCGTTGGCCTCCCTTAAAGATTTGACCAACTTAGGGGCACCTGGGTGCCTCAGTTCGTTAAGCATCCAACTCTTGATGTTGGCTCAGGTCATGGCATCGAGGTTGTGAGATGGAACTACGCTTCTGGCTCTGTGCTGAGCGTGGAGCCTACTTGGGATTCCCTCCATGTCTCTCTCTCTCTCTCTCTCTCTCTCTGCCCCTCCCTGGCTCACATGCATGTGCGTTTTCTCTCTCTGTGTGTCAACATAAATAAATGAACATTAAAAAAATTTTTCGACCCCCTTAGAGGTGTTGGGGGAGGTTAGTAGGATGGGAATGGCCCAAGGTGAGAGGGTGGGGACAGGGATGTCCCTAGAAATGGCGCAAGTCCCCCTTGATGATTGCATGGTCCAGTCCACCTAATCCTGAGTTTGCTGTGAAGATCGGAGTGTGTGCCTTTCTTACCTCAGATCCCCAAATCTTCAGGGGGATACAAGACTTAAAAAAAAATTCTTTCAATGAAGTTGGCTTCTTTATAGAACCACCTAAGACTAACACAAAAAGCAGAAGACTCAAATGCTATTTGAAAACACCTGACTGGGGATGACTTCCCACTTGCACACGACGAGGGGAATCATCAAAGGACTAGGGGAGTGTGCTATGATGTAAGGACAGTCCCTAAAAGGAGACATTTACTGCTGAGTATACATTGCTTAAAAAAATAAGTTTTTGTGGGAGTAACCAAAATAATGGAAGACACTAGAGCTATCTTAGCCAACTTGGGTCATTCCCGATCACACTGGCATTGTTCACCCTCTGAGGATTAAGTCAGCCAGGGTGAGCACCTCTGGCTGGTAAAACAACTTAGGAACTGGCACAGTAGTACATTTTCACAGTGGTTAAAAAGCTAGGCAGGTTTGGGCGTAAATCAAAATCAAATATCCACCTCTTCCATGGCAAGTGTTAACATGGTTAGTTCTGAGGAACCTTTAGCACTTGCGTACTTCGAGTCTCTATTGTTTTGATGTGTGTGTCTCTTTGTACAAATTAGAGACTACTCAATACATTTGTGAAGCAAGAGATCTTCACCAGCAGAAGGATAATACCCAAATCTGGTGATGAGGTGAGAAGGAAAGAGAGAGGCAGCATCCCCAGTGCACGATTAGAGGAAAAGCCAAATCATTCGGCTGAGGGCACAGAAATCTCTTTGGGAGGGAGGTGTCTACACAGAGTAAGAGCACATGTGGTATATTTCAGTGAAGTTTCCCTTGCCCTCCAGATTCTCTAGCAGGCCTGCAGAGTCTGTCCTACAAGAGGGCCTCTCTCTGCATCTGGGAAGCTCAATTCTTACCCATTCTATAGGCCTTTATTGCAGAGGCTTTGGGAAGAACTTACACAACCAATCTGTGCCCTGTGTTTCACAGAACATTTTATAACAACCAACTCTCCCGATTCTGTAGCCAAAGTCAGAATGAGCAAGGCTCCTCTCCTGGGAGCAGGAGCACGGCCAGTACCCAGGGGTCCCTGCACAGTATCTTTGCCTCCAGGTTTGTTGCAGGCCGGAGAGGCCATTTCTTCACAGGGACGAGAGAAGCAGAGCCCTGGAAGGAAGGAAGCAGGGAGAGCAGGCATGTGGTAAGAGGGGTAGGAGATGGAAACATGCTTGGCTGCAATTGCCCACTTCCGCTTAACCGGCAAATTGGTCCCGTGATGTGAAGTCAGAGCTTGTGTAGAATGGATCCTGTTTGTTTAGAAAAAGTAGACTCTCAGTAAATCACTCCAGGTATCGTCTCTAGCATGGTGTATATCAGGTTCATAGGCACAAAAACATATTTGAGTGAATGCATAAATTAATGGAATAATTAAGACCTCAGAGTGGAGACCGGCAAACCGAGTTTAAATTCCACTTTGCCATTTAGTAGTTGTCAGTTATCTATTACTGCAGAACAAGTTACCCTCAACTGTAGCAGCTTAAGTGACTACGTCACTGCCTCTGTGGGCTAGCAAGCTGGTTTTGGCTTCGCTGGGTACCTCTGCTTCTGGGTCTTTCCCAAAGCCACAGGCAGCTCAAGGTCTGGCTGAAGGAGGACCTGTTTCAACTTTACTTACGTGGCTGTTGGCAAGCTTCAGATCCTTAATCGCTGTTCCTTGCCACCTGGGCCTCTCCAAAATGCTGCTCACAACATAGCAGCTGGCTTCCCCCAGAAAGAGGAATCTCAGAGGGACTCCCAAGACAGAAGCTACATGTTTCTGTTTTGCTTTGTTTTGTTTTTGCAAAAGTTTTCATTGTGGCTGTACACACACACACACACACACACACACACACACACACACACGTATATATATGTCATAAAATTTCCTGTTTTAACCATTTTTAAATGTACAATTCAGTGGCATTTAGTACATTCACAATGTTGTGCAGTCCCCACCACTATCTGTTTCCAAAATTTCTTCATCACCCCACACAGAACTTAAAGCTGCAGTGTCTTTTTAACCTAATCTCAGGAGTGACATACCATCATTCTGTTCTGTTTCTTGGAAGCAAGGCACTAAATCCAGCCCACGCTTATGGATAGGATTACACAGGGTGAGAATACCAGGAGGGTGGACATCCTTGGGGCAGTCCTAGAGGCTGACTACCATAAAACCTTCTGATCTCAGGTGAGTTACTGACCTCGCTGAGCCTCAGTTACATCCTCTGTAAAATATCTACCTTGTAGAACCATGCTCATATCCAAGGGAACACCACCCAACTTTCTACTCCCCAACATGAGATAAAATGCATGGCCCTGAGCCGTGAAGTTGAAACACTCTGGACTCTATCTTCCTGTACAAACTCTTGGATTCTCCATGATGCTTCTGTGACTGTCACATCTTTGGACTCTTGGCAGCATGAACACATAGGACAGAAGCAGAGGCAGAACCGTGGAGATCCAGAATACATTTCCTAAATATTCATAATCTAATCTTTATATGAAGCAGAGACTCCTCTAAAGAGGAAGCCTGTATTGGACAATGCTTAGCTCCTATGTTCGCATCAAACCACCTCTAGGGATTGGTCCACAACCTACCTCAGTTGCTCATATTCACCACCAGGACGCTATCCTTGTTCCATTATGGTTGCCCTCTTTCTTCCATGCAAATTTCCAAACATCTCTTTATTTATTTATTTTTTTACCAGTTTATTTTTATTTTATTTTTTTTATTTTTTATTATTTTTTATTTTTTTATTTTTTTTATATGAAATTTATTGACAAATTGGTTTCCATACAACACCCAGTGCTCATCCCAAAAGGTGCCCTCCTCAATACCCATCACCCACCCTCTCCTCCCTCCCACCCCCCATCAACCCTCAGTTTGTTCTCAGTTTTTAAGAGTCTCTTATGCTTTGGCTCTCTCCCACTCTAACCTGTTTTTTTTTTTTCCTTCCCCTCCCCCATGGGTTCCTGTTAAGTTTCTCAGGGTCCACATAAGAGTGAAACCATATGGTATCTGTCTTTCTCTGTATGGCTTATTTCACTTAGCATCACTTTAATGCATCTCCTCTCTTCTCTGATGAGCTGTCCTTTGCGGTGAATAAGAAACAGCTCCTCTGGACCTCTGTGCATGGGGTTGTATAATGAATAAGCAGACTGCTTTTAAAACTATTCTTTACAAATTTCCAAAATGGCAATATACATAACCTGTTCTTGTCCCCTCTCACAGGCCAGTCCTACCCAAGTCAGGGTTTTATTCTAAACACCAGCTTCCAGATGTGTTCTGGGGTCACCATACATTCCAGCCACATCTTTGTACTTTCCCTTCCATAGTCCTACAGGAGACTGTCAATTTGGATCCAGAAGTGATCAGCTGAAAATTAATTCAGTTGATTGTACTTTTAAGTCAAAGAAGTGAATTTATATTCTGTACAAAGGCTTCCAGGGATGACCATTTTGGAAAGATTATTGAGGATTATTTGAAATAAAAATAGTTTATTGGCTAATGCTCAAAACCAAAAATAATTGCTGAACACTGTTTCCCAAAGTGTTTCTGCAGAAAGAGATGCTGTTGTTTGCCCACTGACCAAAATTAAATTGTTAACCTCTAGGGTTGTTGAGAATATGATGAAACAGTCATAAATTATTTGCTGCTGGGAGTATAAACTGGGCTCTTCTCTAGGGAGTCAATTTGTAAATCAGAATTTAAAATATATGTCCTCTTGACCCAGGAGTTCTCCTTTTAAAAATTAATGTAAACCATCCTTGCACATCTACAAAAAGGTATATACACAAAGAGTTTCACTGCAGTATTGTTTGTAATAAGAACAGATGAGAAAAATCTCAAATGTTCATCAACGTTAGACTAGATAAATCAATTACAGTGTGGAGTAAACCACGAGTCTGTTAAAATAATGAAGCAGATTTATATATCCACACATGAAAAGATGGACATAGTATTTTGTTACCTGGATGAAGTAAGTCATGGAACAGTATTTCAGGATGACCCCTTCTTTAGGAAATTTTATATACAGTAAAACCTTGGATTGCAGGTAACTTGTTCCCATAAGACAAACATTTCTAATAAATCTTAACTTGATAAACGAGCGATATCTTGCAATACAAGTAGCATGTGAAGCCAAACATCACATGATCACAACGGAGCCAGTGGTTCTTGAAATTCACTTTGATATTCAAGTGCTTCGACATACTTTGATATACAAGCATGTTTCTGGACAAATTATGCTCGCAAACCAAGGTTTTCCTGTATATATGTTATATATATAATATATATGTATATTATTATATGTCTACTCACATAGGTATTTGGAAGCATACACACCAAACTGTTACCAGTGGCACTCTTCCTCTAAGAGTTTTCTGATGGATAGGAGGGTTATTTCCCACTTTACTGTGTTACACTTGCATATTGTGTGAATTTTTTATAATTACATACGTTTCTTTTTAAACTTATTACAGAAGTAACATCTATTTTTAAGCAGTAACCATTGCTTATGCAGTAACCATAATGGAACAAGGGTAGTCCTTCGCCCAGATGCAATTACATTAATTAATCTTCCATATCTTTTTCTACATGTGAACTTTTTTTTAATGTAATTATTTTAAGGGTACCTGAGTGGCCCAGTCGCTGGTTGAGTATCCCACTCTTAATTTTAGCTCAGGTCGTGATCTCGCGGTTCATGGGATCCAGTCCCACACCAGGCTCTGCACTGACAGCACGGAGCCTGCTTGAGGTTCTCTCTCTCCCTGTCTCTCTGCCTCTCCTCCAGCTCACACTCTCTCCATCTGTCTCAAAATAAATAAATAAACACTTAAAAATGTAATTATTTCATATAGACTATCGTTAAGCTACTTATTTTAGTTCAAAAATATATGATTGAAAATAGGATAAATGCAATTATTCATAATAAACATGTTTATATGTCAGTAGGTGATCAATTATGTCTAATGGCTATAATAGTGTGGTTTTCAGGTACATGAGATTGTTGGAAACTAGGAATTAGAAATGAGGCAAGGTAAACTTTTAATGCAAGAACCTGTTACCGGGTTCCTTGCACTCAGTCTCATCTATCCCTACGTCCACACTATCCACAGTCTGTACTTAAGCTCTGTCAGTGTCTTGACTAAAATCCTGCATGGCCGCCTGTTGCCCTCAAGATAAAATTCTACCCTCCTCATCTAGATTACAAGGTCTGTCATTTTCTGGCTCATGCTTATCCTCCAGCATATCTTTGGTCAATACCTTTACCTCCTATTCCTGTCAGCCTCCCACCTCACCCTGGCTTCCTCTCCTCCTTCATATTTCCGCCTCTATTCCTCCATTTCAGATGCAACCACTTCTCTGATTCCCGTAGTGTCCCGAGCTTACGCTTAGTTCTGGGAGGATCTTGTTCTTAGCACCCAACAGGCACTCTGCCTTTTCCTGGAAAAATCGTTCATCCTGTGTGGAGACCCAGAGCAAGGTTATTAAGCAGTCTCTGCTTCAAGCTCATTATCTCTGAATAGGATAATAATAGTATCTGCCTCCTAAGATTGCTAACTGGACCCAGTGAATGAATGCATCTCAGTGGCTTAGAAGTGCCTGGTGCAGAGTAAGAGTTCAGTGTGTTTGTGGCTTCAGTTGCTCTTCTACTCATTTTGTTGGGTTGAGATTGATTTTGCCTTCTGCTCTACAGGTCGATTTAAGGATTAGCTAAAGCGATCGTTTAATTTCCTCCTTTTACATTGTGTGATGGGCCCAGGAAAGGACACACAACTTGATTTTGAGGGAGAGAAACTCTCTCTTTCTCTAGGCTTGGGCATGATGTATGCCAGGCTCATTGCTGCTATAGCCAAGAGATTACGGGTGGGAGCATCTCTGAGTATGGAGCCCACACAGAAGCAAGTGAAGCAGACCCAAGAGAAAGAAAGAATGTGCTGGTGACCCTGCATGGGGCCCTTTCATGAAGCCGTGCATGACCAACGCTTCCCTCCACTCTTTAGTCATTTGAGCCAGAATGTTCCTTTTTTTTTTTTTTTTTTTTTTTTTGCTTAAACCACTAAGGGTTGGGTTTTCTGTCACTTGTGATCCAGAGTTTCAAGACGTGTATCCTGTGTCTAACCAACATCATATCTTAGTGCAATATTCTGTCTCTTGGTCTTTCCTCGTCATTAGGTTTAAGATCTGTGAGGAAAGGACCTGGGTCATCTTCATCTCTGTACCTCCAGCTCCCAAGACACTGCTGGAGTATATTAGATGCTATGTCTTGAGTGAATAAAATCCCCCAGAAGCTATTTCAACATATTGTTTCAGTGTTTCAACATAACCTGTTCAGTGCTTCTGGCTTATCCAAGTCTAAAATTCTACTGATTCTTCAGGAAGACATAGTAAGATAGGGGGAAGGAATTAACATCATTGAATGAATGCATGTTAGGAACTAGGTAACGTATACAGTGGTCCTCTCTTATCCATGGGGGCTACCTTCCAAGACCCTTAGTGGATCTGAAATTAGACAGCACTGGATCCTATACATACTGTGATTTTCCTTATATATGCATACCTATGATAAAGTTTAATTTATAAATTAGGCACAGTAAGAGATTAGTAACAATGACTAAAAAGAACTATAACATTATACTGTAATAAAAGTTATATGAACGTAGTCTCTCTCTCAAAATACCTTATTGCACTGTCCTCACCTTTCCTCTTCTTGCGATGTGAGATGATAAAATGCCTACCTGAGGAGACAAAGGGAGGTGAATGACGTAGGCATTGGGACAGCATTAGGCTACTGCCACCTTCTGACAATACATTAGAAGAAGAAGGGTCATCTGCCTCTGGACCACAGTTGACTGTGGGTAACTGAAACCACAGAAAGTGAAACTGGGGACAAGGGGACAATACTGTACAATACTTTATATTGCATTGTATCATTTAATCGAAAAGACTAATTTGCTTTTCTTCCCTACCTGGTCTCCCATGATCGGGGAGAGATTTTATCTATCAATGAAATAATATGAAATAATGAAATAATCACTTGGCAAGTGGCTGATGAAATAAGAACGAAATATGAGCTATCTTCGGGCGTCTAATAAGAAAAATGAAAAGCAGATAAAACACACGCAAATTCTGTACTTAAAAAGGAAGCAATCCTTTGAGCCTTTTGAGTTCAAGGTGCAAGTTTTATAAACTATTACCATTGTTTTTGAAAGGAATAATTTTATTAAAATATGTCACTTCAGTTATGAATATTTCAATGCAGAATTCCCTTAAGACACAAAAAGGGAGGTGCTTGTACTCCACTCCTTCATTCCTGAGGGAAGTGATGCAGTTGTCTACGTACAGGCTAGTTTGCAAGTCACAGGAAACCGTCTCCCCTCTCCAGGCTGCCAGTTTGTTGTCCCCTACTTGGTGACATTCAGTCTGGGGACAGTGACCAGGAGAGAAGTACTGAATAACCTTCACTCCGGAAGGTTTTTTGTGCTCAAGGAGCACGCAGTAATAACATCTAAATTCTAACGCTTGTCCTCCGTCTATAGGCTATGCGTATGTAGTGGCATATTAATGTCCTGTTGATTTCAGGTGTACATCACAGTGATTCGATATTTGCATACATTATGAAATGATCCCCATGATAAGTTTAGTTACCATCTGTCCCCATGTAAAGTTATTACAATATTATTGACTATATTCCTCATGCTGTACATTACATATTGT
The DNA here is from genome assembly GCF_018350175.1 of Felis catus. NCBI lineage: Eukaryota > Metazoa > Chordata > Mammalia > Carnivora > Felidae > Felis > Felis catus. The sequence goes on from NC_058373.1 coordinate 117,344,310, forward strand.
TTTCAGTTTGTTTTTCAGAGTATAAGAATGAAGATTGTAGTATGGCCCAACTCTGGCTTGTGTAATTACTCTTTAGAAAGCAATCTAAAGAAGTATATTAACCAAGTAAATGTAGTTATTAGTCATTCAGTTACCTGTATAATGCTAGTTAAGAATTATTGAAAAAAGAATTATTGCAATTGGTTATTGCTGTATTTATTCAGTAAATACTTAAAGAGCATCCCTCTATGGACCAAATTCTATGGAATACAAAGATACCTAGGACCCAGTGGCTCTCTTGTCTACAAGGAGCTGATAATCAAGCTGAGTTGTCCTTGAATTGCTTTTTTCCATTTGCAGTGGGAATTTTGCGGATGGGAAATTCATCTAGAAAAGTGTTGAAGAATGTGGTTGACCTGCATGCGGGTTAAAGATTTACATGTTAGTGAGAGCCATAGGCAGACCAAGCACATTGTTCATAGGCCAAAAGAAGCAAGTTATTCAGAAAAGAATGGGAAATAGTAAATTGTGTGTAGTGCCATTTTGCTCGATGTCAGAAAGGTGAATTTCTAGAGTATTCTAGATCAGGTTGCTGTTCTCACATGGTTTGCCCCACATACCTTTATTTTATCCTCAAATTTGCCCTAAGTTTAATACCTCTTTGTGCCTAATCAGGGAAGAACACATAATACCATCTTATGTGTACTTTGAGGTGGAAAATCTTGGAGGGAAATAATTTTTACGTGACTTGAAAGAAAGAAGAATATGAGTTTTGAGTCCTTGCCAGTTCAAGTATTTGCCCTAAGAATAGATTCAATGTTATTTAAACTCTGCCTCCATGAGAATGATCTTGGGGCGGGCGGGGGAGACTTGCAAGTCATTGGAACCTCTAATCTAGAATATGAGACTAACATTAGCAGAATATCCCTTTAGGATCGATCTACTTGTCTTCTGCTTTTTCCTTTCTCATGCTGTCTTGAATCCCCAAGTACCCCATCTTAGAACTCTCCTAAAGCTATTGACTCTCCTTTTCTACTGTCCTTTGCCTGCCAGTTTGTTTTATCATTTTTCACCATCTTATAAAGGGATAGCTTCCAAAAAGTGTTCTTTAAGTGATTAAGGGTAAAGATGAATAAACCTTTATCTGTATGTATTCATGTCACCAATCAATATATTTAATAACAAAATACCAATTGAAAAATGACTAATGTCACATTTTTCATCCTTGGTCAAAATCAGAGCCCTCTCTTTTATTTTTTGCTTTTGAATTTGAAGGAGCCTAAATTCCTAAGAAAATGCCTAACATATCCAAGAAATTGAGATAGATCTATGTGAGCAGAAGAGGCCACTGACACTAATCTTGGCCACAGCCTGGAGTTATTTAGAGATAATATCAACAGACCAATCTTGCAGGTTTTCAAGGGCTGGAAAGATAAAGGAAACCCTGGATATTGAGGTGTCACAGAAGCCAAGGGTAGTGCTTCAAGGAGGAAGAAGTGGTCAAAAGTGTCAAGTGCTACTAAAATATCAGGAATAAAGAAGACTGAAAAGTATAGTCTGGATTTAGAGAAAGTTATTAGTGACCTTTATAAGCATTGTTTTAGAGGAGTTCTGGGGCTTGAAGTCAAATTGGCAGGTGGGAGAGGTGAGTGGAAGAAAAGGAAATTGAGATGTAGATAGACACGTCCTTCAGATTGGCTGTGAAAGGAGCGATCAGCCAGGACGTAGAGGAATATGGGGTTGTGAGGACTAGAAAATATTTATTTTGGAGGGGAGATATTTGAACAGGTTTAAGGTTTAAAAGCTGGTGGGAAGAATTCAGCCAGAAGGGAAAAGTTGGATAGCCAAGAGGGATGGTACAATACAATAGATGATATGAAGTTCCTAAGATCCACAGTGAGCCCAAACCCAAGAATCATCTTAGAAAAGACCTGATATTCCAGGTTCACCTGGAAAAGACTCTATTTTAAGATGGCCCCTGGATTTAGAAAACCCAAAGTTTCACCAAATTAGCCTGAAGTTTGAAAGTTAGAGAGCAGTGAGTTGCCATTTGCACCTTCTTTGAGTCAAAGGAATTCAGTTATCTTAGGCATTTCATCAAGCCTTTGAAAGTAAGGAAAGAAGCAGGTGGTGAGGACATACAATATTAAAATAAAAACTAGACCTGGCCACTGAGTTCATTACAGGTGAATCTAGCTTCGCCATAAATTGAGAGGTGGGTAGTCAGGCAGCTAGGTTTTACCTCAAGCTGGACTTACACATAGTGAAAGCTCTCACCAAAGAAACTAATGGAGAACCAACACATTAGGTGGGAAGAATACCTAGGGCCATAGATCTTAGCATGCCTGGGGAAGGCCAGAATTTAAAAACTAAAACTCAAATAGCTGTGACCAATGGACAGCACCCTCCTGACACTTTAATCGCACACCACTCCTTTTACATCCATCCTGAGGGCTCTCCACCAAGACTTCTAAGGCATGAACCGCTGGTCAATGCTTCAGGGAGACAACAATGCTAATTATACTGAGTACCCGTGATTAGCTGTCTAGTCTCATATTCCTATCGATAACCTAATCAAAGACCCAGTTCAGCCAAGCTGACCTTACCGAATGCCTGAGTTGGCTGCCAACAGTTTCATCAGAGAGGAGGGGAATGGGGAAACTGGAGGCGGATTGTGTTGTGATTTATGTGGAACCATGAAGGTAGTGTTTGTGTCAGTGGGAGCTGTGAATCGATGCTGTGGGTAGCTGGATACGGTGGAGATTTTTTTCAAAAATTGGCAGGCATGCTACATTTGGAAATTCTCCAGTGAAACATCAGAGATTTAATAAATTATTACAGTTTTGTGTTCTTGCTCTCTGTGACATCTCTCCTCTTAATGCTCTATCAATGTTTGTTTCTCAGTACGTGTTTGTCACTGTTCTTAATTTTGGAAAATCAGGAAAAACTCCAAATTAGCACGTAGCATCTGGGAGTGATTCTCTAGTACTTTTATTGGACATAAGCCCACAATATAACCCCTTTTGTAGGACTGTGCAAAGGTACTTGACCACGTATTCTTTTTGAAAGCTTCTCCTATCAGGTTTAAGACCTCACGGTATCCCATTACCTGGGTAAAGGAGTAAAGCAGATAGGAAGGAGTAGACAGAAGGCCAGAGCTAGTGAGACCAGCATTCCCCTGGATTATTTTATAGTTTCTTGTGTTAACACTAAAGGCTTCCTTTAGGCTTGTTAGGCCTGTTGTTAAGTAGGTTTCTTCTTGGGGGAAAAATAGTCTTGCCAGCATTTTGGGTTGTTTCCCAATTCTTACCACCACATCTGTATATCCTCCCTTAGAAGCTATGAAATAGGCGGGGTGGCTACTCAAGACTTTCTGTGCATGCCTCTTTGATGTTACTCCCACGAGCTTCTGGAATGGGTCAAGAGAGATGCCCTAAAAAGCCACACTATACATGAGGTTAAGTCACATACTCTTCTCTTGCCCATCTCAGATTGCACTCAGTCTATTATGTTGTCCACCCAAGCTGGCCCCAGGGTCCTACGAAACACCCTGGAAAACAGCACTATCCAAAAGGGAAAGTAAGCTCTTCTTCCCCAAGACCTTTGTATCATCATCAAATTTCACTCACAACATCTTGAGTAACAGTGTGTGAGGGCAGACTCTGAGGTTGGCATCAAAACCATAAATACATTAGCAGCTGCCGTTGTCTTGAGTATAGATGGCAAATGGTTCCAGGTAGATGGGGCTTTATTCATAAATATCAGCAGTTTGGGGGTTAAGTGGAATTTTTCCTTTCACTGTTGACAGGGTTGAACTTCACCTGAGCCCTGTGATTCTGGAAAACAGTGATGACTAAGAAATGTCCCCATCCTTTTGTGTACTGGGAAATAGCTTACTGCAGAGTCATCTCCCCCATGTGACTCATAAATGATTTGTGAATGTGCCCCAGCTGGTCAACCTGGACGAAATGCCTGCTAATTTGACTTGACCAAACTTCAGTTAAGCCCAGAGGCCTCTACTCACCCCTGAGGTTTAGCAAGCATTGGAACAAGGAATAATCCCTCCTTAATGGCGCTTCCTGAGAATCTGCTGGCTGCAGAGAAAATCTTTCCTGCTCAACTGTCAGATCATGCCACCTGCTTACCCACCCCCCCTCCCCGCACTCGCTCCTCCTAGCCTTGTTTATTCCTCCCTATCAAAAAGGAAGCCCTTTCTGCCTGACTTTTGATTAAGCAGAGGCTTAGAGATCTTATGGCCAGAGCATTGTCCCTGTTGCACTAGCTCCCCCTCTCTTCTGAAATCCTCTTTTTAAGTAAAGTCTCTCCTTATCTAAGTCTGGATTTGTTTAATTTGACACTATTTTATTATTTAGCACTGAACATATTGAACATGACTTTTTCTTGGTGATCTGTCTTCCTGCTTAAGACTGTAAGCCATGGTGTTGTGCTCAAGAGGTGGTTGTTGATGGTAAAGCTAATTCTGGGTGGGGTATTGGCTCATCTGGCATCAGTGCTGGAGCCATCTTGTTTTGGAGGGTAGAGCGGCAACTTTTCTTTCACGTATTTTTGAGTTCACATTGAGCTCCTCTGGGTAGGGTACCGTGGAGACCTTTTGCTTGGCTGGAAACAAAACAAAACACTGTTAAAATAATCATTGAGTTCACATGTACCTACGCACAGATATATCTATATCTATATACCTTGTGGTTAATTTCTAAATATGGGTTCATATTTTATATATATTCACATAAGTAAATAAATATATGTGTATATGTGTGTTTATATATGTCTCAAACTATTATATTTAGAAATCAGCCATAAGAATCAGACGTGCGCTAACTTTCTGAAAGGCTGAGCTATAATCCAGGCGTCTGGCTGCCATCTTATTTTTACCCCTGACACATGCAAATGTTAGCAGGAAAAAAAAAATTAAGGAGCAATTGATTGCATAATCATTTAATTATGCCTAGAATGTCCAGAAGAACATGTAGGTACGGTCCTTTTTCAGAAAGCAGGTAAGGAAAGAAACAGGTAAAGGTAGAAGGAAACCATGCTGCCATGAGGCGTTAAGAGCAATGTGATAGCAAAATTATTCCCATTTTACAGATAGAAAAAATGAGATTTGAGAAATTGTGATTTGCGTAGAATATCACCTGACTTGTAAGATATGGAGCCACAACTGGACTGAGTTATTCTACCTTCTAGTCGAGGGCTGTCACCAGTACACCATGAAACCCTTTCTGTAGTGAAAGTAACAAAGACCAGAGGAGAGTTCCAATTCTGCTCTTTGTTGTTCATTTCACTGTCAGACTCTCTGCAACTTGTCGCCTCCATTGCTTTCAGCACCAGAGGCCACTAATCTCTTCTTCCTTTTCTAGCCAGCCTTCTTCTTCAAGCATGTATCAAAGCATTCCCAACATCCAGCCAATCAGAGGCATGATCTCTATTCTGTCCCTTGCCTCTTTGGGGCTGTGTCTATTTCTGAGTACCAGGAGGCTACTGCTTTCCTGACAGAGCCGGGGATAGAAAGAGAGGGAATACTTGTGTCCCTCTCTCAACTTCCCAGTTCTTCTGGAGTTCTTCCTTAGCTTCTGGAGGACACAAAGTACCTTAGATACTGAAAGAGTATTGTATTCCACTCAATATCCATTCTGTCATCGAAAGATTTCGCGATAAACAGTGCGCCTAAGCGTACATTTTACCTTATGCAGTGCAGCCAAATTCTGCTTTGAGAACTCCATGGACTAAAAATGTAGTTTATTCCACCGAGGTGGCGTTTTGATTTCAGAGAGACTGAGTGACAAGCTCAGAGACTCCCTCGGTAAGGCACGTGCCTCACCCAGAGCAACGTACAGGCAGCCTTTGGTCTAACCAGCCTTGCTGGATGCTGTCCAGTATTTTAGCTGTCAGATCGTGCTCTCTCTAAATGCAAAGATGTCATGTATATTATGAAGAAACCACAGATGTATTCAAAGCATGCAGCCTTTGCCATTTATCCTAACTCCTCCTAATCACTACTGCCGACACAACAAAACAAATGTAAGGCATAGCCCCACCACAAGGAGTTATCAATCTTGTCATTGAGGGGAGAGCAGAATTCTAACATATAGGGTAAATTTCCTTCCAGGCTCTTTAAATGTGAAATGTAATAAGATATTTAAAGATCATTTCACTAACACATAAAGGAAAATATGAACACGTGCACATTAAAGTGCAGGTCTCACAATTTTGTGCTAAGGAGACAGTAACTAAAGTAAGTTCCATGTGACGCTTGCTGACTAGGAACAGTTGCATTGAAATAGTGAACTTGTAAAAATAATATGGAAGAGCTAATCAGGCGTAATCCCCCCTCTCCCCTCCCCTCTCCCCCCTCCCCCCCCCCCCCCGGTTGTTGCTTATCTGTTGCTTTTTCTCTTTACTTCCCTCTTTCTGTGCCTTTCTGTGCCTTTCACGAAACACATGATTTTTACATTGGGCAACAAGGTCACAATTCTCTCTGATAATCACATAAACTGAGAATGTATTTGTTTTTGGAGGGAAGAATCATTTCCTTTACCGATGTGGAAAAGAGAGAAAGCACTTTGACTTTGTGGTAAAGATAGCCAAGTCCTTCCTTCAGCAATGGAAATAGGCACACGGGGGATGGGCGTCTCACCGTTTAGCAATGGTGGCTTCTCCTGATAGAGATGGATCTCATGGAAAAAAAAAAAAAACCAAACCCAAAATTGTTGGTTCAAGAGCCGGCAGCATACCCCTCCCCTAACATCTTGAAGGTAAAGAAAATCAAGGTGCTCCCTGAGGTAAACCCACACACAACAGATGCCATTAGCCATCTGTGGTGGGAAAGAAACAGAGCTTCCGGCAACGCGTGGTTGAAAAGTTTGAGAACATCCAAAGCTCCCATCGCGGTGATATGGGAACTACCTCATGGAAGTAGAACTGGGTAATGGCTGCATTTAGTTGTAACAACCTCATCGGTGGTGTTCCCTTGGGAAGGCTGTCTGGATTCAAAGGGCATTGTCAGGCCAGCGCTGGGTTTCTCAGTGTGGTAAGAAGACCACCAGCCCGCCTAAGAATCTCCTGAGGTGCTTCTGAAAATGCAGATTCTGGGGCTTCATGGCACAAACACTGGGAATTTGGCGTGGGGTCAAAGAATCTGTACTTTGTTTATTCGTATCCCCATGAATGTTCTTTTTTTGTATTTTCTCCTCAATTTAAAAAAGAATAAAAATGTGTTCATTGTAACTGAGAATGCAACTGTGATTGAAAGAAAAGTAAATCGTACCCAACTCCTCTGTTTCTTGTCCCCTGAGGTAACAGTATTCGCTGAGTGAGCATCGTCCCTTACCCACTCTGTGCTACCCATTGAAACATGTACACAGTCATTGGACGGTTTTGATTTTTGCTTCTGTTGTCTCTTTTTATAAACTGGGTCATATTACACACACTGTTTTGAAATTTGTATTTGTCAAGTCATCATAGAAAGCTCTCCAGGTTTAAAAAAAGTATGCATATATATGTTTGTATGTATATGCACACATACATATACACGTATGTACATGCAGACACAAATATATATGTCAGTTTGCTTGGAAATGAAGTTTAATGGATGATAAACTCCATCAAAGGCCAAATATTGCCACAATAGTTAACCAGTAACATAAGGGAAAGTTGAAAAAAAAACTTTGAATTTCTTCAAAGTTTATGTGTGTATATATGTGTATTTATATATATATATATATATACACACATATATGTGTATATATATATATATATATATATATATATATAGTTTCTTTATTATATAGTACATTCATTAATTCCTTAAACTTGTATAATTTCCCATGGCACAGATCTGTTCAATTTTTTTTAATTTTTTTAATGTTTATTTATTTGAGAGAGAGAATGTGTGAGAGTGAGTGGGGGACGGGCATAGAGAGAGGGAGACACAGAATCTGAAGCAGGTTCCAGGCTCTACGCTGTCAGCACAGAGCCCCACACAGGGTTCAAACTGAGAAATCGTGAGATCATGACCTGAGCCAAAGTCAGACGCTTAACCGACTGAGCCACCCAGGTGCCCCTGGATATGTTCAGATAGTCAAGCATTTCCCCATCAATGAATATTCAGATAACTTCCTAATGTTGTTACATGTTTTATTGCCATTATAAACATTGCTTTTATTGGGGGGGAATAGAGTTGCAGAAATGGTACTTCTGGGTCAAAAGCTGTATTCATTGTTAGTATTATAATACTAATACACTAATATATTATAATATTAATATGTAGTAATATAACATAGTATTATAATATTACTTTCTTAAAAGCTTGAAGCAAATTACGGCTGATTTGGATTCCACTTAGTTTTGTCCTAGAAAGTCATTGTGAACACTACAGTAGTGAATACTAAATCATTAGAGGACATACAAGGTTAGGTTCCTATGAGCTTCCGGTCCAACATTTTCATCAACCAGTCACCACATAACCTTATGCTATGTATGTCTCTGATAAAGACAGCATATTTACTATGTGTTATTGATTCATTTATATTGAACTCACAACCAACGGCACTATAATTCAAGCCTGGACAAAGTTTGTCCAACAAACATTTTTTCTCTGAAAACATACCACATCCTTCTTGTGCTTAGGAACACTGGACAGCACTTCAGCACTATGCTTGGGGGCCATTTAAAACAACAAAATCACCAAAAAATAAATGCAGAAAATGTGCACTAAATAGATGGCAAAGAGGACATTGCTTTTGAGGTTACAAATAAATCTCAAGGAGTAGGTGAATTTGTAAATACAAAATCCACAAATAATGAGGATTGACTGTATTCCCACCAGGAATGTTTGTCATGCTCATTATCTGTCATCTTCAGGGAATGTTCTCATTTTTTAAATATTTGTGAAATTTTTATGGAAATTATTTTCTTGTTCTTAACTACTGGTGAGGTTGAGAGTATTTTCTTGCATTTATTGTACACGTGAGTGCAATCTCTGACCACTTACCTGTTCGTGTACTTTGCCTCTTATACTACTAAGTGGCTTATTTATTTTATTTTAATCAATTTGTAGAAATGTTGCGTCTTAGGGATATCAGCCCTTGGTCATATGTTATGCAGATGTTTTTCCACTCTATTGCTTATCTTATTTTTAGTTTGAATATCTTTGTCATATTCTTTCATAGCCAAGTACGTCTCTGCCCTTTGTGATTTAAGGACTTTTATCTTCTTATATTTCCAAGATTATCTAGACTTCAGATTTTCATTCTATATTTTTAGGATATAAGTTATAGTTAAATCTTGAATTAGCATGGCATCATTGAGATCAGCCAGTCCGCAAAACAGAAACCCGATAAGCTACAAGTTAGAAGTACCCATTCAAGCACTATGCAGGAAAAAGAACCACACTAGCTCAAAGACACAATCTTTATGTCTACACGGTAAGTGTGTCCCTTACATCAATTAAGACCTCATGTTAGCCAAATTAAAATGGCATAGCTAATAACAAATCCACTCACTCACCTCCCTGGAAACCCAAGGTGGAATGGGTTCTTAGGTTGCTTTGATCTAGTAGCTCAATGGTATTTCGAAGACCCAGTTTCTTTCTGTTTGCGTTCGGCCTTCTTCAATATCAGCTTTAACCTAATGTTGGTTTTCTTCATGTTCATAAGGTATTTACCAACAGCAATAATGAGGGCTCTATATTCTTTTTCGGTACTCATGACGGCTAGGGTAGACATACTTCCACATTGGTATGGTTCTTCTGTGGTGCTTGGCAGAGCCTCTAGGATCTAGAACTAAGGGGTGTTAGTGTCACATACGAGGATTCATGTCAGTGTGTGATTTGGTTGAATGTTTTTTTCCTATGTGAGTTGTTTCTGGATCTGCACCACCCAAGCCTATTTCCAGGCCCTCGAGCAATTCTGTGAGCTGCCTACTATCTTGTATTAATGTCTTTCAACTTAGCCTGGTTAAAGTAGATTCTGTTTTTGCAACTGAGTAAAGTAATTGGTGCCTGAAATGTTTTCATGTAGCACACCGGCAAGGAAATAGGAATCTGGAATTCGTTATTTAATGTAGTTGGGTCTGAGGGCATATGCAGTGAAATATTTCTTGTACATTGGCTGTGGCTAATGGGAGTGCAGTGCCTTTTGAAGGCAAGACGGGTGGGCTCAAGTGGCTGCTCCCATATAATATTTCAGAGAAATGTGGTTCCACTGGCTTTGTGTAATTGCGCTAGAGAACTTACACAAATAGAAAGAGAACAGGCTCGAGGTTTTCAATTCTTGCTTTGTTGTGGGCTCAGAAGACAAGTGAATTTTCTATACCTGGCCTAAAAGAATATCATCTCTTATAGACACAGGCATGTCAAATGTTCTGATCCTTTGCCTTGTTGAATTACAGCATAGGCTGAACTCACAGACTTTCTAGGTCTGTTAAGTGAGAATTAGGGCACTGAGAGGGAAAGATGGAACCCTGAGAAGTGAAATGGAGACATTTGGGAGGATTCATTGACTCAGAGATTACTCATACCTGAAGACCATATAAGAGGGTGCTGATTCCTCATAATCCACTCCTATGACCCCCCTCTTCATTGCTTCCACTTCTCTATGCGAAATCAGATCCCAGGATATCACACAAAGCTAATCAAAATGTCATATCTTGGAAGAAAAAATATTCCTTCTATTTTTATTCCTATTGTAATTTTTTACATGTCAAAAGAATTCACAAGATTTTCCAATTTATATTCACAAAGATCTGCATGGTGTTATTTATCCATTACACATTTTAATTTTCTTCCTAACTAACATGAACATCTGTTTTTGCAATGAATCAGCTAAAATACTACATTTTCCAAACTTCCTAGTATCTAGGGAATGCCATGTGACATAGCCAATGAGACACAAGTGTAAGTCTGCTGATTATTTCTTTAAAAGTTTTGCTTCCCAAAGTGCTGTTCTTTCTTCTTGCACCTTCTTCTATCCTACTGTCTAAAAATGGCAGTAATTTCTGAAATTGTAGAAGTCATCTTGTGCTCATGAGGGAAAATCCAGGACGTTTGTTAAAACCTCAGGTCTGACCTTTTTAAGACTCTGAACAGACGACAGTGACTACCTGCTGCTACTTTTCTTTTTATTGATGGAGGGGCAGAGAAGGGAGGGAGAAACCTAATTTATTTAAATAATTGTTTAGTTGAGTGCTCGCTTCGGCAGCCCATATACTAAATAATTGTTGAGTTGAATTTACTTTTATATGCAGCCACACACCATCATGAACAGGTAATGTGGTAGATGGAAAGCGTCTATTTCCTCCATAAAAAAAGTAAAAATTCTTGAACTTCACTGATTGGGCCAGTTTTGATTTCATACCAACTTTGTACCCAATTACTTTAGCAAGAGAAATGCTGTGTGCTAATTGGTTTAGGCCAGTAAGATCCCTCCCTTAGAGATGGGGTCAATCCCATTAAACATACTTGTTTACAGATCCATGTGGTAGAGTGCTGACAAGAAGAAGAAAAGGAGGGTTAGATGTGAAGCAGGCACGTAAACGTGTCCACTCCGTCTCTCTTGTGGACATGCCATTAACATTTATTACTAATTACTCTCCTTCTGCTTTCATGATCACTGAGCAATCTGCTGGTTAGATTTGACTCCCATATCATACATATTAAAGTCACAGGCACTACTGATGTGAGCCTTGTTGTCTGATGGCCAGTTTAGTTAATATATTTACAAAAAGATTCCTTGGTCTGAACTTAGTTAATGCGATTTCCCAGACCAGGGAATCCTCCAGATAAATGGTGCCTTATGAGCCATCCTGGCATCCAGCCCACTTGCCTTCTGGGGAATACCCTCTGCTACACTTCTTAGCATCTACTTGAACTCTGGAAACTGTCATGAGTGCCATGAGTGTTACATTTTCCTTGTGAAAGGCCGTGGCAATAACACTTGCCACGTCTCCAGGAGAACCCGAGATACAGTGCAGTGTGAGACAGATGTAATTCGTATCTTTATAAAGTCAACATGATTCGAGAGCCTTCACTACCGTGAAATGGAATCACTTTGGTGAGTTGCAGTTAAGTCTAAGGGTTATGTGACCAATGCAACCAGGGTTATTACTTGTAGAAAGGGAGGGTGAAATTTGCAAAGAAGAAAAGTCAGATTGATTGTGTAACCCTTATGCCTGCTACCAGATACTCTGGCAAAAAAAAAAAAAAAAAATGTGGGCTATAGGTAACTGGTTGATATTTATTGATTGAAATAAGATATACATCTGATCAATAGAAGTATTACCAATAATAATAACTAGGATGGTGAGAGTTCTGGACTGGAGGAGAGGATCCCTAAGTGCTGATTTCGTTTACTGTGGGTGCAACTGAGAATAAATCCCCTCAGTTGAATGATCTTCAAGTTTCGTTTCTGCTCCAAAACTGAGTAATCATTATGATTAAATGTTTCCTGAGCAGTTTTACTTATCTCATTAATTTACTTAAAAAGGCCTTTCTCTATATCACAAAGACCAACTTTATTGTAGTTTTTTTGAACAAATTATAACAAATTTTATGTTTGTGGAATCCAAATTAATGAGGTTTAACTGCCTGCTAATTACAACTCCTTAGAATTCTATAAAGACTTCCCCTTCAAGAGTTCAAATTTGTTGACAAAATTTTCTCATTAGTCTTCACTATGAGCTTGGGAAACAAATGATCAGTCTATCAAACATAAAAGGAAATATTCTGCGGTATTCTTCCCAGTTTTTCCTAGGGAAGGCAGTAACGGAACAACACAGAAACCTGGCTTCCGGTTTTAACATCGTGCACACAACTCACTCTCTTAAGGAGATTCTTGTAATGATTTAAAACCCAACCAATATGTAGCAGTGGCGCTCAATTAGCAGATTCATTAGTTGTGTCTTGATCACACCTCTGATTGTCAACTCCATTAGACTGAATTAAAGTGTGCATTCATTATAGTCATTAGTCCCTGTCCCTGATAAGAAATCCGTGTTCAACTTCTAATGAGGGTGTTAAGTGATGTCTCTGATGAAAACACATACTGCTTGTGGTTCAGGGTGGTGTAGCCCATTTAAAAGCCATTTGTGCAGATACAGCCTGGGAAGTTCGGAACAACTGGGACAAGGTGATACCCCCCCCCCCCCAGTCTGGTAATAGAAAAGGACAATATAGAAGACCAGACCTTCAAGAGTCAGGAAGGAAGGTAGTTTATACCTGAGGGAAGGGGTAATTTCTTCAAGCCATCCAGATGGGGGATTTTGCAATGGAAAGCAGGGTTTCTATTTGGCCAGTACTACTCCACATGGGGTGGGAAGACCACCTACACCAGAATCATTTGGGAAGCTTATTAAGAAACAAAAAAGTCACCTCTTGGGCCACACTCTAAACCTCTGGGGTTAGGGCCCAGGAATCAATCCGTGTGGTTAATAAACCTTGCCGATTATTCTGGCCAAACTGAAGTTTGAGAAACACCACAGAAGAAGATGCCTGCAAGAAGAGACAGAAAAGGAATTTAGATGTGGTAAAGACATCAGAGCATTTTGGGGAGCCATTTGACTTGGATTTATTATAGAAATATTTGCCCTTGGGGCGGCTGGGTGACTCATTCGGTTAAGCATCTGACTTCAGCTCAGGTCATGATCTCCCAGTTCGTTGGTTGGAGCCCCACATCAGGCACTGTGCTGACAGCTCAGAGCCTGGAGACTTCGTATTCTGTGTCTCCCTCTCTCTGGGCCCCTCCCCCACTCGTGCTCTGTCTCATTCTCTCTTTCTCCGAAGTGGATAAACATTAAAAAAAAAAAGGAAAGGAGAGGAAAGGAAGAGGAAGGAAGGAAGGAAGGAAGGAAGGAAGGAAGGAAGGAAGGAAGGAAGGAAGGAAGGAAGGAAGGAAGAAAAGAGGAAAGAAAGAAAGAAAGAAAGAAAGAAAGAAAGAAAGAAAGAAAGAAAGAAAAAGTTTTGCCTCAAACAACTGAGGTAAATTTTTCAGAGGGCAGTGGTCCAGTTGCAACAGGTAACAAGAGAATGGATTTTTTTGGTCCTTTAGAGGTTTTGGGTTTTCTTTTCCTGTTCTTTGTGGTCTTGTTTAGTAATGGGTGTTTCACTTGGCTACATAAAATAATTTTTGTGTATTTTATTATACATATAAGAAACATGGATGTGCTGAAATTTTTTTCTCCTGCTTGCGAAAAGTTGCACACCAGTGATTCCTGACACTTTCTAAGGTACTTTATCCTTTGGGAATCTGAGGAAAAACATGGATTCTGATTTCCACAAGTCATATGTGTACATAAACGCATAACGTTTTATATTTAATCTCTGGGGCAATTCATAGGCCTTCCCTGATCTGATCCATGGAGGCCCGATTAAGAACCTCTGACCTATAAGTCTTCCACAAGTTGCTCTATAAACTCAAGTAGCCACACCTATCGCACAACTAAAGTAGGGAGGAAAAGGGCATGGTTTGTGTGGAACAAATGGCTGATAGCAAGCCTGAGGAATTCAGCATCCCTCAAGGCCTTGACCCAGACCTTCAAATCTGTCAGAATTGCCACAAAAAGTATTTGCTTCCCCTTAATATTAGAGGTTTACCCATCTTGGGCGGCAAGTCTCGGATTTCCCCCCTATTGGTTCATTAGGACCTGGTGGGAATCATAATTAAAGGCAGGCTCACTGCGTTTTCTTCTCTCCACTGATAACATTAAGCTCTATATTGGTCAGGTTGAGGCTCTATATTTATATTTCCACAATAAACAAAGATGCTATTTTCTAACACCTGGACTCTGTACTCTTAGAGTTTAGGCTTCTGTGGAAGTAGGTCCATTATGAATTAGATTTTTTTAAACTGTTGACTTTGGAAAAAAGAAAAATATTCTGTAACACCGCTATCAAAAACACCTAATATTAATCATTTAGAGTGCATTCCTCTAGCATACATTTTATACTTTTTTGCTGAAATAGGATCATACTAAATGTAATCAAATCTGATCTCTTTACTTAATAGATCTTAAATATCTATATCAGTAAAATACATCCATTTTGTCATGTTTATTGGTGGCTGGCATGCGTATACTTCACTTAACTAAGTGCCCATGAATGGATCCTTAGGCTCATTCCCTACGTTTGATTTTCTAATGTCGTTCTGTGCTTACGGCCATTAGCATTTGGGATTCTTGCTGCTGTCATGACCAATCTTAAGGTCTCTGAAAAAAACAAGTGCTTTGTAGAGTTCAGTTTTCTCGCTTAAAAGCAAATTCCTCAGAGTCAAGGGTGTTTGGATGTAATTTTCACTTTATTCTGGGAAACTAAGAATAAATAAAAACCCAAATCTATAACCAAGGCCCACCCACCTCGAGAAAGTAATCAGCCTCCGTCTCTGAAATTTCAAAGGAAAGCTAACTGGAGGTGCCACCAAAATCATTTTTAATTAGGCAGTTAGCAGTTCCTAAAGCAAGTTATAAGTTGGTCTTCAAAACCAATGTTTTTAAAGAAAGGGCCGTTTTAATTGGTATATTCTTGTTTAGCATCTTATATCAGATGGTAGTTTTAGAATTTAGATTATATCAAAGTATACCAGACTAAGAATATGATTTCTTCTGTCTTCTAACTAGCTGAATGATGGCACGTAACTGGGTATATCTGTGTGGGTCTCTGGGCAAAAAGAGACACTTTTCTACTGCCTATGGCTTGATGATCATGTTTGGGGACCCTAGAGCTGCCACTTTATCATAAGCCCTATAAAGCCTCACCACCAAAATGCGGTCTATGGGCCAGTGGCATGAGCATCACCTGGGATATTGTTAGAGGAGTAGAACCGTGGATTCACTCACACCTCCTGAATCAAAATCTTGATACTATATTAGCAAGATCCCCAGTTAATTTTTATACGCTTTAAAGTTTGAGAATTACTGCTGGACAGGACGCCCAAAAAGCAGGACACCCTTCATCTATTGCCCCCCATTAGGCATACAGCATTTCTTTCAAAGGAATTGATCCTTGCAATAGTGTTTGTAAAGGGACCGAAAATAGGAAGATGTTGTGTGTGCCTTAATATTAGAATGCACGTGTTCGATCAGATTTCACAGAAAGGGAAATTTACATATAGTGAACCTTATTTCTCTTTTTTATTTTCATAATAAAATTAGATGCCTGCAGATTAGAAAACTATCCCAGTATATGTAACGTTAGAATAAAAGCAAAGAGCAGGGGAAGGTGGTCAGCACCATTTGGGTGATGGTGATCGTAAAGGTTTGGGAGCCTCCTCCCAGCACTAGCCGTTCGAGGAAACTATTCATTAGCACCAACTGTGTTCCAGGCACTTGACTGGGGACGGGGGAAAAGAAGTTCATGCACCAAAACGCACAAAAACAAAAGTGTCCAGAGATTAGAGAGGGCACCTAATTTTGTATGAGCGTGCCAGGAAAACTTAACAACGGAAGGGGCACTTGAACTGAATCTTGCGGGATAATCTTTCCCAGGAGGAAAGAACGCATCAAATACCAGGAAGAATTAATATAAATACACAAGGACTGGCTTGCCATGTTAGCAAATGCTTTTATCATCTTGGTAGTAGGGAGCCACTGGGGGATTTTAGTCAGAAGTGTGAGCTGATAAAATGGTTTTTGAGAAAGATTAAGTCTGGTGTTTAGAAGAAACAGAGTGAGGTGAGGTCAGAGCAGGGAAGCTCAACAAAGATGTTGTTGCAACCCTGTGAGTGGTAGAAGGATGAGCTTGAACAAAGGCAGTGAATGTGGCAGTAGTTGTGGGAGGATTGAGTTCAGCCAGGTGTGAGAAGTGAGACTGGTAGGATTAGGAACAGAGCAAAGAGGATAGGCAGAGTAAAAGGACAAGACAGACTGAAGACTCTAGATGGGGCCATTAAATTAAGATGGAAATATCAGGTGTTTTTCTGCCCTTTCCACGTTTCTCCCATTACAATTCCTCCTTGTTTGCATGTCCCCCGCTGCGTGAGGTCATTGTAGATACCTTTGTAGAAAACAATACAAATACCCCTAACCCAGTTTCCCCCAATGGTAACATCTTGGGAAAGTAGAGTGAAACAAGCTCTTCTCAACATTTTATGATCTACCAGCAGTTCTGAGTTAAAACATCCATATACTTTAATGCCGATTCTTAAATAGTTCCCACTCCTTGTTCCCATCCCCTCCCCCATCCAATGGCTCTAATTGCCAGCCCCTGTCCCCTTTCTTCTCTGGTGGAGCAGATCTTGACTTTGGTGTGGAAAATCATGTCACTGGTGGTCACTAGGTGTCCGGTGTCCATCTGATTCCCTCAAGCCTGGAGATGTTCACTGAAGGCTGGTGGCCCCACAGAGTCACCCTCCAGTGTCTGCTTGTAGGGACTGAAGATTCAGCAGTGCTCTTTACTACATTGTTAAACATGTGACATGTCATTGATTCTTGCCCTAGCTCTCCCCAGATGACTGAGAGTCTTTAGGTTTCTAGTTTGAAATTTCTGGAAAATCTGTTCCTAAAGTAATCAAGACTTTGGTATGCAAGTGACAGATGCCCAGATTAAATTAATTTAAGAATCCTAAGTGTATTGGCCCACTGGGAAGTCCAGGGATAGAGCCCCGCTCAGAGATTTCAGAGACTCAAACAATAGGATCAAGACTCTCTTTCCTCCCTTTTGCCCATCTGTTGACCTATGCTCTTCATGGTATGCTTTATATGGCCATTCATAGATCTGAACTCATGTCCTTACAACTCAGAGTGATGACTAAGAAATAAGACTTGGCCCTCCACCATTCAGTACAAAACCCCACTGGGAAGGGCTCTGTTTGGCCCAGTTCGCATCCTATGCCAATCTCATAGGCCAATCACTTGTTCAGGGACTTGTAGAATATTACGAAGGACTCAACCTGAGCTACTTATCATCTGATGGTCCTGGAATTGGAGTATCAAGTTAGCAACCTTGACAGAGCCAAATGGAAAGGGAGAAACGATTCTTCCAAAAGAGGGAAATAGCATTTTCTAGTCTACCAAAGTAGACAATTGATGTCTAGTATAGTTTCATTTGGATTGGTCATCCCTTCCTGTGGTGAGGAGAGAAGTTATGTCACACAGTACCTGTGGATGTCCCTTCGAGAGAAAAAAAGGCTGCAAGCAGAGAGACTTTTATACATGTGAGGTTAGAATTTGAAGCTCAGACCTAATAGCCTTAATTGTCTTTGTGAAGTAAAAAATAAAATCAGCTTTACGAGAGAGTAGGACAGAGTGGGGAGCTAGAGGAACTAATTGAGGGATGAGAAGTGTGGGTGACCAGCGATGATAAAAAGAGCTGCTAAGAGAGAGTGGAGGCCCAATGAAGATTGGAAATTCTATTAGGGTTCTCCAGAGAAACAGAACCAATAGGGTAGGGGTGTGTGTGTGTGTGTGTGTGTGTGTGTGTGTGTGTGTGTGTAAAATAAAGAGATTTATTTCAAGGAGAGGGCCTATGCAGCTGTGGAAACTGGTATATCTGAAATCTGTAGGACAGGCCTATAGTATAAAAACTTACAGGGGCGCCTGGGTGGCTCAGTCGGTTAAGCGTCCGACTTCGGCTCAGGTCACGATCTCGCGGTCCACGAGTTCGAGCCCCGCATCGGGCTCTGGGCTGATGGCTCAGAGCCTGGAGCCTGCTTCCGATTCTGTGTTTCCCTCTCTCTCTGCCCCTCCCCCGTTCATGCTGTGTCTCTCTCTGTCTCAAAAATAAATAAACATTAAAAAAAAAATTAAAAACAAACAAACAAACAAAAATAAAACACCAAAACTTCCAGACAGGAATCAATGTTAGTCTTAGGGCCGATTTTCTTCCTCCTCAGAAAAACCTCAGTTTTGCCTTTAAACCTTCCTGCTGATTGGATGAGGCCCACGAACATTATGGAGAAAAAGCTCCTTTACTTAAAGTCAACGGATTACGGATGTTAACCACATCGGCAAAATACCATCACAGCCACACCTAGGTTAGTATTTGATTAAATAACCGGCTGCCGGAGCCTACCCGAGCTGACATGTAAAACCATGCGTCCCACAGAGACCATAAACTCTAGGGACCAATCTGCATTTTCGTCCCCTCCTCAGTCCAACAGAGCTAAGTATCGAGCAGGCAGGAGCAGAGAAAATGAACTGCTACACTCATAAAGATGGAGGGGATTTTCAGGGTGGGGACACTGGAGGCCGAGGGGAGACGTGAGGGAAACTGCCGCTAAAGACTAGATGAGCATTGTCCCTCCAGTCCAGGCTGGACTGAGAAATCCGTTCCCCAGCTGTAAAGCGGAAATTATGGGAATATCAACCACATAGGTTAAAATAAATAATGCACGAAAAATACTTCTGTTGGGCACCGAACTAAGCACCACATTAATTTTCAGTTGTCATCATTGTTGTGGTTTCATTTAACTGTCAAGGAATTGACAGCTTCCATAAAGTCAAAGAGTAGGTTTGGTGGAAGTAAGGATGTGAGGTAGGCGTGGGATATTGGAGTTTCTTTATTCATCCAATAATTACTGAATAAGTACCATTTATGAGCCAGGCACTGTTTGGAGGTGCTGTTGATGAACAGAAGTCACTGCCCTCATGTGGTTTATGTTCTATTGGCGGCAGGCGGCATCAGGTAATAAGCAAATAACTTCAAAAAAACCAAGCAGCAATCAGCCCCATGGTAAAAGTGCTGGGAAGAAAAGTAGAGTTGAGTTAGGCAATAGAAGATGGGGCCAGGAGGGCTGGGGTGGGATGATAGAGTCAGAAGGAAGGCCTTCTGATAAATTGACATTTACATAGGAACCTGAAAGAATGTGGGGAGAAAGTATTCCAGGAAAATACAGTGGTGGTGCAAATGGCCTGAGGCAGGAGCCTGTTCTTCCCTGGAGGAGAATGGTAGGAGTTGAACTCAAGCTGGTGGCAAGGGGCCAGATGAGGTTGTGCGGTCGGTTATTATAAATTCTCTGGAGTTTATCCTCGGCCAATCCAATGGAGAGTTTTGAGCAGCGAAGTAACACGATCTGAGTTACCTCTCATGAGAGTCCTTTTGGAGACAACATGAGGAATTCACAAAAGGAAGACAAAGGTAGAAGAAAAAGACCAGTAGGGAAGATCTTTCCATAATCCAAGCAAGAAGAATGTGTGATTTGAAAGCATTATTAGGCATTAACAAGGCCAAGGTATGGCTATGGGAATGCATTGCCAGAGTGGCCTGTTGGCAAGGATCAAGGTGGTCCCGGAACCCAGAACAGCATTTCTGGGGGAGGTTTCTACACCGACATGAACTTGTTCAAGATGGCACAGGATAGGGTAGGATTAGGGGTAGGAAGAAGGACTGTGATTTAGGCTCTGAAGTCCTTCATGAGTGAGGGACTTATGAGTAAGAAGGTGGTAGGGGACAGCTGTAAAAGGGTATGAAAAGGATTTAGATTGATGTCAGGATCCCGCCTCAGGGCCTTTGCACTCACTGCTGTTTTTCCTTGGAACATTCTCTTCCTAGTATCTGTACAACACATTCTCTTCCTTTCTCCATTCAGTTTTCTATTTAAGTAGACTGGAGGACTGTGGGTCAGGAAATAGTATAGTAAGAACTAAGACAACTATCTTGCCTCTGCCCCTACATCACCTGGAAAGCAGGAGAATGGGCGGCTTCCACCTGAGAGGTCTGACATGGAAGTCGTGTCCATAGGGAAGAGGCACGTCTGGGTTGAGGCCCAAAGGGGGAGGAACTGTCCTGAGAAAGGGGTAAGAATGCCGAGGACTTTGACCATGAACCAAGAGACTGAGCAGGCACAGTGGGGAAAGTCGTGCCTCAGGGAGGTCAGTCGAGGAGGAAAGGACCAAATGGGGAGGGAGTGCAGAGAGGCCTGGAAGGAACAACTTGCTGGCGTGAGACTGAGGAGACCAGACATGGTAACAGAACTTACAGGTCCTGGCAAGCCTAAGCCAGACGCTTCCTGGGACACCAAACAGAGTATAGGTGCCCGTGAGCTGTGAGTGGGTGTGGTCCGCGGGGTGTGAGGAGTAACTAGGTGGCTCACAGGATGCTTCCCTCCTGAATGAGCCGTCGCCTAGAAGGGTGTGAAGGTGTGAATCCAAACCAGATAGAACTGGCAGAGAGAGATCGGGTCGAAGAGGTGTCTGTCCACAGAAGTCAGATTCTTCAGACTATCACACTTCAGGGGCCAGACCTTTCCGTTTTCAATGTAGGCATCTCTGCCCTGGATTTGCAGAGGAATGAGTCCCCTCTCACTGAAGGTGTCAAAGCAGTAAAGTAGACAACTACTTGGAAGACATGTAGATAATGGGGGCTCAAGCGGATAACCTTTATTTTCCACTTGACCTTGAACATATGTGGTCTCCTGGCTTGCAAATGCCACCTCGATATTTTCTTCCGGTGGGATAGAGTGCAGTCATTTCACAGGGAGGTACATTATTTATGGAATGCGGGGCTTGTAGAACTTTAAAACTGTTTATAAGCGTGGAAACGGTATGAAAAATGAACGGAGATCAACTTTCACAACTTCTGCATGTGACTTGTCCCTTAAGTTCAGATCCACATCAGAGGATCCAGGTTGATCCTTGTGTTCTTGCCATTACCACGATGCTTACAATACTATTTTCAGTAAGCTGTTTTTCAGTGCGTGTTTGGCAAAGCCGGTTTTGTGCTAACCTTCAGTGAGAGTGGGGGGACAGCATGGTGCCTACCTCTGTGGCTTCACAGGTTGTAAAGGGACAAAGTAGAAGGCTTGCATGAGACACACGGAAGATAAAGGCATATACCAGGGGCACCGTGTCAAGATCATATCTGCCTATGGTATGAGCATCAGCTAAACTACGCTCTCTGGAGGACAAGCCCTGTCTCCAGACCATGGCTTTCTGCGGTGATGGTGTGGAGAGCGCGGTGGCTGGCAGTCCGTGGTACAGGGAGATTCCAACCACAACATTCGGGAGTGGTGGCTGTGCTTAGGGTTGGTTAAGGGGATGGAGAGGCATGGCTGTGGGAGGGTTGACAGCCAAGTTCACTGCCTAAAGATGTGAGAGCTAAATCCTTATAGCGCTTTATGGCTTATGTCTTTTATTAAGTACCTACTATGCTCCACATTCTCACAAGCACTTAGCACACATTGCCTGTAATTTTTCCAGTCATTCCATTCCAGTTCTCCCACTCTGAGGAAGGCAAACAGTTAAGACAGGCTGGCCCCCTGACGAGACCCGACACAATGACCCGATCTCAGAGGGGTCACCATTTTCCAAGATCTGGATCTCAGCTGTGTAGGTTCGAATTCGGATTGTATAACCAGGAGTAAATGAGGGTCTAGGAGACATGCACTCTCCTGACTCCTAAGGGACTGATGTATAAAAACAGGAACGCCAGCCAGTTATCTCGCAGTCATTATTCTGTGAACCAGATACATGTATTCTTTGATCAGGGCCGTCTCTTTGAGGGCAACGATGAGAACATAATTTGGGATCATCCGGTTACTTATGCGTTGAAGCAGAGCAGGCTGGATGAGGTAGAGGATCTTACTGGCTGGGTCACAGACCTGTGAGAGTCTAGGCTCTGCTGCTGCCCTGCCTGCTGTGAGGCTGGATGCCACGGGGCTGGGTGGGGGACCCCAATGGCCCTAGCCTCTCTCGTTCAGCTTGCAGTGACTCCAACACTGACAGTCACCCGATTGGGCTGCTGTGTCCTTTCTTTAGATGTTCAATGCCAGGCCTTCAATCAAGTTGTAGTCTCACTTTGAGAGTAAGTTTCCCTTTCTGTGTTGTCTTTGCATATCACTGTTTCAATCCATCATTTCTGTCTTTTGACTGTACGTTCTTCAGGGAAATCTTATCATTCCATTTCCAAATTTGGGGAGAAGGGTATGAAAAAAAATGGGGAGGTGCTGTGTGGTCAATCCCATCTCCCAATGAGAGAGGATATCAATCTCCCCATTTTACTTGAATAAATGGGGTCACACTGCCACTTGATTTTTTACCCAAGCTCCTGTTACCATCCAACCTAGTATTCACTCAGCTGTTGTTTGTTGTTGACTTCTCTCATTAGGATGTAAGCTTTGGGAGAGCAGGGTCTTTATTTTATTCACTACCGTATCCCCAGCACCTGAGACAGGTGCAGCATATATGTACATTGGATGGATGAGTGATCACACACTCGGTCCTAGGTCTATCAGGCTCCCACGCCCAGACTCAGTTTGGTGAGGCCAAGGAACAGAGGGAAACCTGACGGTGTCTGGGCCCAAATGAAAATCAAGTGAAGATTCAGGGCATTTCTGGGGGGATGTGCGTCCCTCTCTCTTCTTAAAGAACCAGGCTGGCTGAGTGGAGACCGAAGCTGGTGACATAGCAACACAAGAATGTTGAAGGCCTTTCTCTGTGTGATTGAAATAACCTTGACGCTACAGAAGGAAGCAACTTGTCCTGCTCTTACTATTTTTATAAATGGAACCCTGGAACCAGATGAATCATTTGTAATTTTTCCGTTATCACTTTTCTTTCATGCATCATCATGTGTAGGCTCACCTCCAAAGGACACACCATTTACCTGGTAGCAGGCCCCTGCATGTCAGACCTTAATATCTAAAAGAAAATAAACCAGCTTAGAGTTGCCTTTTTGCAATCCCAAACCCAAAATGTGGTTATATGGCCCCACTGTAGTCTGCTAATTTGCTAGCTGTTAACAGATGGTTGATGGACATCCATACTATTCTGCATATTTTATTCTGTGAATAACCAACACAGTCTTAACTTATGTGCCCCCGTAGTGCATATCACAGGCACCTCTGAGACAGAGATACATACATTCTGGAAATCGTCCTATGTGTATTGTGTTAGAAAGTGGAATTCTTTTCTCTGAGCCTTCTTCAAGGCCATTAAAACAAGATCTTGTTCCAAATCAAATGGAGCTACTTACTGTGAGAGGATTTTGTACCTTCTTCAATAATTAAAGAAAGCGAGCAAGATTTATAGACAATGCAGTTTACATGATGCATTGAAAAATGCGTACTCCCAGCAGCTGTGTTTATCACACGTTCCTTTTCTTAATATCTCCAAATTACACAGCAAAATGAAAGGGAGGGGAGAGTGGTCAGGGGCCTTTCCAATTTTATTGGGATAATTTTCAAACAAATAGAAAGTCCAGAGGAATTGTACAGGGAATACCCATGTACTTGCCATATTTTACAACTAACATTTTGCTATAATTACTTTATCACTGTTAATAGACCTATGCCTCTCTCCATGTTATTTTTGATGCTTTTAAAAATAGGTTGCAGGGTCATAGGATAGTTCTATTTTTAATTTTTTGAGGAACCTCCACACTGTTTTCCAGAGTGGCCGCACCAGTTTGCATTCCCACCAACAATGCAAGAGAGGAGGGTATTATGCTAAGTGAAATAAATCAGTCAGAGAAAGACAGATACCATATGTTTTCACTCATATGAGGATCTTGAGAAACTTAACAGAAGACCAGTGGGGAGGGGAAGGGGGAAAAAATTACAATCAGAGAGGGAGGGAGGGAGGCAGACCATAGGAGACTCTCAGATACAGAGGACAAAGTGAGGCTTGATGGATGGGGGGAGTGGCAAGTGGGTGATGGGCATTGAGGAGGCCCCTTGTTGGGATGAGCACTGGGTGTTGTATGGAAACCAATCTGACAATAAATTATATTTAAAAAAAAAGTAAGTTGCAGAAACCAATACACTTTACCAGTAAATACTTCGTGTGCATATTATCAACTAGAATTCAATACTGTTTTAGAACAATAAGGGTTTTTTAAGATAAAATTTATAAAATTTGAAATTTAAAACTAAATTTAATGCAATTTAAATTTCAAATTTTATAAATTTTATTTTGTACATTTATAAAATGTATTTGGTGACGTACACAAAATTAAAGTTTTCCATTCAGTGAGTTTGACAAGTGCATATACCTATATAATGGCAATTGCACATAGGTAACCACTGGTTGGGTTTTTCTCATGGGTTCGGTTAGCCTCTTCTAGAACTTCATACACTTCTAGAATCCTGTAGTATACTGTTTGGGCTAAATAGATATAGTATATACTATTTTGCATAAGCTTTTCATTCAGCATATTGTTAAGATTCATCCTTTTGTCCCCCCAATACATCCGTAATCATTGTCTTTTTGAGTACTGACTAGCATTCCTTTGCATCGATATAGCACTATTTGTTTAGCCATTTCCCTGTTGATGGTCCCCTAGGCTGTTTCCAGTCTTGGAGGCTATTATGAATAAAGCTGCTGTGAACATCCTTATACAAGTCATCTTGTCGGTATACACTTTTTATTTACTTTTGAAGTCCTTGGCCTATGTAGCCTGGTGCAGGGTCTATACATAGTAGATAGTTAATTAATATTTATTTACCTGGCACAAAACCTACATGATGTATTGGGTTTTGCAGCATAGCAGACATTTTCTTCCTCATCTGTCCTCATCTGATCTTCACAACTACCTGCTAAAGAGACAAAGGAGATCCACAAAAGGAAGCTGAGAAGTTAAGTCACTTGCCAACTGTCATAGTAACTTAGAACCAAGATTTTCTGACTCCTAATACAGTGCTCTTTTGACTACTATCACAGTACCAAACTGAAGGTATTCCTTCTTCACATCCTACCCTTCCTTCTCTGAAGCATTTGTCCCACACCATGGTTATGGCCTTTCATAGTTTCTGGTTTATACTCTGGCAAAGCAGAAAACTAATGGCTATTACAATTTAAGCTCCTGGTCACCAGAATTTATGGAGTGTTTTTCTCTTCTACATTATCTTGTTTACCCACTGCTAGGCCTTCACTGTGTGAGGGGGATTGAGGGAGGTGCTGGGGAGCGAGGATGTTGAGAAGTGGCCTAGAGCTACCAATCTGGTAGCTCTTGTTGGGGGCTGTCAGTTACCTCCAATGAGAGAAGTCAGCCACGAGCACCCAAAGCCCCTCTCTACTATCTCTCTACCAGCGGGTCTGGAACAATGAAAAGCAGCCTCAGACCTGATTCTACAGGGCACACAAACACTTCTTAGCAAGCAGATTCAGAAGCACTCAAGCAACCCGTTCTGCAATCTCAAGGATTCTTCCCTCTGTCCTTTCAGACACCCCAGTGAGCACCTCTCTTGGGGAAACAGTCAGATAGCTTCCTATTCAGGACAGAGGACCAGATGAAGTTCTAGTCTGCCCTCCTCTGAAAGCGTGAGGTCATTAGGCTAGCCAGGCTTGACACCCGAATCGTGCAAACCTTGAAGTTTCTAGCCAATTCACACATCATTCATATTCCTCCTTTCACCATTGGAAACTGATTTCCAATGTCCCTTTATGCCAACCAATGAACTTGCCGGTGCAGATTCAGAGAGGAGTGTTTGAAGCTATTGTGCTCCACCTCAGGGAGCATGAACCCCGATGGAAATCTTCCAGAGACTTGCCAACACCACTGTCTACATATTTCTACTTAGGATACTTGACATATTAACTAATAATGCTTCAGGGATGGCTTAAACATGACTCCACCACCCACACATAAGGCTCAATATTGACGTTAAAGTATTTCAACGCAAAATACAGATCATGCCGGGGAGATGTAAGAGTCCATACATCCTCCCCCCACCACCCCCCGCCCCCATCTTCCCAGTCCTCCAATCCCACTGGAATGTCCATGTAATACTGGCATTTCTGCAGGATCTTGATTTTTTTTTTTCCATCTGAGGTTTTAAAAAAATAAAATTCAATTGTGTATCTTTGAAAAATCTGCTTGGCTTTATTCAATGTTTCATGAATTGGGCAGCATCCTGTCTAGCCGATAGAGAGGAGCTATACAAAATGGAAGACTTTTATAGGCACAAGGCAGCAGGACAGGAAGCTATCAGCAAAAAGTGGATTGCTTCAGGCAAGGGGAAGACAGGGGTGTCTACCAGGAAAATAGCCTCACTAGCGCTGACCAGGTAATTCCAGACTGACTGGTTAAGATTACATCCCTGGGAGAAGCTGGAACTGCAATTAGGTTAGGGAGTAAGTCCCGGTTTAGTAACATGGGCTTAGCACGGGTGACTCCATTTTGGGCGTCTTGTCTCTTTTTTAACAGAGGGAATCCTTCATACTGGTATGAGTTTCTGCCTCTAGACTTAATGTGATTTAGAGCTTCAGCCCCAATGCTATCTCGCTCATCCCCTCCCACCCTCATTGACAGCAAACCAGTGTGAGTTAAGGATTTACTGAAATTCATTCCTGGGGGATTTTTAAATGCAAGTCTAATGTTGAAAGGCAGCTCTGATTAGGGCTCTTGGCTACCAGAAGTCTTTCATTTGGAGAGAGAGCTGGTTGACTCTGGGGCAAACAGCACAGAAGCTGAGCAGCAATATAATGCTTTCAAGTGACTCTTCAGGCTATGAAAGTATCACTCGCTTGGTAACTATTGCTGTTAATTAAGTTTACAGCCTCATTATTAGTTCCTGGCTCTGCTATTGTTATTAATTATGTCAGTATCAATTTGTAGTGGAAGGCAGTTCCCCAGGGGATTCTTTTAAAGTCGTATGTTAAAATTAGAAATAAATGTGTAAGTGTCCTTATCAATAGATATTAAGAGTTTGGGGATTTTATTTTGAGCACTTTCTAAATTTGAGAGCTTGTGTGACGGTTTGAGCGTTATGTTATGAATGTTATCTTTGTTGTTGGTAGCAGAAGTTTCTACAACATTTAAGTATTAGGTTTAAGTATTGGCTATTAAGTTTAGTAGTTCGGTGTTCACCCATTCCGTGATACCTTGTAGCTAATTCCAACAATTAAAATTATGCCTTTACAAGGGAAGGCATGATAGTAGATATGTAATAGTAAATTGTAAATAGTAGACCTTTACAAGAGGTCTAGCATGGGATTTTGTATACTGAACTCAAATCAGGCTGGACAAATACAAATGGAAACAAGTCTGTGTGTATGTTGACAAGGACCACTCTCCTCCCTTTAGTCAACAGTACTGTATGCTTTATTGACTTGTTTATTTTTTTAAGTGTTTACTTATTTAAAAAAATTTTTTTTAATTTACATCCAAGTTAGTTAGCATATAGTGCAACAATGATTTCAGGAGTAGATTCCTTAATGCCCCTTACCCATTTAGCCCATTCCCCCCTCCCACACCCCCTCCATTAACCCTCTGTTTGTTCTCATGTTTATGAGTCTCTTATGTTTTGTCCCCCTCCCTGTTTCTATATTATTTTTGTTTCCCTTCCCTTATGGTCATCTGTTTTGTCTCTTAAAGTCCTCATATGAGTGAAGGCATATGATAATTGTCTTTCTCTGTCTGAGTAATTTCACATAACATAATACCCTCCAGTTCCATCCATGTATTTGCAAATGGCAATATTTCATTCTTTTTGATTGCCGAGTAATACTCCATTGTGTGTGTGTGTGTGTGTGTATGTGTGTATATATATATATATACACACACATATATATATGTATATATATGTTTATATATGTATTATATATGTATTATATGTATATATACATGTGTATATATGTGTATATACATGTATATATATGTGTGTATATATATGTGTGTGTGTGTGTGTGTGTATATATATATTTTCTTTATCCATTCATCCATCGATGGACATTTGGGCTCTTTCCATACTTGGGCTATTGTTGATAGTGCTGCTATAAACATTGGGGTGCATGTGTCCCTTCGAAACAACATACCTGTATCCTGTGAATAAATGCCTAGTAGTGCAATTGCTCGGTCGTAGTGTAGTTCTATTTTTAATTTTTTGAGGTACCTACATACTGTTTTCCAGAGTTTACTTATTTTTAAGTGAGAGAGAAAGAGAGAGCAGGGGAGGGTCAGAGAGAGAGGGACAGAGGATCCAAAGCAGGCTCTGTGCTGACAGCAGAGAGCCCAGTGTGGGGCTCAAACTGACTAATCGTGAGATCATGATCTCAGCCGGTTGGACGTTTAACCAACTGAAACGCCCCTTTATTGTTTTATTTTTGAAAGCTTTAAACCCTTCCCTGTCCTTTGGTCCAACTCTCCAGACAGTGTTTGCCCAACTGGGCCCCTATGTAATCATAGAACAAATTGGTTATTTTACCTATAGCTTGGTTTTTGTTTTTTGCTCTATCAAGAAAAAAAAAACACCCACGGTTCTCCAGGTTGGAGAAAACAGCTATTAGCATTTTGATATATTTTCTTCTAGATACCTTTCTAAGCATATATGTCAAACATAATTTAGATCACACAGTTTTATAACTTTATACCCCCCTTTTTATTTAAGTATTTATTATTATACATTATATTGTTTGTAATTTTTTTCTTATGAAAATATATATTGTACTGAGCAGCCTTTATTTTATTTATTTATTTATTTATTTATTTATTTATTTATTTATTTATTTATTTTAATGTTTATCTTTGAGAGAGAGAGAGAGAGAGAGAGAGAGAGAGAGACAGAGCATGAGTGGGGGAGGGCGAAGAGAGAGGGAGACACAGAATCCAAAGCAGGCTCCAGGCTCCAAGCTGTCAGCACAGAGCTGGATGCAGGGCTCAAACCCATGAGCCATGAGATCATGAGCCAAAGTTGGATGCTTAACTGACTGAGCCACCCAGGTGCCCCAGCCCTTTATTTTTGTTAATGTTTATTTTATTTATTTTTGAGAGAGAGAGAGAAAGCATGTTAGGGGGGAGAGGCAGAAAGAGAGGGTGACAGAGAATCCCAAACAGGGGCCATGCTGTCAGCACACAGCCTGATGTGGGGCTTGAACCACAGACTGTTAGTTCAGGGCCTGAGCTGAAATCGAGAGTCTGACACTTAACTGACTGAGCCACCCAAGCACCCTGAGCAGCCCTTTAAATAGATATTTGAGAGCAACTCCAATTATCTCCTTAGATGCCTAGAAAGGAATTTTTTTTCCTAAAGATGTGAACATTAATGATACATATTTAAAAATTCCAAGAACTGTACCAATTCCGAATCCGCTGGAAGCATTTCAGAGTGCCTGGCTCACTGTACCATATATCTAATAATAACATTCACTTTCTAACTTAATAATTTTTAATTTAGAAACTTGATGAAGGAAATATGCTGGAATATCAAATAATGACCTATTTTCAAAGCTTCATTTTGCTTTTGTTGGGAAAAAAATCTTTTCATTTTCAAATTGGATCCAATGGTTGACATGCTGCAAATTAACAATACCCAGATTGGCAAGAGAAAATACAAAGGTTATTTATACAAGCGTATGAGAGCCACTCAGTAATTAGTTACTGTAGCCAGAGGTAAAGGTTTATATATCAACTTAACAAAGGGCAGGGGAGTGGGGCTGGGGGGTGTTAGGGTTTCAGTGGGAAAATATGGAAGATTCTATTGGCATTTCGATGCAGTGAGCAGTCAGTCTCCATGGGAGTCGAATTTGCAGGAAACCTTGGAAGGAGGTTAATGGCAGTTGTATGTTTGAGGGGCTCTGCTTTAGTCAGATAAAGGAAGTTCAGATAAGATTTCCTTCTGTGTCTTCTGTAGCTGGAAAGTTTTCACTTAAAAATAATCTTATACCAACACTGGGGGTCTGAGTAAGTCCCTACACTCGATTTTTTTAATATCATAAATAGATGTGCTGAACGAGAAATAGATTTCCTATCATGAATTATCCTGAGGATTAGTAGTAATGGTGTTTCCTTCCATTTTTAACTGGTAAAAATGGCCAGTGAGGAATGATGCAGAATAAAAGGGGAAACAAAAGAAAAGTTCCAAAGATCTTTTTTTTTTTTTTTAAAGTTTCTTTTGAAACTGGGAGAGAGCACGAGAACGGGAGGGGCAGAGAGAGAGGGAGAGAAAGAATGCCTAGCAAGCTCAGCGCTGACAGCGTGGCTCTATCTCATGAACGGTGAGATCATGACCTGAGCTGAAATCAAGAGTTGGAGGCTTAACTGACTGAGCCACTTAGGCACCACCCCCCACCGACCCCCTGCAAGGATACTTTTTTTTCATAGATATGAAGATATTTGCTTGGATACGGAAATTGACTCTAATGTGTTGGGGGAGGGGGGAAAGATAGTAGCTGTGGCTTACAAAGAGCTTTTAACATACTCCTTGATACGGTATTACTTGGAGTTCATTTATTTTAGGTTATAGTCATGAGATATGTTTAAAACTTCTGAGTTACACTCTTTGAGATAGTCACAAATGCCAGAGACGGGAAATTTAGATCAATTTCTTCTTGTTTTGCTATCCTCCTAGGAAACAGTTTGTTCTACAGATATTATTCAGGCAAATCTCAGTTCCCTGAATCTTGACTTTTGCAGCCACCCTTGATTTGCACATCCACTAGCAGCTTTGTGGATAATGCAGTGTCAGAGACTTAATTGAAAGGCATGACAAGTAAGAAAATGGGTTACATACCTCAACACCAAGCCTCATTATCCATGACAATGAGATTCATTTTGGGCTTTCCATTGCATACTTGTCACTTATATTCATTGCCTTCCAATTCTTCCCAGATCCTTTGGCAAATCCTTCCTGCGGAAATCACCTGAGTGAGTTGGAGAACAGTTAAACCCCTTCCCCTTCCTTTAGATTTAATATCAAAGTTAAATGTGCTGTTTGCAGTGAACCACCTTGCTTCCTTTTATTTTATTTGGGGAGGGGGGCGTTTCAACATTTCCTTTAGGAAATGTACGGTTTTTTCCCTCTACTTTCATAACCCTGGCATCTGGTGTGACTGATTCAGCTCTTCAGTCTGGGACAAAGCGACTTTTAAGTTTCCAGAGCTATGAGGAAGCTATAAAGGGAATGCAATTCGCTCTGTTAGAGAAATAACAGCCTTGGAGCTCAGGGACCAGAAATGTTGCTCTCCAAAGGTTTGTTAGAGCTTTACTTTGAATCTTATTCCTCAATATTTTTGTTGGCCTGAATCAGTGACTCTAATTATATATAGAAGATAGAAATAGCAGATATATTTAGCAAGTTGGAAAAATCCCTGTAGTCTACCCTGGGAGCAGCTCCACACACGGAGCCAACCTGAGACTCCAAAGACCCTGCGTGGTCTCTAAGAGACACGAATGACTTCATCGCGGTAGCGCAGGGAGCACAACAGAGCTAGAAACACCGAGCAGGGAAGGTCATCCATCAGTAGGACCTCCGGGAGAATTCCCAGTCCCCACTCCGTGCTTTTGTTTATGACTTGTCTAAATTTTTGTTTTTAATTTTGGAGATTTTCTGCTTCAGACTTTCATTACTTTCCTCAAGTATCAAGCCTACCTACCTCTGTCTAAGCGAACAACCCGCACTTCCTACTTCACCGAGAAAACGGCTACCAGGGGGATAATAGCTCCCACTGCTTTATGATCCTGTCCATTCCCTAGCCTGTGCCTCCACCTATCCCTGTCTCTCAAGGAGAAGCGGACTGGCTGTACATGATCTCATAGTGTCATCCCTTGGAGCTCCACGGGGAAGTTGCTCCAGGAACAGTCAGACTCCCTCCACCAGCTGCTGGCTCCCTCCTTCACACCAGGAAACCAATTAGAGTCACAGAGTAACTGAAGGGGGAAAAAAGATGTCTCACCTGGGCCCAAGGGTGCCTGGCTCCAAGGCCCCGAATACACCGGGTCTGGTTCAGCAGCCGTTGACAAAGTCCAAAAGAAGAGGGATGAGTAGAGGTGAAACAAGAAAGGAATTTATTTCAGTGGGTCCAACACCAGGAAGGCAGCAGACTAGCATCTCAAAGGTTGTGCCAAAGTGCCGAAAATACTTCCAGGTTTATGTAAGGAAAGTGTGGGACGAAGGGTGACGGGTACGTGCAGACGGGCAGCAAAGGTCGGGTCATCGTTGTCTCAGAGTCAGTTATACCAGGTCTCGGTGGCTCAGGGCAGCCCTTATTGCTGGAGACAGTAGTTCTGATTCCCATCCCAGGATGCCTTGCACCGGGTCTTTTGCCAGAGTTAAGGAGACAAGCCGGAAGGAAGAA
The DNA here is from genome assembly GCF_018350175.1 of Felis catus. Taxonomy (NCBI): domain Eukaryota; kingdom Metazoa; phylum Chordata; class Mammalia; order Carnivora; family Felidae; genus Felis; species Felis catus. The sequence goes on from NC_058373.1 coordinate 117,377,241, forward strand.
GTTAATCAGTATGAAAGTACAGAGTGAGGTCAAAATGGAGGTAGATGAAGTCCTCTTTCAGATGGAGGGAGAGCTAGTATGGGGCCTAAAGCAAGCTCCCACCATCCCTGCACCCCACACTCATAATCCCCCTGCCATGTCCAAGGTGAACCAAGGTGAGGCCATGAGTGCCATCAGCCCCAGGGGCAGGCTGTAACGGGTAAGTTGCCTGTGGAAAATGCTAAAGCAATAATAAAACTGACTAAAAGTTGATCTGCTTTTTAGTATTACTAGGTTGTGGCAATTCTAAAGTATGTCAGTGACACAGTACTCCTCTCCAGAAAATTCTTTTGTTGGTCTGAGTTCTAGACAACTGGTACAATGATTGTTTAGTATTAATAATAATAATAAAGTATCACTGTATGTTAACTAACTGGGATTTTTAAAAATTTTTTTTCAATTCTTAATGTTTATTTATTTTTGAGACAGAGAGAGACAGAGCATGAACGGGGGGAGGGTCAGAGAGAGAGGAAGACACAGAATCTGAAACAGGCTCCAGGCTCTGAGCTGTCAGCACGGAGCCTGACGTGGGGCTCGAACTCACGGACCGCAAGATCATGACCTGAGCCGAAGTCGGACACCCAACCGACTGAGCCACCCAGGCACCCCAACTAAATGAGATTTAAATGAAAACTTAAAAAAAAGAAAAAGAAATAAATAATAAACTGGCACCTTTATGACTTGCCCTTTAAGAAATACTGTATTCTCTTTGGAAGTTAATTTAGAGAACTCTCAGATATACATGTTGACTTCCTACACACGTGGACTCAGTTACACACAATCAACTGTGTGATGGTGAATTTCAGGAGTCAACTTGACTGGCCATGGGGTGCCCCGTTTAAACACTATTTCTGGGTTTGTGTGTGTGTCCAGATGACATTAGCATTTGAATTGGTAAACTCAGTAAAGCAGTTTGCCCTTCCAAAATGTGGGTGGGCATCATCCAATCCAGTGAGGGCCTGCATAGAACAAAAGTCAGAGGAAGAAGGAATTCACCCTTGTTTTCTGCCTTGCGGAGCGACCTGGGACATCTCATTTCATCCCCTGCCTTCAGACTGGGGTTTACATCCTTGGCTCCCCTGTTTCTCAGGCTTTCAGACTTGGAATGGATTAATATTTCTGGTTTTTCTGGGCCTCCAGCTTGTAGATGGACTTCTTAGCCTCTGTAATTTCATTATCTATCTGTCTATCTATCTATCTATCTATCTATCTATCTATCTATCATCTATATGTCCGTCCATCCATCCATCCATCCATCCATACATACATACATATATCATGTCTCCCAGTTGGCTCTGTTTCTCCGGAGAACCCTGACTAATACAAAGTATAAGTTCATAAGGACTGGAATTATTTGAGGTTGTTTCCAGCACAGTTTGTGTCTCTAGGCTCTGAGATATTACATATTCCTGTGTTTAAAAGTAGATTCAAAATAAACAATGGCAACACAAGAATTGTAAGGATAAAAAAGCAAGGCTTGCTTAACTGCAGTTCTATGTATAAATCTTTCTCTGAACCTTGTGGAGTTTACTCCTTTGAAAGTGTTTCTTTTATGTGCCTTTAAAAAAATACTTTCTTATAATTAAAAATTACTAATCCATTACTTTTCCCCTTTTTTATATTATAGTAATTAATAACCGGCCTAATTCTATATACACAAAATTTAATAAAAGATCATTTTTTTATGTTTTCATTTGTTTTCTGGCCTTTGTTATTATTTGTTTTATTTTGAGATCATTTCTGAAGCTACTTTTGTAGTGTAGAGGACGGAGGTCTTTAATGACCCACTCTGTGATCACTCTGTGATCCCTACTGTCCCATGTTCTCCCCACTCTTTCCTTCCGCATTCCCGTGCTTCTGTAAACACCTAGAAGAACTGTACTTCTGTGAAGACTTGCCCTGATTAGTCCACCTCCTTGCTTCCTTCTCTGAATTTCTCTAACACATTATAGCATCCCACAAGATGTAGCACGTAGCTGTATGCCCGCTTAGATTTTTTTCTAGTACGTTCTTTCCTGAAATGGAATCTGAGCTGCCTGAAAGCCTGGGTTATGCCTCAAGTCGACTCTTCTGCGTCCCCCAAGCACAGTGACTAGAAGTATCTGATTGACAGAGATAGGTGCTCCATAGCACCAACGTATCCTTCCAGAGCAACTCCTCTACCCTCGAGAACGCCATTGTAAGAGCTCTCACAACTTTATGTGATCACTGTCTGTCATCTTTTTCTGAAACTTTGATTTGGATGGCCAAATGCAGCTGCTTCCCTTCAAGGCAACAGAGCTTGCTGCAGACATTCATCCTAAAGGCACGTGCAGGGAGAGAAGGGGAATCAATAGCGAGAGTTAATTTCTGGCTTTATCCCCCCCCAAAGAGGTACTTTTATAGCACTGAAGAGGCAAAGATGAATTGAAAAGATGCCTGCAGACTCTCAGCTAGGTCATCTTTATTTGCATCCCCTATTTTCGACCAGCAGTTTTCAAAGTATGATCCAGGGATCTCCAGGAGTCCCAGAGATCTTTTCAGGGCTTCCACGAGGTCAAATGATTTCCATAACATCACCTGGACATCATTTGCCTCTTTCATTTCCCTCTCACACGTGCATTCTGGAGTTTTCCAGATGCCACATGACGAGTGATAGCTCACTAGATTCAGTGTGGAAGCACATATGAAAAGCCAATTGTGGTGCATTAAGGTAGGAAGTAAAGAGATTTGCAAAGAACGTAAAACAGTGCCACCCTTTTCACTAAACTTTTGGGGGAAAACGGTTCTTATTCATGAAAGTATTCTATTTGTTAACATGCAATGGTTTGTTGTTAACTTTTAATAAATGAATAAATATACTTTTAATTCCTTGGTTTTAATTTTCAATCTAGCAAGTAACACTGGATATAACCCACACAAACAAAAGCTCTTTGGGGTCCTCAATAAGTCTGAGGACCAAAAAGTTTGAGAATCGATGTCTTAAGGCAATTGTGCTCAACTGTGCCTTCCTGAACTTGCTAGGACCTTCTTCCACCTCCTCTCCGCCATGCTGATCAACTCTCTCTTGCTTTCTCTCTGAAGCCAGGTTTTCAGCTCTAACTCAGGAATTTTATCCCGATAAAACTTAGCTCCTAATGAAACCCAATGAGGGGGTGATCTGTCTGACATTTATATTCACTTTGCAACATGAATGGAATGAAGGATCAGTTTGCAATTGTGTTTTTGATGGCCTTTTGGATTTATGGAGCAGAGAGGGGTGGGCTAACCCATTCAGTCAAGTGAAAGGGTAAGCAACTATCAAAAAATAGTTGCCTTCTGTTTCACCATCCTTGCAACCTTTCCCACAAGTTCTCATTGTGGATATTCTCCTGGAACCCCCTGCCTTGAATTTACAAGGAAGTGGACTTTGTAAATTGGGGGATGAAATTGGGGGATTACCGATATGAAAACAGTGGTAAGATTCTCCAAAGAAAAACAGTCTAAGTGGTGTGGTATGACTATGATAATAAAGGAAATTCCCAGGATCTAAGAAGATAGGAGGAAATATTCTGGCACTCAAAATGAAACTCATTAAATCTTGGTGAAATAATAGTTATTGAAAGAGGCTAGTGGGTTTTGACCTTGGACACACTTAGAATCACCTATTAGTTTGTAAAACAAAATGCTTATATCTGGGCAATTGAATCAGAATCTTGTAGGGGAAAGGTGATTCTGATGCCTAATAAGGATCAGGAACTGATGACATAGCCAAATATGTGAGCAGATAACCAAACAAAGATCATAGTTTTTAACTGTATGGATTCAATCCTTTGTTCATTTAGCCTTTATTCAGGGCTAGGACCTGCCCAGAAATGTGAACTGAAGTCCTCTTTGACACAGAACCTTAAATTTATACACAAATTATATTTATACACAAACATATTTATATTTGTACACAAATATTTGTACACTTATATTTATACACAAATTATAACACAAATTTATAACCTTATAGGCTGATTGTAAGCCCCAATGGGAAACTTGTTGAAGGTAGAGAGAATTTTGTTCAATTACTCAAATGTAGTTTACTCCCTGGATAAGCAATGTCACTGGAATGAATACCCTGAATTAAACGAGAAGGAACGTGTCAGACTAGTTTTTACACTACAGGATGAATTTACCTGTGTTAAAAATTACTACAATGCATATGGAACACATTATTCTTTTCATCAATTAGTTCAAAAATATTCAATGAATATCAACTATGTACTGAACGAGATAGCCCCAAGCCACAGAGACCCACAAATTAACCAATAATTGTCATCTAGTGATTTGAGTGCCAATCCCATTGCATCTATCTGTGGGATAAATCTGGGTGTTTGTAATTCTAGAATAAAGCCAGCATGTCTGCTCTCATCTCCCTGTTAGCCTGTACAAATCGGCTCAAGTGGTAATTTGCCATCCCAGGAGAGAAGCCCTGTCATTCACAATTGCTTCAACATTACCTTTAGATATAGTAAGCACTGGTTTGTGAATGACTATAACAGTTTTAGCTAAACTCATTGTCTTTTCTTTTAATGTTTATATATTTACTTGAGAGAGAGAGAGAGAGAGACAGAGAGAGAGAAAGCAGGTGAGAGGCAGAGGGAGAGGGAGACAGAATCCCAGGCAGGCTCCACACTGTCCGTGCAGAGCCCAATGCAGGGCTTGAACTCACAAACCATAAGATCATGACCTGAACTGAAACTGAGAGTCAGACACTTACCTGACTGAGCCACCTAGGCACCTCCAAATTCATTTTCTTAGTCTGTAGTTACACAAAATAAAGCAATAGTCATGGTGGGGGGAGGCAGGTGATCCTTAAAATACACTGACACAAAAAGGTTGAAACCACCAATGCCCCCATCGCCTCTTTTTATAGAAGAGAACTCTGACGTTCACAGCAAGATAGTGATTTATTCTAGATCCACTGCTTATTAACTCTTGGTCCTGGGTTTTTTCACAGCACTGACTTGACTTTAGCACAGTGACTTCTTAATGTCTTGTGCCAGCCATTGCTGGCACAAACTCTCACATGTAGGGATGGTTAATGGTGTTATTGTTCCTGATCACTGTTCCTTCTTTGTAAGAGTATTACCTGTGCCTGTAGTAGGCAGGTAACTGACAGCGCCTCCTTGTGGTGGGAAGTACACTTTTATATCCAGTGGTGTCCAGCTGGGCTGTATTACTTTCTCTGGCCAATAAAATGTGAGCCAAGCTG